>NC_044503.1:11350956-11668456 GCF_902362185.1 Chanos chanos | reverse complement strand
TTGAAGATAAGAAAAAAAAATGTTCTCAGGTCTAACCAAGCTACAGCAGAAAGAAATTGAGAGAAAGAGAAAGGGAGATTTATGTGCGACACACAAGGCTAAGTTAACTGTTGTTAAAGTTGAAAGTTAGGGGAGACGGTGCAATTTAGATGATAATCATTGGTGAGGAAGAAAGTGTGGTTGCTTATAAGCTGATCCTGAATACGATCACTCATCGACCAATTCTTTTTGTATATATATATATCCCATAGACATATATATTCATCTTATACATGCATACAGTTATTCTATCTCGTGCAAACACATTCACGTACATACAGAAATAGAGATGGTGATTAATGTACAATTGATATTAATTGACAAACAGTCCAGAGGCTTCTGTGTTGTGAGACTGTGGGACATTATGCAAAAGGCACTGAGCTGAGTCGATCACTCCAAAACCTCCTACATCAATCCAATCACCTCCCTCAGCACAACAGTGCATTCTGGGAAAAGCCTTCACAGACATTACAGATTAACAGTAACAATCTCAAGAAGCACTGTGAAGTACTTCCCAGTTTGTGGCACTAGGCCTGAAACCAGTAAAAAAAAAAACAACAACAAAAAAAAAACAAATGGCATGTTCATGTGACTCTTGTATAAAAAAAAAAGAAAGAAAAAAAAAGAGAGAACTGCATTACTGCATTTTCCCATGCTGCATTGCAAACCAGTTCTTTTATGTTGTGAATGCTGCTCTTAATTTTCTAACCTCATGACTGAGTCACTTTCATTAAAGGGGACCAATCAAATATTCAGAGGGTTTTTTATACATATGCATATGAGTTTGAGAGAAGGGACCTAATGAAAATTAATGGGAGACCAAAGCTTTATGAGCCTCCCCAGCAGGGACGGTACCATGTGCTGTCAATCATTCATACCAACTGGAAGAAGATTTCTGATTGGCTGCCGTCTGTGATTGACAACACAGGGTAGGTGTGTCCAGTCTTAAGTGTCGAGCACCAGTCTCCCATTACTGCTGACGAAAATGGCATTTATGTAGTACACGTGTATACAACAATGCAGAGTGCGAATCTGGCCCCCTCCTTTGCCAATCTCAAACCCCCACCCAAACCAATCATACTTTCATCACACGTCCGCACTTCTTCGTCAAAGAAAAAAAAAAAAAAGATCCCTCACTGTATAAAAAAAAAAAAGCAAAAGACAATCCTGGAAACATGTAACTTGATCTCAGTTTCATTTCTGTGCTGATATGTACGGTCTTGCTCTGTGTCCACACTGCCTTTTGTAAAGCAGTGCATATCCTTGAGGGCCTCAAGTGTTGTAGCCATAACCGGAGCATATTTATACAACACTCATTTTGTTGTAGTTGTTGCTGTTGTTGTTGTTTTTGTTTATTTTTTTTTTCGTCAAGGGGCGGGGGTTACAGAGGGGTGCAGAGCATTCACCACTAGCTAACTGTATACATGATTCTTTGTAAGCATCTGATTTTCTAGCTATATTTTTTGTTATCGTTGTTGGCATTACATTTCTGTTCTTTTGTAAATCTATTTGTCGTGTGCGTAAAGTGGTCTTTTTTCTTTTTGTATAACGCAGATGTTTGAAGAGGTATTGCCCAGTAAGTCTTAACATTCCAAACAAGAGTGCTCGTTGCAATCAACTTGGTCATAACACTATAAAAAAAACAAAAAAAAACAACAACAACGTTTAGTTCCGTTTCCTCTGAAAAAGCCAGACATAGTCAGACATACTTGAGCCAATGCCAGTAACAGACGTTTTTATATCACAGAATTCTCTACACTCCGTGATATAAGAATAAAATCATATTGATGAAATCAGTTTTATTTTAATGATGTTCATCATAGATTCAGTTGCATATTTGGAGGCACTTTACAATTAGAGGACAAAGGGGTAAAATTGGACAGATGTTTTAAAGTTGAGCAGAATGTTGATAATCCAACGTATTTGCCACCATGAAAACAGAGCTACAGACAAAGCCAGACGTATCTGCGCACTGAAAGAATCAAACTCCAAATAGGGGATGTAGGGAAAGAAGACATTATAAGAATGTGAGTGACAAACCCATCTTTCCCCCTGAAATGCAGTTAAGCAGTTTCTTTCATTAGTTTACATTAAAAGTAATTGATTTTCAGTTGATGTGTCCCATAATTAAGAGTGTCACCTTTACATTAAATATTTCAGTAACATAAACTTAGCACATCAGTATATTACCATTAGTACACATATGTGCATCATATATATCGCTTATACCGAAATAATAAATTGGTAAGAAACTACAAACAGGTCAGCCTATATTGTACCAGCTGAGTGCTTACAACATAGATAGGTTTATGCGAGGCAAATCCAGAAGTATCAAAAACTGTTGAATGCAAAGTAACACTTTGTATTAATTAATTAATCGCTGCCCCTGAAAAAATTTGATCGTCAAGGTAGAGTGTCTCCATATATGTTCGTGTTTAATTATATAAAAGACTTGACACATGTGAACATTAGGTCTTTGTTTACATGACCAGGCTGATATTTAATGAGCGCTTTTATTTATTTATTGTTTTGTTTTGTTTTGTTTTGTTTCGTTTTCGATAAAGAGCATAGAGCATCAGGGCTTACTCTCCTAAATATCAGCGCTCTCGGTGGTGGGGGGGGCATGTCCTGTGTGTCCCACCAAGCATTCTGAATCAGCCTAAACTGGATTAGCGGACTTTCTGGATATGCCTGGTGTGATGAACCCAGGAGAGCTCTTACAGTGCACCGACTCTCTCTTTGTGTTTGGACTTTACTCGTGTTTAGCTGCCGGTGAGATTTCCATGTTAAAAATGACAAAAGTAATGTAGAGTCTCTCTGTTATTTTTGGCCCTGAGACTAAGCCCTGGGAGCTCTCTCTTTGGGTATCTGATGTTCTCAGATATAGGACATAACCAATGAAGATGAAAAAAAAAAAAGAAACTAAAAAAAAAAGAAGAAAAAAAAAAAGAAATGATACAACTTTTTATTTTTTTATCAGCGCAGTTAGCAGCTGCCATCAAATGTGGTTACAACCATGGCCTGTTTTATCTTTTAATTTTGTGGTGCTTTGTATTATTAATATTATTATTATTATCATTATTATTATTACTACACTTATTAATATTATTATTATTATTGTTATTATTTTGTTTGTTTCTACTCCTGTACCTACCAGAAACTGTAGAGCCTAAACTCAGTTTCTCTTTGTATACCAATGTGGAGCTTTGTATTTTTTCCTTCTGGTATTTTGACTCAGTGGAAGTGTGATGTTTACATGTACAGATTTTCCGATTCTTTTCATTGTTTTTTTTTGTTTTGTTTTGTTTTGTTTTTCCGTTTGTCCTTGTTTTGATCCACCCTCACCTCACCCCGCACCTAAACCCACTATAGCTTCAGTTCTGATTAACCCTTGTCAGTTAGGGGCTCTTTGAGACAGGTTATCTTTAAATGGTTTGAGCACATTAAAGGCCCTTGTACACTATGAATATCCTCGCTATTAAGAAAAAAACAACCTCACAAAGTTCACAATTCAAGCACATTTTTTTACTAGCCAGATTTATTTCTCTGTGTTTCTCTTATTTCTTTTTTTTCTTTTCTTATCTCCTTGAATATACAAAAACGTTTATGGGCACAATCTAGATCTCACTCAAAGTTTGATCTCGCAGCTCAGTCGGGAATTTTTTTTCTAAATTTGAGGAGGTGTTCTGTGTACAAAGGCCTTGCAGTGGCTAACAAATGGGTGATGGTATAAGATGAAGGACAGCAGAGAGAAGGGGAGCTACACACGAGGTCAAAGTGCACCACTGGTTCTTTCCCGTAAAACTACGTCAGCCGTCCAGCACAGTCGTAATGGGCAGTTTCAGACTCATCATACCTGTTCATCACTGACTAACCTTAATGGAATGTGTTTTCTGTTTCATAGGAACACTGGCTCACACACCTTTCATATATATTTAAATGACATTCTCTCTCCTGTGCACTTTGGTCTCTTGTGGAAGTTCCTCAGTGACACAAAAAAGCCATTCCCCTCGCTTGGATAGTCTTGATGGGGAACATAAGAACCTCAGGAAATGTTGAATCTCTGAGTTTTTGTTTTATCGTGTTTTAGTTTTTTGATTCAAGGCTTAAGGCCTGGCTTAACAGTCCACATTCTCTCTCTCAAATATTGTCATTTATATTGGATTTGTTATATTTCCTTTTTATATTTATTATTGTGATTGAAGAGTGAAGCATTTTTTCCAGTACATGTGGCTGAATATTTGAATTCTTTAGAAAAGTGTTGATAAATATAAATATATATAAATATATGTGAAGCGACTTAAAAGCAGGAAAATCAATTTCTGTTTTGTTTCATGCAAAAAAAAGAAAAGAAAAAAAAAAAGATAGCACAGGTGGGAGATGTTCTGTCTCTTACATATCACTTTGATGAGAGACTCATTATCGTCTGAAATGTCACTTTTTACATTTTCAATGTGATGTCAATGCTACTGTTAAAAAAAAAAAGAAGAAGAAGAAGAAGAAGAAGTTGGTTTCCAACGTACAGCAGCATCGCTAGGCTATTTCCTCCAGAGGTGTACATCTCTAAGCTAAGTTACTGAATAAAACAATGCGCTGAGTAGTCACTCAGAAATGCTGGTTTTCTTTTAACACAGTCTCCGTAACCCAGTGTTCAATATTTAATAATGCTCACCTGCCCACTGTTCAGTCTTCACACAGACACTCATCAAGGGCTAAGCACGATTAATTGACTAAATGACTATGTTAATTGTTTTAATGCAAAATATGGTTAAATGAATACAATCATGAATCACTATGATATTATCCATAGTTTAAATACTTAGTTAAGTAGCAGTTAAAAATTCACATTCATGTTTCTAATAAACAAAAAGAGTTGACTTTACAGTGAACTATTTAGTAATAAAATTTTTACATGTGAAAGTTATGTATTTATCAGTGATGATGACGGAATAAGGAATTATGAGTTACACATTTTCATCAAGGCTGTTTTTTAAATTAAGGCTGACTGTTAACGTTACCTGTAATTAACATCTCAACATCTCAGCCACACTATCTAAACAGCCGCTGCTGCTGAGCTATTGACCCAGATACAAGTGGTCTCTTTCTTTCTTTCTTTCTTTCTTTTTTTCCCTCTCTCTCTCTCTCTCTCTCTCTCTCTCTCACTTACCACACACACACACACACACACACACTTCACACTCTTACCCTTTCTTACTCTGAATTTACATCCCAGTAAATTCCTTTTCCAGTTTTCCTGAAACTGGTTTGTATTATTTTTATAGTTTCAAGGAACCAATATTACCAGTAGAGCAAAAGAAAGGGATAGGAAATCTGACGAACAATTAGTGCTTTCTTTTCAAACACCGACACTCAGAAACCTCTAATAACGCTATTCAGCATTTACCCAAACCTAAAACACAAAACACTCATTCCGTGCCTAAGCAATTTTGTGCTTGCGGCCCAAATTGTGCACTTAGCGCTGTCAAGCAGTTGGTGATGTATTTTCCCCTGTCCATAATCCCTCCCTTTGTCCCTCCCATACTTATCACCTGGAGGATGACACTTGACAAGGAAGTTTAAGGCGATGTACTTACATTTCTGATGGGTCCAGAAAGCAACTGAGTGAGTACGTTTAACGCAATGTCCAATGGAGAAGTTGGGCTGTACCTGTCCCGATTTTAATTTTAAAAATGTTTGGGACGGAGTTGTCGACTATTTTAGGAGATGCAAAGCAAACATCCCTTCCAAAGGGAAGAGCGCTGACAACGCGGGAACAAATGAAATAGAAACAGGAGTATACGAAGTCCATAAAACTCCCAATTTTCTCCCGCCCCAGTCTTCATCTGAAACTGATAATAGCACGGTCATCTACAAGGCGCTTTGGTCATTTGAGGCTCGAGCGGAGGACGAACTTTCATTTAAAAAAGGAGACCAGTTCAAAATTCTTGAGCGCTCCCCGACAGGCGACTGGTGGAAAGCGGAGAGAATAGATCGAAATGGAGAGGCTAAGGCCACTGGCTTTGTCCCTCACAATTACCTGGCAAGACAAGAGGCTGTCGACTCCCAGCCGTGAGTACAAAATATTAAGTGTATGAGTAAGTAGCAGTCAAGTCATATGTCTGTCCACTCTGAGTTTAGGACTTCTCAGATAAAAAAAAAAAGAAAATTACGCAAAGAACGCCTGTCCAATTAAAATATGCCCGAGACCGAATAATGCATACCATGTCCACACAACCGGTACGTCCTGAATATGACATCAGAATTGACTGATATTTATTTAATCATGTCATATTTCAGAAACTGTGTTAATACTCGTGTGCAGTAGGGCTAACTAAGGCTAATAATTAATTGCGAATTCTTTATCAGTTTCTGAGGTGTAGCCCGATAACTTCATCAGCGGAGCTGTCGCATTTCACCATTAACAATTATTTGCATTCACGTTGTGAATACCTTAGAAAATATTATGATTTTTAAGTGTGAGGTCATTTTTATTCGATTTCTTTAAAATCAAAATTAATATACACCTGGCTTGCAAAGAACCCGAACTGAACAACAACATTTTCAGTTACTCAAAGGGTGTGGTATGATTCTCAGATGGTATTTTGGGAAGTTGAATCGCTTTGAGACCCAAAGCTTGCTAATGGCTCCCGGGAATGAGGTGGGGGCCTTCTTGGTGCGACAGAGTGAGAAAGAAGACGTGGGCTGCGTGCTGTCAGGTTGGTTTGGATCCTAATATATTTGATTATGTACATAATTGTTACTGTATGTACAAACCTTGTCCAAGAGAACACATGACTTGTTGTTGTTGTTGTTGTTGTTGTTGTTGTTGTTGATGTTGTTGTTGATGGTGGTGGTGGTGGTGGTTGGTTTTGTTTGTTTTTTGGAGTAAATGTTACTTTAACAATAGAAAAGTCACACAGCATTTCTCAGTATTAAAAGTACTGCATTCTGACATTCTTTTCTGTTGTCAGGAATCTGTCTGACAGTGAAGTAGACTGATAGTGTGGGGTGACAGACACAGACATAGAGACACATAAAGTGTTGATTACTCATTATAAAAGTTGATCAGCAGTCTCAGCTGCTGAACGTGTTAATTATGAATTTAAATAGCCACTTTTATCATTAAAGCTGTGTCCTGGAGTTACCCTTATGAAGCGGAAACAGCACTCTAGAGTGAACAAGTGTCTTGTGGAGTGGAGTGGTTAATTTCACTACATCTGGGCCACATCAAGTTACTAGCTGTTGTTTCAAACAGGCTTGAAAATATGAAAAACATTCTCACTCACTCATTATTTAAGCCGCTTATCCTAATTAGGGTCGTGGGGGGTGCTGGAGCCTAACACCATGGACAGGTTGCCAGTCCATCGCAGGACAGACACACAGACAAACACACTCACACAGACATTCATACCTAGGGGCAATTTAGTGTCTCCAATTCGCCTAACCTGCATGCCTTTGGACTGTAGGAGGAAACCGGAGCTCCCGGAGGAAACCTACGCAGACACGGGGAGAACATGCAAACTCCACATGAAAACCATTCTCCCCAAAATATAGCCCCCAGCTCCATTGTTCTCTTTAGTCATGAACATATACCACAAACTGTACTGCCATAGATAGAGTTCAACTCTACTGAACTCATTATATGGATCACACAGTTACAATGATGCATACAGACTTATTCCCCCCACCCCCTGGTGTTTAAGTTCTCTTTTTAATTTGAATTTTAATCTCGTTTTTTATTCCCCTTTGGCCTCCTATTCGTCCCCTTTCTGCTGTCGGTCTTCTCCCACTAGTGAAAGTGAGTGAAAAAGAGGTGACGCACTTTAAGGTACATGAGGATGAAGAGGGTGGCTTTTTCGTCGACCAGAACGACACATTCTCAAGTCTGGGAGAGCTGGTGGAGTTCTACAGGACAAATTTCATGGGTTCCAACACCAAGCTAAAAGAGCCATGTATGCGGGTGAGAGATGTGTTTCACAGTTATACGTACTGCAGATAAAAAGAAAAAAAATCCACTCTCTGGGGGTGTGTATGGGTGGGTGAATATTTGTTTATGTCTCAGCGAGTGTGTGTGTGTGTGTGTGTGTGTGTGTGTGTGTGTGTGTGTGTGTGTGTGTCATTGCAAGTGAAAAAATTCAAGTACGTTTAGAAACATCATGTAAAATGAGGAAAGACACACACAGCAGATAGTACTAATGTTAAGAAGCAAACGCTGATACTTTTCAGAGATATGACATTGCACTTGTAGTTACAGCATTAATAAAGAGGGATATTGCAATACATTATTGTTTATGTGAAGTGCCAAACTTTTACAGGAACATATATTATTAACATAAACTGTTACGTTCTCTCACATTTGTGGGCAGCCACAGAAATCTTGTGTCAGCTTACAGTCTGCGGTGACCCATATGAATGACGTTACTCTCCGCAGCACAGAAGCGGAATCTTAGACAAGCACACTTGTTATGTCCTTTCTCCACTGACTTGATGTGTTCCTATTGTACCAGCCAGAGCCCAAGCCCCAGGACCTGTCCCATATTACAGTGGATGACTGGGAACTACCCAAGAACCAGTTCAGTCTGGAGGAGCAACTGGGCAGTGGTTACTTTGCTGACGTTTACCGGGGCAAGTGGAAGGGTATGGTCAACGTAGCCATCAAAATCCTCAAAAACAACGGTGAGAAAACAACACAAGTCTACACTGAGAATCATAAATCCCCTGAAAATATCAACTTTAGTGAATCAGTGGTGAATATCAGCTATACATCTGCTGTCGTTCAGCTGAAATGTCGCCTAATGTTTTAAAATATTTTTTTGATCTCTTGAAACTGGAGGCCTCTGCTAGGCTGGCATCCCTTCTGGAGTGTTCATTGTGATGTTTGAAATGAATATTGTTTTGTGTACAACTGTGTAAGACTGTGTAACTTAAAAAAAAGAAAGAAAAGACAGAGAGTTGTGTTTCTACATGGACTCAGATAAGCTTTCAGAAGGATACAGGATTTATTTATTAGATCCACATTATGTACTAAAATTCAGTTCAGCATTCTTTGTTTTTCAGATGTGTGCAGTGTGTTACATGCTCTAATTCCATAAGGGCACAAACATTTTGCACCCATGATAAAAGTGTTTGTTTCAATGAATATATAGTTAAACCAAAGCTGACCTGACCCATAAATGGTACAAAGTTAAATTCAAAATTATTATCCGTTTGCTCTTATTTTTTTTTTTTTACCTACTGAAATTACTAATTAAAATGGTGAATATGCCACATTCAGAAGTTTTGGTGCCCTGTCTGTTAGTAACACACAACTATAGTTCTGATGCCTCATGAAGCCACACTGTGGTATGTGTATTATAGTTTACACTAAACAAACTCTATGGACAAACGTATTTAAAAAGATCATTATTTTTTTCTGCAAGTATTTCAAGAATGTATGGGACCTCTTCAGAGTGGAAGAATGGGCTATTTAGAGAATGAGAATGAGGAATCGGAAAATGAGGACGCTTTTAAGGCTATTTCTTTAGATCTCTGTGGAAACATGTGTGTAATGCAGCTCTACCAGTCACCCAGGGTCTGTGTGAAGAGAGAGAGTGAGGAGGAGTGAGTGAGTGAGTGAATGAGTGAGGATTTTAGGCTCAGTGAGCCACGTTCCAGACACGTAGTCTGGGTTTTCAAAACTGCCTCATTCCTGATTGTTGTCATTTTTGGCCTTGTCATTGTAGGTCAGCGTGACTGCGAACGCAAACATATTAAATACCATTCTACTCCTTTTCAAACTGAGTTTGAAACCCTGTCTGTCACTCCGTCAAAACCTGTGTATTTACTACCGCACAGCTCTCCACAGAACAGCCGCCACTCATGAGAACGGACACGCCCCTTTTTCCTCAGACTCTGCAGAAATGGGTCTATTCTTTTAGTCTAGTTTCTAAAAACTTTCTCAGACTGATTTTATCTGTTCAGCAGCCTGGGATATCTACACTTTTTTTTTTTTTTAATTTCATGCCAGACACACCGTACATGCTGCTCATTCGCTAGACTCGTGTACCAGCTGGGCATTAATTCATACCATCTGCCAACAAGTGTTGAGAAAAACAAGTTTGAGCTATAACATTCTATTTAAGAGAATAGTTGATCGAGAGAGAGTTTTACTAAAAGCTAACAGCCCTTAATTTTGGTCCATCTGCATCTGGCTGAAGCATTAATAAAATACCTTTTTTTTATTATTATTATTATTATTATTATTATTATTATTATTATTAACTACTTAATATTATGCAGTGCAAGGGTACTCCTAAAGATTCTACTTCATCAGGAATCCATGTTTAACATCAGTATAATGGTATAGTTGCTCTCTCTCTCTCTCTCTCTCTCTCTCTCTCTTTCTCTCTCTCTCTCTCTCTCTCTCTCTCTCTCTTTTTGTCTGCCTTTCTGTCTGACAGACACTTTGGATCATAAGGAATTTCAGTTAGAGACTCAAATACTGAAGAAACTTAGACACAGACATCTCATCTCGCTCTTTGCCATCTGTACGGACACGACCCCCTTCTACATCATCACTGAGCTCATGGAGAAAGGCAATCTGCTCTACTTCCTGCGAGGTAAGGCCCTTCCTTTCTCCTCCTGTCCCTCATCAGATTTATCCCTCAATTATACTCATCTCTCAGCACTCGAAGCAGCTGTCTAAACAGCCTCAGCATTTTTCTGATTCTCTTTTTTCATGTTTAAGTATTCAGAGTAAAGTCGTTTATAGTAATGCGATTCCTTGATCTCGTTGACCGTCTCTTTATCGAGTCTCTCAAAAGCCCTTTCTCAGTCAGTGTCACGTATCTATGGGCTGTATTCATGGGCTGTATTCATCGGGCAGCCGATGAATACTTAACCTCAATGCTCCCCGGGCGCAAGGAATGCTGCCCACTGCTCCTGCGTCTGGTGTGTGTGTTCACTACTGGTGTGTTGGGTGGGATAAATGCAGAGGACAAATTCACTGCTCACTGTTCAGTGTGTGTGTGTGTGTGATCACGGAGATTTACATTTACATTTCTCCATAGCTTCACTGTGTCATGTCTCGCCTCCTATAGACACTTCCCAATTCAGTGGGAGAACATGGCTTCAAGCCCCTGTCATGGCAACAGGATGTTATAGAGTCATACAGAATTGTGGAATAGATCACAGCATAATGTATATGTTCTCCACCCACCCAAACCTTCATAAAAAAAACATTCTCGTTTGTCTACTGCAGGGCAGGAAGGTCGAAGCCTTGATTTTATGGCCCTCACTGACATGGCTTCCCAGGTGGCTGACGGAATGGCTTATTTGGAATCCCAAAACAGTATTCACAGGGACCTGGCTGCACGGAATGTTCTAGTAGGGGGGGACTGCATCTGTAAAGTGGCTGATTTCGGCTTGGCCCGAGTCATTAAGGTCGGACGTCTTTTTGGTTTTGTGTAACTGTGTCTTAAGACCTGTAGGCGGTTCAGGTTATGATCCGTTAACGGAGGAACCAAACTGTCTTGGTTGTAATGAAATGCAAAGTTGCTGGATGGCTGAACAGGAAGGGTAAAAGCAAGCTGAGAGAAAAAAAATCTAATTTTGTAAATAATGTGGTTTCTAGCAGTAATGTCAGATGTGATTAAAATGATACTAACATGCATCATTTGTCTGGTCTGTCTTCAGGAACCGTTTTATGAGTCTGAGGATAAGACAATACCATATAAGTGGAGTGCACCAGAGGCCATCAGTCATGGAAGATTTTCTAACAAATCAGACGTGTGGTCATTTGGTGTTCTCCTCTACGAAATATTCAGCTATGGCGGTGCCCCATATCCAAGTTTGTATTTAGTGCTTTTGTCTCTCATGTGTCGTATGTGTGTATGTGTAATTGATGATTTTGATGATGACGATGATGATGATGATGATGATGCGGAGGACGATGAAAATTCAGCGGATAATCTCTTTTGTCTTGTGTTTTGGCAGCTTACTCCAATCACGAGGTGTTTCGACTCATCTCCTCCGGCTACAGAATGCCTTCCCCCCTGAACTGTCCGGACCATATTTATGACATAATGCACTTGTGCTGGAAAGGACCGCCAAACGAACGGCCTGACTTCAGAGAGCTGAAACCTCTCTTGGAAGAAGCAGGTCGCTATTCCGACTGGACAGGAGAGTACGACAGTGACACTGCAGATCCACCAGAGGGCAGCAATGAGAAAAATCAGCCTCTTGAAAAAGCTGAGACAGAATCCTGAGGAACAGTGGTCAACAGGGGGGCACTAATTACGAGAAGTGAGGACACTGAATAGAAGTTCACAAATTTCCATGATGGAAAGGATTAGTGTTGTCAAAAGCTGGACTGTGTGTAACAAGTGTTGTTTTTAAAGAGAGACGCCACATATGTCTTAATTACCTCACTTATATCAGTCTGTGGTGCACAGTAAGGCTGTTAAAAACTGAACAGAAAGTTTGGGTATATCCGCGGAGGTTCCCCTGTAGTGTTTTAGCCAATGAAAATGAACATGCTAGAGAAACACACACTATCAACTTTCCCTAAATCCTTGTTTTATTGTCAGAGTCCTTCAGTATTTTACTTCAGAGGAAGAGGAAGAGGTAGAGACCTTTAGGAGAGGAAACACTGTTAACAAATCATTCATTCTGGTTCCTTCAGGCTAAGTTGGTCCCCCCCCCCCCCCCCCCCCATAAAACCAAAATAATTTCATTTTGAAAATGAAATTTTTTGAAATGTAAATAGTCATTACTTTGCTGTGACTTTTACTTTGACATTTACACTGTAATTTACTATAACCTGTATGTATGTATGTGTGTGTATGTATGTATATATATATATATATATATATATATGAAAAAAGGAAGAATCAAATTTTCTACCTAAGACGAGAGCCAAAATATAAACAAATAAACAAACAGGCGGACCACAGTGTGACTTTTCACACGTTTCGCAATTCGCTGTTATCACTTACTCATAGAGACAGTGAAACTGATATGACTCTAGTACCAATCATGTACTTTTCCGTTAAACACCTCATTTCATTTCAAAGAGCACAAAAGATTCGGCAGATCAGATTAAATATTTTCTTTCGAAAAGAAAAAAAAAGTCGTTAAACTAGAACATGTTGTAACATAAATGTAAGTCGCGACGCCCACAGTGTCTGGAAAGATGACTCCTTCTTGGATTTTACGGTAAGGCACGCGACATTTCGCAATCCCTGAACGTTTTAACATGACCTATCACGTTGAGTGCAGTGTCATGGATTTACCACAGGTGGTCACCAACACAATTTTGTTGTTTTTCTGTACTATACAGAGGTAGCCAATATCCCGCCGTGGGTATACTGCATGCATTACACAACTTAAAAATATAGTTTTCCCCCCCAAATTCATTCACATTAAATTATAGGCGCAACAATTATTATTATTATTATCATTATTATTATTATGATTATAAACTGAAAATTGCCCTCTTCAGGAGGAGCAGAAGACTAAAGACTGCTATCCAGAGAGGAAACAGTCATTGTTAGTCACTGTAACTTAATCGTATTAATAAATAGTCTACTTCCCCATCATCACACACAGTGTAACGAGTACTGCCACGGCCAGCCCGCGCTCTCACCGCGTGCACATCAGAAATAGATTTACTAAGGAGAACCTGCAGTGCAACATCACGAACAGTCAGTATGGCACGTAAAACCCGAGCACCGGAGGACCGTGCCAAAAATGGGAAGCGAATGAACCGTGTCACGTCCGCACGTTCTTTAAAAAACATTTGTGCTTTTGGTCTAACGGTCCTTCACTGGTAACCAGACGCAATATTACATAGTCCCCAAAGGTAAACGGGAGATGTGTAATTGTTAATGTAAGGGACACTATTTTTCCCTGTCTCTTTTCATCTCTCCACGTAGCTTTAGAGAAAATGCAAATTCTGCAGTCCTGCTGAGTGGATTAACTGGGTCAGGAGCCTCCTGTGTGTGGGGCAGGTGGCTGTGTGTGGCCCAGATTCTACTTTTGTCAGCGTGTCCATAACAGCCAGATTACCTCCCTCCCTGCCCTGTCCCGTTCCCTGCTCTGCTCAGACCGCTGTTCTAGATGTGGATGAATGCAGATTTAAAAATAAGATGCTTCAAATCCCGAGCGTGACAAACCGTGACAAACCAAACAGAAACGGCCGTGACACCTCGCTAACATAAAAATGACAAATGGGATCAGCTTTTGTTTTTAACATGCTACATGTACACACATGCACATGCACACACGTGCTTTTTATACCACTTGTCACTCCAATGCATTATCCATCTCTTTAATCTATCACAATGTCACACACTCTCTCTGTATGACCAAAATGAAATAACAAAACTATTAAGTTTGATTTTGACCGTATAGTTTTGTTGCAAACGGGCCAACAACTGTTATCATGTTATCATCTTTTAAAAAATACCTTACTACAAATGCTGCTAGTCAGTCTCACATTTCAATTTGGATGCTTTGTGCATGTGACAGTTGCATATGCATATACAAATGATGGATATGACAGTTTTACATACTTAGGACAATCCAAAGAGGACTACAGTGATGAAGGGGTCTGTTTTAGAGCTATGTGATTATCTACATTTGGTTTCTGGAGACCCGGTCTCTTTGGTGACCTAGTATTTTTATCTCAGCAGGGTGACCTAGCACTTCAGATGAAATATTTGAATGACACAGTCTGTTTAAACGGCTACTGAGCACTGCTAGCCTCTGGCTCTATTATTAGACTGAGTGCCAAACAGACAGCTCAATTCATAAATTAAACCAGATCACAAACAAAGAGTTGCTCATAATTTCACATGAAAAAAAAGGCTCCTAACTCACTCTTTCTCTACTTAATGTTATTTTTGGGTAATACTATTTTGGTGATTTTTTTTGTTGAAGCGTTAAAGCGACTCTAAGAGCAGTTCCACCTGCATCTTCTGAGTCTGCTTTTGCCAAGCATTTGTTCCTGGATTTATCTGGAAAAACGATCCGTCCCCAAGGTCCTCAACACACTCTGTTTTGCAGAAGGGTTTGACACACTGTAGCAAGTCTCAGAACCCTGTTTATAACCAAAGACGACAAAATAACATGTTATGTGACTGAAAAAAAAAAAACCCACCCTGGCAGTGGTTTCCCAGAGTGTTCCAGTCTGTTCACCTTTGCCACAGTAACCTTGACGAGCCGACTGAATGAAAACATGGAACCGCCTTCAACAAACACGTTTTTTTTTACAAAGCAGCATGCTCGGAGATTCCCTGGTGCCTGAAGACCAAGCCCCATTCTCCTTTTAGAAAGACCTGAACTGTCAACACACTATATTTGCACAGTGAGATGGGGGGAGGGGGGGTGACATTTAGGCACATTCAGATATGGTTTAGAGTACTGTGGCATTACCAAATTGTGGCATACGTGACTGCTCAGTTCTACAGGACTTGGAACATGTTGTGTTGTGTTGTTTTCGTGTTTGGCTGACTGAAAAACAAACACTGAAGGTTGCCAGGTTTCTCCACTCTAGACAGTTCCAAAAAAAAAAAAAAAAATTCAGGTTTTATTCATATTATGTTTTTTGTTTTTTTAAATACAATGGATTTTTTTGCCAATTTGTTATTAAACACAGATCTTGGCTGTATCATTATTATTACTGGTATTAGCTGCAATGGAGATCTGTTTCTTTTAATGTGGTCAGATGTATCTATTTGTAATGAAAATACTTTTGTAGTCAGTTCAAACAAGATCCAGAACAACATAATAAAACCAAAAGAAAACAGGTAGAAAATGGAATATATTACCTTCCAGTCCAGCTCAACGTTTTTGGAGTTTCTGTACCGATGACTTGAACTTAAATCTCTCCTGTCATGGCAGACCTGGTTTTAGGAAGGGAAGTCTGTACACTTATGATCTGCAAACCTAAAAAAAATTAGTAATAATAAAAACCCTTTAAGTTATGTATCATAGCATTGCAAACGATTCATTCGTGAGATATTTCTTAATGAGATAATGATTGAAACTCTCTTGTGTATAGATTTCGCCTGTCTCTATCCACAAAAGTAAAGTGCAAATAAAGTATCTGTTAAAAATTGTTCAAACGGAGATAATAAATTTCATTCTAAGCTCGTTAACAAATGATCCCATTTGCCAGCTTCCACCTGTTTGCACAAGGTCAGAACAGAAGTTTCCAGACCAAGTTCCAGGTTCATAGGATATCACTGCAGGAAAAACCCTGCTCTATTTCCAAACATGACAATGTCAAGTGTCACACAGTTTCCATTCAACCGTGCATGTATTTTGCTCATGGCAGTTGTGTGGAACACCGTTCTTTGGTTAACAAATCAGGTTAGCATACATTGCAAAGCCATAATGTCTCTTGTTTTTCACAGCTTGACGTACCCACAATAAATAGCTGCCCCAGCTTTTCCAAACAGATGTGACATTACGTAAACCATGTGAGCAATCAGTGTGTATCTCTTTCCCCAACTAATTGATTTAAGCCTGTTTAAGTCTGAGAACACAGACTACAGTGCTAAAGCCTCTCACAAACAGACTGTGGAAGACTGACGGGAGAGCTTTTAAACGGCACACAAAGAACGTACATCCACGACTTCTTTCTTTATGTGCCCGTTTCATAAAATACAAAGGTTATAACCAAGTGAAAGACCTAAAATACCTTCCTTAATTACAAGTTACTGCTGCTTTGATTTAAAACATTTTCTTAGCTTTAGAAAAAAAAAAAAGGTGTCCGCGATGAAATGAGGGAATATTTGATATAGTGAAATGATGAAATGGAAGAAAAAACGGGTTATTTGATCACATGGAATGAAACTGCGTATTAAATGATTTTGGGCCTTTACAATCATTGCACACGATAACAGTCGTGTCGGACAGCAGATATTCCCGTTGAAAGTGAAGTGAAGAGTGTCAGGTGAAGAGACCGAAGTTTGTTGGAGGTTTTTTCCAAATTGTCCGCATAAGTTCAGATTCTACTTTTGGTTTTCAACAAGCCATCTTACAATTTCCTGAGAAATAAATTGTACAGCCCAAAAAGACTTCTCATGAACAAGACGTAATAAGACACAAAGATGCACAACTGTTTCTCCTCAAAGAGATTCATAAAAAAAAGACAGTTTCTGAAGAAAGGCATTATTGTTTTGCTGTGATAAAATAACTCTCAGTCAAGAGTAGCAAGAATCACAAAACCACACAAGTCCAGGCCGCACTGCAACGTTTATTCAACAGCATAAAAGTATGGCAAAAAAAAAATGCTCATTTTAACTGATCTTTTTTCGCTACACTTGTGAAGCCATATGGAAATTGTTTTCGTTCTATCAGGAAATGTTTTGGTCATTGATAAAAAAAAAAGAGTAATAATATAAACACACATTTAAAGCAGCCCATTTCTACTACAAGAAACAAAACGTAGAAGAAAAAGGAAAACACTAGAATGGTAACTCCGTCGCCTGTGTTTGACACTGGTGACCCCCCGAGATGACACCGATGTAACGATGGGCGGAGCCTATGAGGGAGTTGGGATCCCAGGCTCATTCTTCCCAGAGTCACTACTCTCACTCATCTGCCTCTTCAGTACCATCTCCCTGGCGACACAGGTCACCTGACCGTTTACCACCGTGTAGCTTCCAGTCCTGCCATTAAAACAAGTTGCGTAATCTTTAGGATGCTTATAAAACATAAGAGGTCATGAACCTCTGATGATTGCGTAATTATATGTCCTTTCTTAATATATAAACGTTCAATAAATATTTATAGACTCACTTCTGCTGGGGATCAGATCCGTTGAGCGTGCCCGGTTGGTTCTGTTTCCCAAAAAAGAAAGTGGACCACCAGTGGCCAGAGTCTTGCCTGGACAAACCTGGTGTAAAAAAAAAAAAAAAAAATGAAGTATGTCTTATGTCATTTTACTGAAGGTATTCAAGTGTCCCTCAACTTTTTTTTGGGGGGGGGGGGGGGGGGGGGGGGGGGGGATGTCTTACCTGGGGGGTGTGGAATGACTTCTCCCGTGTACTCCGAACTGCCACAGGAGCTGTTGCTGGATGTGGATCCTATGCGTCCTTTAATGTAGATACAGATCCAATTAGAGGGTCACCCAACTCATCCAATCAGTCAAACCGTATCAAAGCAGTTATGTAAACACTGGAGCTTACACAAATGGCAAGGGTATTCCCCTTCCAATAAAAAGGATCTGCCATCAAATCTATGATTTTTGTGAGTGTGTATGATTGTTTTGTGTGTGTGTGTGTGTGTGTGTGTGTTGACTGTTGGACTTACTTCGGTAGTAATCATGAGTGGCGATGAGGGAGCCGCTGGATGGAATTGCTGCCATTTTCTCCGACCTTCAAGCGTCAACTGTGCAATGATGGAAATGCTGCAGAGACAAAGACATGGTTGTAAGGGTTATCTGTGGAATAGAAATACTTTTGGCTGTAATGTACAGTATTAGGTCAGTTCACTTGCAGACACGCACAGAGTAATAGAGCCCTGTGAAAATACTGAGGGCAAAGCAAAAAAAACAAAGCAAAACAAGCAAAAGCACTCAAACAAGCCGTGTAAGTTCCAACAGAGTAGAAAGTTAACGTTGTTGCTCAATTCGGATTTGTCATTTCACATCATGTTCTCTTTATACTCAGAGAAAACTATGTATCCAGTCTATTTAGCAGGGAGGGGAAAAAAAATCAATCTACATTAGCTTTGGCCTTATTTTCTGTGTGGCACAAGCCTATGCCAAAAAATGTTCTCGGAAAAAAAACTCCTGTTTGGATGTGGAGTAACAGGGCAACAGAGCGTTTGCCTTAGGCTTTGAACACCATGTGTTTAGTCTCTGTAAAATTCTAGCGCTAAGCAGTGTAGCGTTTCATTCCCGACAGCTGCTGGTTAAAGACTTATGTTTCCTCTTGACATAGCGTATGTCACAAATCTTAGTCCACGTGTTTCAGTAGACTAGCTCACGCGCTGCAATTTGCGAGTTCAACCGGGCGGACCGGCTTCGCACAGAAACGTTTTGTGATGGCACGGTGGTCTCTAAAGTTTTTCCAGCAGCAGTGTACGGTGCCGACAAAACAAAAGACAGAAAGACCTTTTTCACTGACAGCGTCGTAATGACATGCTGTTGTCCTACAGAACCACCCTGCAAAGACGACAGGGCCAAAGTTTATTCTGTCAGCACTTATAAATCCCGAATTTCTCCATATGAACGTTAAAAGCAGTCGTTCTCCCACGTTTTTAGGCGTGCACGTTCAAAAGACTTTTCGAGCAATGTCAAATTCTAGAGAGGCTTAAGGATTTGAAGGTCGCGCGGCTAATGCGCGTCTGAGCTACGGCTTACAATACGTACATACGCAGTGCCGATATTGTTTTTGTTATGACTTGATGCTTTCTGTTAGTCGGACAACGTGCGAATTTGAAATATATCTGAAATATTGCCTTAATATAAAAATAATCAAAGAAGACAAAACCCCAGACACATCCACGAATGCATCAGAGTGTTTGCGACATTGGGGCAGACGAAAGCAGGCAAAATAAGTAAACATGCCAAAATGTTGATTAAACACTTCTGTTTCAGCATGTATCTGTAGTCCTACCTACTGATTACCTTTACTGAGGATGGACGAAGAATTTAGCCTTGATATTCTTTGATGAGTCGTGATATTCATACTATGATTAGAAACTGAAAAGAGGAGAAAATGTGAAGATGGATGCTGTCGTTTTCGATTAAAGAAGTATAGTGTCTCAAATCAAAGCGGCAAGCAAACTCACGATGATTCAGAAATTACTCATGTTGTAGTGTGATGAATAATGCGGCTATACTCAATTACACCACAGGATCCGTTCCTTATGGTTCCACTGTGTTTATACAGGGAGAACATGTTACCCAGTTCCATTTGGATTTTCCTCACCTTAGATTTGGTGTGTGCTGATGTTGAGAAAACACCACATGCGAGTCTGTATCACGGTCGGTCGAAAAGGCTTGATAGGGTAAACACTAGGCGACGGAGCCCATTTGTGGTAGGGTTTTGAGTAAGGCCCTCCAAGGTCCTTCGATGTTATCAGCTTCAAGTTCTGAAGTCAATACATGTTGCCGAAGCATTTATATTTTCTGATTACGTCAAGGACGTTGCCCTCCCATAGGCGTGGCTATGAGTGGCTGCGCTGAGGTATGTAAAGCAGGGCTGGCAGATTAACCCTGGCACCAAAATGTGCAGCTGTTCGTTTTGGATTGAATTGGGCAGGATAATTCCTTAAATAGAGACGTTTAACCTGTTTTAGCATTGAATGCGCTAACGTGGGCAAGAGAAAAGAACACTCACTCACTCAGTCACTCATTTTCAAAGCCCCTTATCCTAGTTAGGGTCGCGGGGGGTGCTGGAGCGTATCCCAGCGCTCACAGGGCGAAAGGCGGGGAAACACCCTGGACAGGTCGCCAGTCAGTCGCAGGGCAGAGATAAACACGACGATTAAAAAACAATAGTGAATGTTGTTGAGATGCAAGCTCATATGACATACTCTTTAGCAGAAACACGTATAAACAACTCCCTGGTGGTCTAGTGGTTAGGATTCGGCGCTCTCACCGCCGCGGCCCGGGTTCGATTCCCGGTCAGGGAACATAGCTTTTGTGTACTCTGATTTAGGTATATAAATAATACGGTATATCAAGCAGTTTGTGGGTGTGGAGCAAAAAGTGAAAGTGGTACTTAAAAATGCGAATTTACGACAAAAGTGTAACAATTCTTGTTCAACTTGTTATTTGCTGCCACCTAGTGTTTTACTTCAGGGTCGTACTCAGTACACATCTGTTATGTGTTTGAAAACAACCAAATGTGTCAATGTTTCGTATGTCTTCTTACTATCAAACCGAATTATATCAAATACGTTGTGTACACATAATGGAATAAATTACTTGTAAAACAAACACAGCAATTTCTCCATTTATTAAATTCTCCAAAAGAATCTACGCTCTTAAGTATTCTCCAAACCATCCAAACAAAATACAGTACTGTCGCATGGAATACATGGATTTATCTTCTCAGGCAAGACTGAGCATCTTGTTCACAATGTTAACAGCTCACATTCAGTGCCGAAACAATGCGGTATCAGGAGATGTAACAAAATGGCCATCTTTAACACCACGGTATAATTTAAAAAAAAGTGGCTGTTCCAAAGATTTGAAAAATTGTTTCACAGAGATCCGACATTTGTACATCAGTGATCTGGTATTACTGTGCAGCTGTATTCAGCTAACGGCTGCTCGTTGACGACGACCCTTCTAAAAGGATCCTAGTTTGCTACGGATTTCATTAATTTCATCCCAACAGCCCTGTTCACTGCTGTGTCCCAAACACACCCTAAGTAATTTCATGTTATGCATTATATAACCAAAAATATCAAACACCTTGGCAAAGAAAGATCATTAAAAACTACTAGGGAAACCATCCTTCATTTTAGCTGCAAAAGATTAAACTACTTTAAAGTAAAGGTCTCCTAAACCAAAGGCAAACTCAACAGGTAATCTACACGGGATAGTAAAGTATTAACAAAGCAGGATTTACGTAGCAGTCACAGTATTTTTTTTTTCTTCTGAGAGAAAGAAACAGAGAAAGAAAAGAGAACATTCTGTCTCTGAGTCATGGGTAACTTAACAGCGTAAGGAAAATCATCCATTTGTTTCAACCACAGCTGGTTCATTACCACCACAGACACAGGAAAAAAAAAACCCCAAAACAAAACAGAGAAATGGTGATAGGAGAGTAAATATTCCCCCTTAACACAATACAGTTTTGCCTCACACCCCACATTAAATGAACTGCATCTGAAAATTAGAAGAAACAATGAATTCCAAAATTACGTTAATAACCAATATACGCTCCAGTCAGTGAATGTTTATGCTCCGCAAGCAGGGCTCAGCTCAGGATGTAGTGTACTTCAGTTTGAGCAGTAGCTTCTTTCAACCTGAGTTAAAACCAGATTGATGACCAGTAATGAAACCAGTAATGAAATACTCTATCCTCCTGGTGCAACATTACTGAAGACACCATTTTTGTACCATTATACTGTCTGTCTTTTGGTTAAAATGTTTCATCTAATGTTTTTCATTCAATTAAAAAAAAAAAAAAAACACACACACACACAGTACATTCACGTTTTGTAACATCAGCCTTTTGGATTCGAAAATAAATTTAAATACATAACGATATTAAGGTAAACAAACTTAATTTGATTTTTTTTTTTTTATAACTGTCATTATATATGAGAAGTTCCAGTACATTAACAGAAATAAAAGTTCTGCAGGCTTTACGCTATGAAACGAATCATCTAATGAGGCTATGTTTTTTTTGTTTGGTTGGTTGGTTGTTTGCTTGTTTTTTTTACAGCATGTGCGCGGGGCTAGTTCAGAACATTTCTTTGCTGTGTTAAGTTTATTGGTACATTCATGTAAGCCGGGCGACGGTAAAGCTCTAGAGACAGTGAAGTGCACTGGGGGGGGGGGGGGGTTTGCAGGTTTCACAGGAGTCTCCGAGGTGTGTAGTGTTCTTCAGGTAGTGTTTTCGTTAGAAGGGTGCGTTGTCGGCCGGGCTCCTTTCAGACGGGGAGTGCGCGCTTTCTCCATTGGCTCTGTCCCCCTTCACTTTGTACTTTGGGGCGAGAGAGAAATAAATGCAGACAGGGTTGTGAAAAATGTATGCCAGCCATCAAATGATAGTTATTTTAAATCCATAAAGCAACGCTGTCAGTTTCTCACCTTCATGTTTTCCATCTTCTCCCCAAGGTTCTTAAATGTAGGTGAGTTTCTGTAAGAGGACGAGCAAAAAATGTACTTAGCAAACAGGAAAATGGCTAGAGAAAGCTCGTTCTTGATTCACCACTCATTAAATTCATGTATTAATCCTTGAACAAAACAAAAACAAAATAAAAAAAAAGGAAAACACACACACACAAAAAAATCCAATTTAAGAGACCCCAATGATGACTTTTCTGACATTCCTTTTGCTGAACTGTAGAAAGTGTGAGGCTTAAAGAACGGTCAAAAAAACAAACAATCAAACAAAACAAACAAAAATTTGCATGCTGTGTGTGTTAACATAGTTGCTTAAGAACCCAACAAAACGCAGCAGTGGGACATCAGAGCAGTCAGAGGGGGAAGTGACTTTGGTTTGGTTTGTTACTTTACCTCATTGCGGGCATACTTAAGGAGTGGCGCATGGAGCTGTAGCAGAGAGCAGAGTGGAGATAGAGAAGCAAAAGCATTAGAGCCTGCAGACAGCACCCACTGAGCAATCAGCGTGGGAGACAAGGGCATTCAACGACGCATTTAAAGGGGAAAAAAAAAAGCCTTCAAAACATCATTAGTAGTACAGAATTTAAATGACAGAATTTACAGAAGCGATAAGACGGTTCTCCGATATCTCATACTATTCGCAGAAGTCTGACCAAAACATTCAACTTACGTGTCAGACTAAAACAACACACGCGCGTGTGTCGTTTAGTCCACCCACCCGCGCGCCCGCTCACACTCACTTTAGTTCACTCCACTCACTCACTCCACTCACACTCTCACACCCTCACTCACACCCTCACTCACACCCTCACTCACTCACTCACTCACTCAACAAATTAACACCACATTCTACACTGTGGGTCAAAGGAAAGGGTAAAGGAACCTAATTTAAGTAGGAACAGAGGTTTGTAAATGATGGCATTCCCTCCTGGGTGGTGAGGTTGTTCTTACCCAGTTGAGTGTGAGTAAGGTAGAGCCCTGCAGTGCCCAGTGACAGCAGTAAGAAAAGGAAATGTAATCATCAGCAGACATAGATATTAATCGCAGAGTCAAGCAATCAAGAGGCATCAGATAAAGTGTGCGGGTGCAATGAGTTAGACAGAGCGTGAAAGTCTGGAGAATCTGTGGGAAGGTAGGTCTGTGTGGAAGAATTCAAATATCACAAAACGACAAAATGAGTCACAGGGACATTATCAGTACTCTGTCTTGTTTACAGGGACGGAAGCGCAGTTTAATATTTGGGATGTACTTTTGGTAAGTCACATTTCCTGTACACCATGTACAAAATGAGTTCTATCTCTCAGTTACTGATTAATTAAAACTTTTCACAGGCTGCTCTGATGAAACCTATGAAAATAACGTTTAGGCCTAGAGTTCAGGCCTCGGAACCCTGACAAACAATAACAGCAATTTAGCAAGCAGCGCCATTTCCATGTGTTTCCTGAGAAACCCGATTATTAGTTTCACAAAAATTCCTTAAAATGTTTGTGTGATAGAAAGACTTCACATTTAAAAAAAAAGAAAAAAAGAAAAAAAAAACTTTACTTATGGACAGCAAGTATTATCCAGGAAAAAACATCACTGTTTTCATTCTGGAATGATATTTCATAATTGCATTTTCAGCAAATATTTCAAAAAGATGCTTTGTGTTTTTATTACTGTAAATGACATGCAGAAGATCAGAAAACACAACAGTTTGAATACATGAAATCTGATTATTATACAAAAGGTGTGGTGAATAAAACAACCAAAAATTAAGTAAGTAAATGTAAAACACAATTAGCACTCTCTGGCAGTTCTAATCCTTGAGCAAAGGCTACAAAACAGAGCTATAGGGATGGCTACCGCTCCCCTTAGAAGACAGCGGAACTTTCTAGAAATGTGTGATGAAGGTTATCTAGACTTGACATCATGGAGTGGTGTGAAACTGGAAGGAGGGATGATGGGGTATATACACGGATGAAAAGATGGAAAGATAATAAGACTGAATGAAAGAGGTAGGAGTGCGACATGTGTCAGAGAAGCATACCTCATCTCTCCAAATTTACTTCTGATGGCTGAACCCATGCTGGAGAAAGCTGCAGATGTCACCTGACCCGCCTGAGAGAGAGTCTCCTGAGTCCTCTTATATCTACAGACAGACAGACAGACAGACAGACAGACGGACAGACAGACGGACAGACAGACGGACAGAGAGAGAGAGAGAGAGAGAGAGAGAGAGAGAGAGAGAGATGGTTATGAAAAAGGACTGAATGAGTGTTCCTCTAAGAACCTGCCAACGGTCTTGAGGAGGCTAAACGTCTGAGCACGCTGATCAGCAGCCACTGCACTGAAGCTGAGCATGTGAGTCTGGGCTAAAGGGGAAGCTGAGGAACACAGCCAAATACCAAACTGGCCAGAGTTGGAGCGTGAGAAACAGAGGGAGACACGAAGCACGAGACTAAAGAACAGTAAGAACAGGAATTCTCAGATTAATGATCATCAAACCATTCAACCGACTGTGACATATCAACAGCTGCTGCTGAAAGTCTCTAATCGATTTCTGTTGACTGTTTGGACCCTTTGGCTTTTGTCCATTGGTCACCTGCCCAACGGCTTTACAAAAGCGGCTAAGTCCTCGCAGAGCACATGCAGACAAAAATCCTAAACAGCGTTTTCAGAAAAACTGAGGTGAGAGAATTAAAAAGAAAAGTCCCTATACTCAGGTGTTTCCAATCATTCTCCAGATCAATACTTCTGGTCCACCGGACTCATGAGCGAGATGAACATTTGCGTTAACACAGCACTGCGTCCCATACCATTCAGATATTTTGCAAACACGATACTAAATACGCTCGTTTGAAGTCGCTGAAATTGGCTCAGAAAGTCTGAGAGGCCGGGAGAGGCACGTTGGACGAGGGCAAAGGTGCCGGCTCAAGGCCTCTGTCTGTCTGGGTTTTAAGCACGGCCCGAGGAAGTCAGCGTATTCTCCCTCCACGCTTGCCTCTCCTTCCCCTCTGGCCAAAGCGCCCGGCCAGAGTTCTGCGCATTAACAACCTTACCTGTGCCTTAAGCAAGCTAATCGCGGGTTACTGATCCAATTTAACCTCACAATCCTATCAGCTGACCCCCCCCACACACACACACCACACCGCGTGAGCAGGAGTCACCGCCTGCAGGGAGGCCTCTACAACGTCTTCTGATTTAGGTAAACAACATGTGCCACGCTAGAGACTTATTTGGGGGGGGGGGGGGGACGACACAATTTCAGTTTAACAGCATCTGTAACTGCATGACTAAATGGGCTATAGTTGAAATGTGACATTATAGTGAAATAGAAAAATATATGACTATCTAAACAAACAATCTTCATTCACATAAATCCAGAAAACGTCTGCTCTGAAGTGTAAATTACGGGGACATACACTAAGCCTCAAAGATGAATACCTGACCACTTTTCCGTGGGGTATTATGGGATAGGTTTGTCCCTGATAAAAGCCTTTTGAGGAGGGCCAACGACATGGGTATTTGTGTTCTTTTTAAAAACACTGGGGAGTGCTGTTTTCCCCAGCGAATAATCAACTACATTCAAGGTGTCACCAGAGATTGTCTGTGCACCAACAGTTCAAACAGACGGACAGACATGGTAAACACAAAAACAAACAGAACATTTACACACATTCAACCCCAGTCTCCTCAGAATCTAAACTGAAACCTGCTATAAAACCCTCTTAACGAAACCCAGCTAGTAATACCAAACTACTCTACTTTAGAAACTTTTGAACAGGAAAAATGAAACTTAACCTGAACGGAAATGAGAAAAATAAAGAGATGACAGCAGATAAATCAGACTCACGCATCAGAGTGGCGTATGTCCTCCATAGTGGATGAAGCTGTAAGATAACTACAAACACAAACGGCCACATTGTCATTTAATGAGACTGACAGGAATGTACACCTGTCACTAAATACACTAGGTATGTTATACATCCAGCTATGCAGACAATACAGAAGCAGTCCCTTATCAAACAATACTGTTACAGAATGAACTGTCTTTTAAATATTTGCAGTTTTAACCAATCTGGTAAGAATCCATTGGATTCTACAATGTGGCTTAGAAGAATGAGGAAATGTTATTATTGATGCAAAAGTTGCTTGGGTAACACACAGAAAAATAGCATGTTAGTACATGGGTTACATATCACTTGCACACACTACAAGGAAAACAGACATTAAACGTGTGTGCGTGTGTGTGTGTGTGTGTGTGTACACCTATGAGTGTGTTCTGACTGTGAAACAAACAGTCTAAAGACCCAATCAAACCTGTTTAATAGACTGTATGCTAAAGAAAAAAATTAGTTCTATGACGTTGTTGTACCATGTCGTAAAACAATATCTTCCTTGATACTGACTTCAGTTCTGGGCCTCTGAGGTTTTGAGCCCCGGTTAGAATGTAACGACTTTAGAGGTAAAAAAACAAAAACAAAAAACCAACAACAACAAAAAAAAACCCCAACAACTTTGAATTAACTTATGATAACATAATTTAATGAAAGACAACGGGGAAAAAGGACAATGTGGAACTAAACGGCGAAAGAGGAAACTGAATTTAAATTGACCCATGTAGTGCAACTGGTCCGTGTGTAAAGGGCTGCTGGGATTGAACCCATAATTAAGAACAAAACATTTCCAGGAATGTGTCAGCTAGCATATCAAACATATTTCTTTTCTGAAGCAGTCAAACCTCTATAACCAGTTTGACTCCTCTTTCTTGCCCAACACAAAAACACACACTTCTCTCCCATGTGAAGGACATATCACTGCTTTAACCAAAAAAAAAAAAAAAAAATGAATGAGAACATTGGCATATTCTTCTTGCCAAATTCTTTTTTTGAAGGGTTTTTGTTCGTTAGGCAAGTTTAATAAGTGAAACGAGGATCACCTCAAAAGTATCTTACTTATTTAAGAAGCAATACAAAAAAACCAAAACCTGTCTCCATAATGAAACTGAGCCAGCGCAAATTAGTAAGCTCCCAACCACTTGCAGCCAGCGTGTCATCTCAGAATGGCACTGTTTAAATTTAGCCCTGCTTCGTTCTCCGCATGGTTAATACATCTGTATTACTCACTACCAATTCAAAGTAATCCGTCTGTTTCTAAATGTGTTCACTTCATAGGTGTTAGACAGGTGTTACTTGCTCGGTAAGCCTAAGCACAGTTCTGTTCTGTAAAGTCTACCACACGATCTAGAACAATCTAGAGGACCTAACAGTTCACCTTGTCTGACATTCAGGCAACAGTTCAGGAAATCTAAAAAAAAAAAAAAAAAAAAAAAAAAGACCTCAAAGGTGGACTACTGAGTGAGCTGCATAATTTTTTTTAGGGGGGTTAATATCGTTTAGTCTGCGTTAGTGTTTAGGTTTTGGGAAATCACAAGGTTTATTGAAGAAGTTCGTCAGCTTAATGTCTTTGATACTGACAAATTCATTTAGGGTAATCATTTTGGAAACTGAAAGCAAAACGTGGTTGATACGTGTTTATTCATCACTGTATATCTAAAGCAGCGATAAATAAAGGTTTTACCCCTGAACCTCTACAGTGTAATATGACAGAAAGCTGTCGAACTCTAAAGGAGAAAGCTAAAGGAGAGGAGGGAGGGGCGGGAAGGCAGAAGTGAAAATGAACACAGGTGCAAGTAGCAGCTTCACAGCAGGTGCAACAATCACAAATCTGAAAGGAGGAAAAAAGAAAACGAGACAGAGAAAAACTTACAAATTAGACGATGTAACTCTATGATTCAACTCCCCAAGTGTCTCTGAAGTTCGTATATAACTAAAAGCAGAGATACAGGAAAACGTCTACGGTTGTGAATTACCACATAACAGGTCACCCAGGACAGACAGAATTACGGTAAACTTTAGAGCTTAAATGGGAGAAACGTAATGGTAGGAAAAAGAAAAGAAACCATATTAGTAAATCACACAGTAATGAACCTGACAAAAGTAAATATAGGAACGCTGCATTAGTACCGATTGTTGTGACCTATCATAACCCAGAGTTGAATTACTGACAGGCAGCAGGACCAATAGTAATCATTAGACCCAAAGAGTGAGGGGGCATGTGTGGAGGACCAATTATTGCAGGAGACAGCACAATGTCCTGAGGTTACTGAAGCTGTGCAGGGAGTAAAGACTTACGCGTTAGAAGACTGGACATCCTGCCAGCCTTTGGTGATGTTTTGTTTGAGTTCTTCTAGAGGAGTCATGCCCAGTCTCTTTTTCAGGTCCATTGCGTGTCTCTCCTTGGCAGAGAGCACCTGCCGCAATGTCTGAATTTCATCCTCCACCTGAGAGAAGAGGGGGGGAAAAAAAAAAACTCTCATCTCTCAATATACAATAGAGTAACTGAGTTATTATTGAATTGCTAAAGAATACGGGAAGTATTTAGTCCATTCACATCTTACCAGTGTCAAAGTGTTGCTTAAATTACATGATAGAAATGACCTTTTTTTTTTAACCTTTTTCTCGGTTTGGCATATCAAGTAACCCACTACCTCTCAAAAGGGTTCTCCTATCACAGCAGTCTCCTTAGTATAGGTGAGTGAGGCTGGTACACTTTTCCTTCAGCAAGCATAGACCCTGACACCCATAGACCCATCTTACACTACTCAACACACTGTGGTCAAGCAACACAAAGTCCTTAGAGGAACGCACTACATCCCTGATATCATCCTCAGCTACACAAGAGCCAAGGACAGAGCGACATCCAACACAGAGTGGAGGAATAATCCCAACAAACACATCTAGTCACAAGAATAGACAGGAAGTGTGTCACAGCACTGCAGTCTAAGACAGAGTTTCTCAGATCCACCCCATTGAAACCCAGTGGACACACCTGATACAACCTGTCTGTCGGTCAAACCACCCTTACGCCATTAGGCGAATGAGTAACTGTCATATTTTTCAGCAGAATTTTAAAGCCAAAGCATTCCTTTGTTATTGCAGCTTTAGCGCTTCAAAAAAATGTTATTATTTAACACCGTGGCGTATCAGACGGGATGTGGCGGACAGTGGGGTGACGGGGTGACGCACCTTACTGAGCTCTAGTGTAAGCTCCTCCACCTCGTCCTCCGTCAGACCGGGCGGCATTGACCCTCCACTGGCTCCAACACTGGACATCGCCGGAGAGTCTAAAAGCAGGTGGGGGAAAAAAGCAGAAAGACAGTGACGCTGCGCATATCAGTGGTCATTATTTGCATCCAAACGCCCAGTTAAGGCACAAAGACTTCTGTGTTCTTAGACTCACTGAAGATATCATACACTGACATGACAGAGCAAAGCTGGTTATGACTCAGACAATAAAAGTCATCCTTAAGAAGAGCTGGACTCTAAGGCAGAGGACAATTCTGCGTGTCAATGTCGCACCTTAACAAAGATATGTGATTCTGGTGCACTGTTTTTTGTCTTTGTTTTTTTTTGGGTGGACTGTGTTGGTGAAAAGGAAAGTAAAACGTAGCAAGTGTGGTATCACTGAAGGAATAGCTCAATCTTTTACACAAATCCTGTGAGGTTTCACTATACCATGTCCACTGGAAAACTATGAGAGGACAAGTGTTTAGAGAGCCAGATAAAATCCTAGCTCTAACCCCAGCGTCATGTGGCATGAGTGACATAGGTTTGTCCTTCTAATGTAGCCAAAAAAATGCCAGCAAAGAGGAGTGAGGCGGCATTGGGCCAGCTAGCAAATTAAGAGCTAGCCTATTAGATAGCAATGACATCTTGACAAGCTATAAGAAGGACCACATGTAAACGGTAGAGACGCCGAATCTTTCCGTTTCATTCGTCTAAACAGGTATACTGCTTCTTTAAATGTCTCTCAATAAATATCGCTAGCGTAGATCTTCTGTCTTTGCTCAGCTATCACTATCTAGCGACCGGATAAGCAGACAGCCTGCCAAACCGCAGAAGACACCTGCTTCTCTGGCGTCCAGAGTAAGCGAAATCTCATAAGAGAATTCCTTACCTTGGTTAGGAGAGTCCATTTTCCGTCCAAGAGCGACTTTCGATGATTACTTTTGATTTTATCTCTAGAAATATCACACCAAATGAAGTGCAATATCAGTTTTACACCTCCACAACAGACTGGGATTTACCACATCGAACTCGGGAACCTCTCGCTTTCATTTGCCCAACAAGCCTCGCTCTTCCGGGGCACTGCGATGACGTAATCTCTCTTCAAATTAATCCATTGTGAAATGTATTGGTAATAAACAGTAATAGATTAAGGCTATAACTTTTTACATGCATATGTGAGGGCTCGCGTAGCACTTATTTGTATTTGATTCGGACAGCTTTACAAATACCTATGATTGTCTTGCAATATGCGTCACGTAAAGGATGTGGACATGATAACTGAACGCTTTCTGTTTCCAGTGCCACCGAATTAATTCACGACGACGATAGAAAAAAAAGGAAAGAGTGTTGTGCATTATTTCCCCAAGGACGAAATATAGATCGAGTGACACCACCGTACATTAGCTCAAGAAAGCTAGTGATCGTTGCATAGAGGTATTCATCGAGGGGATAACGTCAAGAGTTATGGCGCATTATACGCCTCCGCTCCCTTCTGAGAAAAAGTTAGCGCTAAACTGACGCCCTTCAATCACAGTCTCTTCTATCTCGCTGAGCTTCACAGAAGAACTTGTTGCCCTTGACAGCTACATCCCGAGCTCTTCATCAGATACTGTCCAGTGGGAAATATGATCTCTTTGGGGATTCAGCTGACAATCTCACCAGTCACTCAGTTTCTTAAGAAGTCAGAGCTGTCAGCTGTCAGACTGATCGGGTGACATAACTGAATTAATTCAGTGCTATTTTCACAGAATTTTATTTTGATTTGTTTGAAACTGCTTAACAAGAACATTCTTGACCACTGTTGAGCTGCCTTGACACATTTCAACTCATTTATTAAACTGCTTATTTCATACAAGCAAACTCCAGGTGAGCAGTTATTATAGTACATTGTTTTATAGACTATGTCATGACAAGCCATATTCCACTGAACGCTGTTCTTACACGTGTTGCTTACCTATGAATGTGTCAAGTCCTGTAAAAGACCATGTAATTAGTTTTCTCTTTAACTCGGCATTCAAAATATTAAATGAAATTCAGAACAATGGATTTAGACGTAAATAGAGCCCAGTACTTAAGAACAGTACATAACTGAGTTTCATCCAAATATGTCTTAATTAACATGAGCATCATGTCCCCAGCGCAAATAAATACATATATTCTTGATCCACCGAAGCAGCAAGTCCCATGACTTCTGTTACACCACTATGAGGTCCAGTACACATTGTATTAACGTCAAAATGACATATTTCTGTCATCTGAGAATTATTATTGGACGAATTGAGTCTCAAAGGATGCGCCAAGTCTCTCAGATTTTAACTATAAAAAGATATCTTGTCTCATTGTTCAAACAAAAGCGGAAACAATACAAACTTGGTCAGTTCTGGTCACTGTATGCGCTATTCTGACTTCTAGGACCTGGTAAGTAAACAGTTTACGAGGAATTTACATAATTTGACATAGCTTTAGGTAGGCCAGTGGGTGTTGTCCTATACAACACATTTAAGGTCTGAGTTTAATGTGATTCCAAACAGAGCAAACAGTTGTTTATAGCATACTAGATTAAGGTTCCTAAATTATACTAATTATGCATTTAGAAAATCTGCCATTGGCATTTCAAACTAAGTTAACGCAGCCTCAAAACACCCTCTGCTAAAATTCTCCAAAAAAATTATAGTCTTGTTGAACTCTAGGGATATTTTACTGCAGTACTATTTACTTCATTTGATAAGCAAACAAACCAATCATTCCTCGCTACAATGGGACAGTATATTTATAACGTTTGTGAGATGATTACAAGTCGTAATCAAATGCTCGTATTATTCGTACAGCGGTTAATTGGAAGAAATGAGGAGGGAAATAGCCAATTTCATTATGCACGGCACGCTTTTCTTAACGTGCTTGCCATGGAACGACTGCCATCCAGCGGATGATGTCAAATTCCAGCGCGACAGAAAACTCGTTATCTGTGCTCACAGGAACCTGCGCCACACACGGTTTGAAAGTCATTCTCCATCTCCGCTTTCGGTGGAAGAGGGTTCCACTTTCGTCAGCGGTTTACCTACGTTGTCGCCGTTAACAGCGGATGTCAGAAATGTGCGAGCGACCGATTCGTTTGGCAGACACGACGGTAGCCGACTAAGAAGGTTGGTGACAGCTGGAAAGCCAACGTCGCTGGATCTTACTTTTCACATGCTTCGACAGCTGATGGAAACGTCAAAAGCCGAGAGGATGTCACATAAAGCTTTAATGAACAAAAAACTGCTGAAAGCCCTGGGAAAGTGAGTCTCCTCATATGCGGAGAGCCGTTATTCCTCTTGTAAAAGTACAAAAATTACGTGCTGAACCGAATGTATACAATGTCTGTATGCTACCAGTATTTGTTATTCTGTCGCTGGTATATTTCAATAAAATTGAAACAGTTAACTTGGTAGTACTAACACTTGCATGATTGAAATAAAGTTGTTTAAAATCAGCTTAAAAATTGTTATTAACGACCGAATGGCTGTGAGGTGGTTTAAGACTTAAATTCCTACTATTAAAACATATAATCTGCAGATATCAGTCATATCTTAGACATCAGTCAGATATCATGAAATGATGAATAAGAGAGAAAAGTTAAATGTTCAGAAACATTTATTTTACACTGGCAAATCAGATATTTGTTTTCTTTCAGACATACAGTAACCATGCTACAACATAAAGGTCTATTATTATATCTCATATTTCAGTGTATGTACATGAGACCTTCACCATTAAACCATGAGTAGCATAGTCTCATAGCCACATCCAAAGAACATACCATTGAAAACTAGGACAATTCATTAGAAACATGACCAAAATAAAAGAATAAATAAAATGTAAAAATGCATAAAATTACCATATCACTATAATTGTAATTACACTAAATATTCTTTTCTTCATAAGTAACCATCTCCTGATTTTTGCAACTTCAGAGACAATTTTTTTCTTTTCTTTTTTTTTTAAAACACATTGCATGTAACTCAAAACAAGTTGCATTTTCCAACATCAGTGAAGAAGCCATAGCAGGTATATCAATGGTGATTTTTTTTTTCTAAGGAGGGAAAAGTAAACGCCACAGTTAAAGACCACAGAGGCCAAAAGCGACCATTTAGACCCATCAAGAGCAGAGGAATGAGGGGGGGGGGGGGCTGGACAACAGAGAGGAAACTCACAAACGCAGTGTAAACAATTCAAACACATAATTGGCATTGAACAGACAACAGAATAAGGATCATGGCTGAACATGGTTGGTTTCATATCTACTACACTTACTGCAGGAGTTTAATGTTAGTTAACGACAATAAACAAATCAGAAAAACATTGCAACAAATATTGATTTCTATCCTCCGTACAAGCTGTGCACCAAGTGGCACATGGCACAGGAAAACGCGTGAGAAGACGTGAACAGACAAATCTTGCATCAAAAATTAATGTTTGCTGCAATCAATCTAAAATGACAGAGGTGGTCGAAAATGGAGCTGCCTCTAGACAAAGCATACTTTTAAAAATGTCATTTGGCAAATCTGTAATGCAAGGGCTGTCACGTCAGATTTATTAGTCAGGGGACCGTTGAGTTTCAGAATTACACTGAAATGTTCAAACACAAAACAACACAAAATGCGACAGCAAAAACAGAACGATGGAGTCTAAGGACTCACACGCAAAATAAAAACAAGTGGTAATTTTTCCTTTTTTTTCAGTTTGTTCAGAGAAAATAATGTATGACTACAGAAAAGATAAGGTATTAAGTAAACATCAAAACTGGGCGAAGTCCTTGGCATCCAAAGAGGAATATAGAACCAGAGCGTTTTCTGCATTACCTGCACAAAAGTCTATCCATCCAGGATCAATGCAATAGTTAATGGTTCCTCATGTCCATTGTCATGTAACTATTGTAAGCACGTACTGTACTTAAATGTACACAAACAATAAATGTATATAGCTTTAATTATCTCTTTGTCACGACATAATGTTACATTTGAGCTGCTCAATAAACACCTTGCCTTTTTAGTTATAACAAGTTACAACATCTGACAAGGATGGAAATAATCATTTTCAGTGCAAACAGACATCTCCCATCAACAACCTTATGGCTCCACTATAGTAAACCAAATACCATCACCACTAAAAAAAAAAAAAAAAAGAAAAATTATGACACAAATGACATCTACAGCGATAAACCACAATTGCTTTTCTTTCTGACACATGTTTAAGGAGAAACTGCTTGTGTTTGGGCTCATGGAAAAAAATCTTGATCACTAACAGCACACTCACACAGACAGCAACAGTTAATGGTACATGTATTGCTCTCTATTCTACATCTAGAAAGAGAGAGAGAGAGAGAGAGAGAGAGAGGAAAAAGTGTAGACTTTGTTTCATTATGGAGAAACTATTTTTTTGTTGTTGTTGGGTAACATTTTTTACTGATCTCTGTTGTGATAATAATCCCTACACAGGACACATCCTCCAAATGTTTACTTTGAGATAAAAGAGCGTTTCAGATGGAAACCTGCCATGGAGAAAATGATTCTCCCATGAACACAGAGGCAGTTCACTCGTTACCTACTGCAGCTCTTGGCGTGAGGGTCTCAACTGACCACTAGGGGCACTTTAAGGGACAGCTACAACAGACACAAGGAATAATAACAATAATTACACAATCATAAATATGAGATCAACATTTAAAAAGTAAAAATGCACAAAATATACATATACTGTACATACACATTTTATATGTGTATATTGTATATCTATATAAAACATTTTAGTTTTTGTCCTTTCCTTCACACATACACACAAGAGGTGGAGTCAGGCATGGCTGTCCTACAAAATTCACGTCAGCTCTTAGACACGGAGTAAAAGAGTCCCGTCGAATATGAGACGCGGTAAAGCCAAACCAAACAAAGTTACGACCTAGACTCAAGACTGTGACTCCATCACTAGGTTCTAAAACAGGTGGTTAAAAAAAAGGCCAATGTATTCCTATCTTTAACATTTGCAGAGATGATATCAAGTCATTCTGATTGGCTGACAGAAAATGAATAGTTTTGGTTCTGTTTACTTAAGATGGTCCTCACATTCAGCACAACACTAGATGACATAAACAAAAACAGAAAAACAGATATATCCAGGCATATCCATTTCCACTCCAAGGAAATTACGAGCTAAAGACTGCTCTAGGGTCTTTTAGAGTTAAGCATCCATTCTTAAGTTCAAATATATCTATCAATCAACCTGCTGTTTCACATCACCATACTCTGATACATACATCTACAACAAAATAAAGTAATTTGCCAGTAAAATAACCTTAAGTGTCACTGGAGAAGGCCTTTAAAATTGAGATCTTTTTAGACAGCACAGGGTACTGAAAGATTCACATCTGTCATGAAGTTCACAGTTAATCAAATGGGGGGGGGGGGGTGTATTTGCTCCTCAGAAAACACAAGATCTAAACCATGTGTCACGCAGTCATTTAAACATCATCGAATACTGCAACCAAGGTACTGGTTAGCTCTCTTCTCATCAAACGCATGGGAAGTGAAAGCATGAGATGTTTGAACACAAACAAACAACTAAGATCCTTCTCTGATCAAATCCCTCCACGAGTCTAATGTCTCTTAAACGAAGTCGAAGACAGAGCCAAACGTGAACAGCACTCGCAACGACAAACTTCATTTATGAACGGGACTGAGTAAGTGCACATAAATACTTAGGATTGAAAAAAAAAAGAAAAAAAAAACAAAACAAAACCAAAGAACAAAGCATAAAACATCTACTAATGGTGCTTAGGAACACTGCATGCTACTGGACCACTGGCAATTTAGCTGGACAAGGGATGGTGGAAAGGCAAGTTGGGACGTTAAAAGGCCAAAAAAGAGGTAAGAGCAAACAAATAGGAAAACTGACACTTTCTCTTAAGTTTCTTTTTTGTTTGTTTGGTTTTTTGTTTTTTTTTTGTCATTTTGTTTTTTTTAACCCACTGAGGCGGACGACTGCCACTCTGGAAGTGATTATGATAGATTCAGTCTGTGTACCTCCGTCACTAGGTCTACGCTCCTTTTCACGTTAGCTTTACTGTTGTAAATGGTTAAAGCAAAACCCTCCTCTTGTTTGTCTACACCCAGGGGGGAGCAGATAGAGAGAGAGAGAAAAAGAGAGAGAGATGGAGGGGGAGGGCTAAAAGGTGGGGGTGGGGGGGGGGGGGGGGGGGAGTTGGGTGTAGAGTTTGCGTTGTTAGTTGAAGCCTGTGTCGGTTCGGTAGGTGGTATGGTGACCGTCGGACGTCAGCTGGGTGGTCTCTGTGGCCGAGGGCTGCAGGACTATGGGGTCACCTCCGCCAGCCTCTGTGAGGGATTGACAACGGACACGATCAGGCAGCTTCACAACAACACCCCCAATTCACCCCAAAACCAGCTCATCCAGAGAGCGGAGAGAGGAGACTATCGGGAAAGATCACAGCTTTCTGATCTAAGGGTCAGAGTGCGAGATGGAAGAGTGCCTCACCTCTCTCGTCAGACTGCAGCTGAGCCTCCAGGTCTTCAGGAGACACGTAGAACTCCTGGTCCTGGCCCTCTGGAGGCCTGGGTTTGCACTTCCCACAGCAGCAGTTACAACAGCAGCACAGACAGCAGCAGAAGTAACAGCCTGTGGCCAGGCCGCATAGCACAAACAGAGCCTGCCGGAACAACAAGGAACAAAACAGAGGAAACACAGAGGAAAATTTGTCAGGAGGGGGGGGAGAAACAGGAAAACAGTCCCATTGACTGAAGATGAGGAGAAAATAAAAACAGGATCTGCGCTCTCATTCCAACCTTTTTTTTTCTCCATTCTTTGAACTTCAGGATATTGTTAAGAGGTTACAGTACTGAATTTGACAATACTGTTTGATGCAGCAAAACCCAAACACGAAAAACACTACTCCATCTCTGTTCACCGTGGCCTTACCTTGGCCCACCAGCTGGACAGCACAAAGTACGTGTTGACATTCTCTTCGCCGAACTGCTCGGCAACGTAGAGCCCCAGGGAGCCGTACTTGTCGTAGATGTTTCGCTTGGTGGGGTCGTTGAGAATGGCATGGGCGTTATTGATCTCCTTAAACTTGTCCGCTGCCTCGGGGTTGTCTGGGTTCTTGTCTGGGTGATACTTCAGTGCCAGTTTCCTAGACGCGGGAAAACAAGTCGAAGTGCCTCTTGTATGAACTGGGCTTAACTTTAATAGAAAAAAAATGACATGGTCAAAGACTATCAAAACAATAGCCTGGGTTCTTCATTAGGAAAGAGGAGAACTCAATACTGTTGCCACGGCTACTGCCTAACAGCGTTTACCCATTCTGCTCCTAGGAAGCCCTGCACATTCTAGCTCTCTCACCGACTTCACCAGATCACAGGCTTAGTAATTAGCTGCAGAATGGGATCGGGTATGTTTGAGGAGAGGTAGACCTGAAACATACCGTTTTGTGGGTCCCCCCCAGATTGGGAAATTCTGGCGTATAACTCACCTATACGATCTCTTGATGTCATCGGGCGTAGCCAGCTTGTCCACACCTAGCACGTGGTACAATGTTTCCCCAGAGGTGGAGAGGGAACGCTGCCTCTGCTGTTCAGCCATGGTGACTCAACGTCCTCGACAATCTGGGCACAAGAGAGACGGACACTTAATGATGGTGTTAGACACCTATTTCCCAGCATAGGGTCCCTAAACCGACACTCAAGAGGATTTTTACATGGTGTATGAGCTGAAGAGTGTGATTAATGGATTATCCTCCAGAATGGTGAGCACTAAGGAGTTGGCTAGCGGAGCCTCGTGGCGCTTTGCCCCAAGTGTTGCTTTCAAATGCCTGAGTGTGTCTGGTGAATAACTGTAGCATTTTAATGCTTAGCTACCCCCGACGTGAGCCTTATCCAAAGAGACGGAGATTAGGCTACAGCCCTAATCCGCCTGTTCTAAGACCACTCCAAGGAACAGGGAGGTTGGTTGGAGCTAGTGGGCATTCCACTGGGATAGGCAACTCCACTTTAAGGTTTTATCGTTTAAGGGTTAAGTCCTTCATTTAAAAAAGCACGACGGTAAATAAATGGAATGTATGGACTTAAAAAAAAAAAAGTGTTCTTAAATTACAAACTTCAAAAATAAAACAGTCTTTCTGTAGCCAAAATGACTCTAAGGGGGGTTACTTTACGCTTTCAAAAAACCCTGTTTTAACAGCTGACTGAAATACTTTGGTTCTGAATCTGTTTTTTGTGTCTCAGCAACTTCAAATGTTGCTGATTTTCGGGCCTCTGATGTAAAGAGCACATAAGCCCAACACAATAAGGATCATCCATGACCCATATACTCACACTGTGCCCAAAGATGCTAATTTGCATAAAATAGGAGGCACAGTTGGAATTAGAATTGAAATTGTTGAGTTGCTGTATGATTGAGGTGCACCTTCACGAAAAAAAAAAAAAAACAAATCCTGGAACTGATTACAAAAACGAGAGACAGAGAGAGAGAAGAAACTCCTCACAAGCATTTTAGGAGCATTTAGACAGAGCTGTCTGACTGTAATTACAGATATGGCCGTCTCATTCAGAACGGTTCCGCTGTCTGCCTCGACGTTTTCTTTATCCAATAAAAAAGCAGAGAGCCACACAGGCCTGTCCCTCTCTGCTCTCATCACATCTGTGGCAGTGATGCGTACACAGCTATCATCTCTGTTTACACTAAGTGTCAGTCCTTTGGCCTGTGTGAGACACACATACACACACAGTGAGTGGGGAGTGTGTGACATCCAAAACCAGTCCAGAATGGGTCTGGGAGAGCAGGTGAGAGTGGGTGACGGGCCAAACCCACTGCTCTGAAATGTGGTTTTGGTATTACTTTACTTTATATTAGTGTTGCGCCAAAATTCTGCAGGGCACTTGAAGAGTCAAAAAAAAAACAACATTACAGTCAACACAGGTGAATTAATAAGAATAAATACTTGAGCGTACAAAGTAGCAACAACCCAACAGGTTTTCTGAACTCAGACACAGAACGATAAACTCAACGTTTCTGGAGTGTTCTGGTACAATGCGTTGTCAGAAGATTAGGCGGACACCGCTGTGCTGCAGGTTTTTCTGAGAATTTCCATCAGACACGAGCTTTATGGCTTCATGTCCCTATCATGTCCCTTTCATGTCCCCAGTTCTTCTCACAACCTGAACGATAACAATAGAGCATGAAGAAATGTAGGCCTACATCTGTTTTCGAATCTCTAGAGCAGACATGTTTGTCTGAATCAGTCAGATCAGGAGAGGCTGATAAACGTCCATCAGAGTAGTACTGTCATGCAATCGTCAGCTGATGAAATAAATTGCTTGCATTACCTCCCCTTGCTGCCTAGTTTTGCCGACACAACTCACAAAACATGGTCTTTTGTTCAAGGACAGATGTTTTAAACCAAAATCAGTTCTAACAGACAAAGACAAAATCCTTTTTATACCAAGAAATTCTCCGGCATGGGTAGGGCTGGGTATCGTTTGGGTGTTTTCCACTACCAGTGCTAAACCGATACTTTTAAAACAGTGCCAGTGCCTACATGGTTCCTGAACCGGTACTTAAAAAAAAAAAGAAGCACAAAGCACAAATTAAAGGTCAACAACATTAATGAACAGCTTTTTTCATTTCTAACGCAAATTTGAGCAATATATTAACTTAAATAAATATATAAATATAAATAAATACAAAACACTTAACACAGTGCATCCCTCTGCTTTCAAGTGTATTCCCCATGCGTCACCAAATGCTTCATTAAATTTGATGTGTTCCCCCCTTTACATGCAATTGTTTTTAAACATTTGTTGCACATCCCTGGGTTGGAATCCTTTTGATTGAAATACAGCTACACTTTAGACCGCGTAGCTTTAGGCATTTTAACTGTGTTTAAGGTAGCTACTAGCCAATGGTAGGCGTCTGCTGCCATCAGAGCAAGTGTAATGTTAACTAGCGATGGCATGTGACGTGCAGTGATGCTAGTGATGCTTCTGATGCCTGTAATGTCCATTTCGGAGCCCCAGAGGGCAAATATTTCAATCAACAGTTCAGGCATTTAAGTGGCACCGAAATGTTCGTTCCGGTAGATACCAACTGTATAGGAACTGGCGCCATATTGGCACCCAACCCTAAGCACTGGTATGCAATCTCTCGCTTCATTTTCATTTCTGTTCCCACTCTCACAAAATCATATTGGCATATGCCTTTCCTCTGTTTTCAGTAAATTAATTCATTCATTCATTCTGGATCACATCAAGAATAGTTAGTTAGTGGCTGGGTTAGCAGGTAAATTCCTTTAGGTAAAGTTTTGATATGTGTTTGTTTGAAACACTTCAGCAACATTAACCATGTCTAAGGGGACTAAATTTTTCCACCACTTTTTAAAAATATTTCAAACCTAGAAAGTAGCCAATGATTTGGCCTCTTTAAGATTTTTTTTATAGTAAATCTGGTCACATATTTAGGCTGAATGTAATAGACAATTTAGATGTTAAAATTAGGCTGATTTGTATCACGGCATAATTTGAAGCACAGACGGTGACAGTATATTTCAATATAAGTGTTTCTGAAGGGGTAAAGCACTAGTATGGCAACTGCACTGCAGCTATTACTGTACTCTTAATTGTATTCTTTTTGTTTTCCCTCAAGTAAGGTTTCAGCTACCGCATTCATGCACGCCGTGACAACCGCTCCATCAGTAAGTTTCTTTTTATGCTGACCCAAAATCCAAGCAACTTTAAGGGAACATTCATTAGCATGCTGTTGGGCAGTGAACTGATCATAGTGGGCTCTTAGATCGTTTATTTTCTGTGCCCTCAGTTTGGATTTGAGTGGGTATGTTGGCATCAAAAGATCTGTGCTTTGTCTCATAGTGGCGCTTCACACTGGTACTTTTAATAATCGCCACGGTCTCAGAACATATGAGACATAATGGTTTTGAACTGCCTGTGGGAAGAATTAACATGTAAGAGTCTGTCCATTCTTGATTAAAAGTTCTGCTTTTGCTGTCTACTTTTCTCTTTTTAGAGCACGCCATGTGAAACTACTTTTCTCTGACTCACTTATTTCTCCAACCACTGTCTTTCATCTCGTATCTCCCCTCTGTGTGTGTGTATTTCACTCACTGACTCGAGTTACAATGCTTGTCAGAATGCACAGATTTGATTGGCTGCGTAGCATCAAGTGAGATGGTTTACAACGATGCAATTGGTCTGCGAGTTTCCTGGGCCGCTAAACCAGTGCCGTAAAGGCTAGAAAAGCTGCGTTGGTTAAAACAGGAACACTCTGTCGAAACTGAATAATTCCCAATAATTTATCGATTATAGATCTGGGTCCGGATAGGACGGCATCTGGGTCCGAACCTGGACCGTGGTGCGCCTATCAGTGACCTCAGGTTTAGTGCACGTGTAATGTCATTGCCTCTTGAGATCTGTGAGGGCTCTACCGGTTAGCATGGTATGGTCAAAATCTATACCATGGAGCAAATGCATACCGGTGTACTTTCTATACCGTTTATACCGTCCACCCCCTAGTCAGATGTGCTCTGTCATGCTATGTTGTAACATGCTGTGTCAAAATCCATGCTGCCACATGAAACTGGTATACACTATCATACTGGAGCCCTCTCCACTACAGACACAAACAAACTTACTGATAATTGTGATCTAAAATGTCAGGGAATTCTTATGAGCGAGTTCACCCCCACTGAAATTCCCTTCCCTGACAGCACAGGCCACTTCATCAGGATTTCCCCTGATAACGATACACTGAAACATGATAGCAAGCCCACAATCAATCAGTCAGCCAAGAATGGCATGATAGCAGAGATTCTGTTTCAGTCATAAACAGAACAGTTCTTTTTTTCCCTTCACACATGTTACAGCCATAAGCAGAAAAGTCCCTCTTCCCTCAATCAAACAATCCACAGGACACATCTGCTTGGAAATGTAATAAAGTACAAGAAGCAGGCTAAATCGAAATTAGTCTTTGATCTCTAAAATCATAGCCCCCCCCCATATCCCTCCCCAATGACCCCACCCACCCCCAAAAAACACACACACAAAAAGAAACTGCAAAGCTTACAATTGTAATGCACAACAAGGCAGGAGCTTTCAATACTATTACCACTTAAAGTGATTAGTAAATGGAACGTGCCAATCAATACTGCAACTCTGAAGCAAAATAAAATTGAGTAAGCAATGCTTTATGTGAGAGCATTAACACAGTTAAATAATAGGGCAGCAAATGTGATGTGGTCAAAGAAAAAGATGGGGGTGGGTGGGTGAAGAGCAAACTGATAAGTGAGCTGGCACAGTAAATTGAACCCACACAGTAATAAAGTTTGTGTCTGAGTCACAGTAAGAGGACTGTAATAATGCTATCAATTTCACTATCCTGACAGCACTGTTTGGTCAGTTCTGAAAAGATGATATTTATAAATAAGGAAAACGGACACCACTGAATTAATTTTGGTTGAATATGTGTAGGTATATGAAGAATGAGGGCATTGATGTCATAGAAAACTGCAACCATAGCAACTGCTCCCTCCCAGAACTTAATACTCTGTCCCCACTGGCCAAAACCTGATGGAGACATGAAGGTGAAATCAGGTCCAGCTAACATCACAAACACATCCCAGAGGACATACACATGATTCAACACTGACTCATCTTACTGCTCCTTTAACACTGTTTCACAGAGAGATAAATCAATAGAAATATCTTTTCTTTTTTTTTAAAGACAGTGATATTCTATAGGCCTAGATCCTTACCACACCCACATTTACTCTGACCAACCTTCTCTGACCTTTTTGTTCTGTAAATTTATACTCTTTTTATTTCTTCCAAATAATGTTAATGATTCTAGCAAATGCTTGGTGGTGATGAATGAAATCTGTCAGTTAGCGCTGTTGCTGAAAGAGGTGCCCGACTGCCAGCCATGCCCAGACAAATTTGGGTTGGTGTCCATTAATCTCACAGCTGGTGCTGGCATCCTTCGGCAGAGGCAATTGACAGGGAAGGCTGAGTCTATCGTACAGCTAGTTTACTCAGCACAAGTGTCTAACAGTTTTCCGACCAGGACAGAGGGAGAGAGGAGAGATGCTATTACCTTGATGGGCTTGTGTGTGTGTGTGTGTGTGTGTGTGTTTGAATGTGGACTTGGAATGGTTGTTTCATACTCGTGCCCCGAAAAAAGACAGAGAGGAGGTGATTAATACGTCTGTCACAACACCGTCATGCAGAACTCTTTTTGACTTCAACTGTCATTTTTTGCTCTACACCTATGAGAAATAAAACAAACAGGCTATAGAAGCAGTCTTGTTATTAAAAGTGTTCCACTGTATATCATGTGATGTACTAAAGGGCAACAGCCTTCTGTTCATCACGACATGAATAGTGTATCTGTGTGTCATTTAACGAATATACATGATGACATTTAGTGTGTGCAAATCTGGTCTTACATGGGTGTGAGTTCAATTCCGTTAAGAACCAAAGCCTCCCTGTGATTTAATCCGTGTTAAGGATAATAAAAATGCACTAACGCGTTTCGTGTAACAAACTGCAAAATGTTTACATAGCAAAAACCACAAAACTCAGGAAAAATCAGCTCATATCGCACTAGATAACGCAACGGCTTCATGTAAGCTTTAGCATCAACCATTTTCCAGAAACACCATCACAGTGTCTCTGCATGGTAACGGCATCTAGTCACCGGTTACGCACGGCCTGCTACCTCCGTAGCATCAATGGGATGTGGTGAACAGCAGGTTATGTTAGCTGACGGATTCTCTCCCAGAGGAGAATATTTTCTTGCCACAAGGAAAATAACAGCGAATTGCATGGCTTATCTTCTGCAATTAGCAGCTCGCTTCAGGGTGGAAATGGCGCACTTGTCTTTAAAATCCATCTTCGACCACGGAAAGCAAAATCACTCAAAGACGAAGAAAAAATAAGCAAATGGCTAAGGTATTCATTCTTCTCAGTTAGAGATAGAGGTCTGGAGATGTACAATTGATAAACGATTCTAGATTAAATAAATGAGAGCAGATTATTCCAATATTTAAAAAAACAGACTCAAATGTTAATTTTCGACAAAAAGCCACTGTGCATAATTCATAGTAGGTTACTCCACATCAGCGAAATAACGGGGTTTATGGCAGCTAATCTCTAGGATATCACTACATGCACAGTTAGTTGGAGTGCATGGGCTAGCCCCTAGCATCCATATTGGTTAGCCTGCTAGCTTGAGCTACCGTTGGTCAGAGGAAGAAAGGGTTGGATAGCTAAAGTCAGCAATAAATGTACGGGGTGGTGTAAAAATGGTTACTGAACGGTATAACATTTTCTTTTATTCATGCATCTCTTACCGTTTTGTCGGCCGATATGGGCTGCGTCCTAAAATAATTTCTGTGCGGTAAGATTATGACTTCGATTTGTGGTCGCATCCAAGTCACAGCGCGCGTACGTAGGCTTCATGTATGGACAGCTGCAGCTGCGGATCCTGATCAGCTCCTCCCCCCAGCCATCTGCGTATTCACGTATCCGTACCGCTTTCAAGGGGGGTCACCGAAAATAAACGGGCGTACCACCCCACATGTAAACCCTCTTAATCTTTCCTGCATATTCTCATTATTTTGACTATTAAATAATTTAATAATTTTGAAGACCTTGCCTTTCAGACATCGGTACAAATGTAATGAATGGCTGGACTTGCCGTTTCAGACAACTATGTATTTACTGTGTATTAAGCAGTATTGTCAGTATTTCATCAGTACAAATCAAATCACACATATGATTCAATTATTTTAGTTTTAGTCTAAATCTCTTCTTAATCACAAATTATGATTTTATTGAAATATTTTGAAACTGTGATGTCAGTTTGCCAAGATACAAAAGCTGATCATGGGTCTCCACCTGAAATGTAAACTGTAAATTTATTGAAAAATACGCACGCACGCACGCACACAAACACGCACGCACGCACGCACACACACACACACACACACACACACACACACACACACACACAAACAATTTATTTATTTTTACCAAAGACATCATCGAATTATGAACACATAAGGTTTGCTGATGTGCTGCTTGGAACTGATAACCAATTCTTGAATGGATTAGAGATTTCAGTAAGAGTTTCAAAAAGCTGGAAGATGTGAAATGATGATGGTTTCATGAACTGTGTAGTATGAGTGATTATACAGTCATATCCTAGAACTGCATAATTCATACTAAAAACGTGGCCTAGCTGGTGAATATCCTCAGTCAGCATCCATACATATTTAGTTTACCTTCATGCTTAATCTGTTTTAATATAATGTGTCAGTTTCTTCATACACTTTTGCATTAGTTATCACGTGACATATAAGGGTGTAAATCACTTCCATAAATTTCCTAAAACATGCTGAGGACTTTGCTGCCACCACCTGATAAATTTCAGTCCTTACACAAGAAGTCGACAGCAAATGTAGTGCGCTAATTTATTAACCAAAAGAGTAATTTTAAGTACAAATGTCAACAAAATAACAATACAATCTGTAAAATATGTTTTGTAAATATTTCTATAAAAATACAAACATTACAGAAAAAAAGATCACATTTATTAATCTGTTTCTGGACATACATGGATAATGATTTCTATTGTGTGTGGATTTTTTTTTTTTTTTTTTAATGACCTGAGACATTTAGGGGAAACTCAATGTAGTTACAACATTGAACAATGCAAGCATTTTTTTTTTCATGTAATGAATACTTGTAATCCAAGTGTTGAATCTCTGAACTACTTCTGAGATATCTGTCAATAATTTAGCTATTTGTAACATGGGATTGATGGTCCTGGTCAACACGCTGTGCCTTTCCAAACACAAGAAAGGTTACAAAGCCCAAAATATTTATCCAAAAAAGTAGGGAGAACACCGCAGTCCAGGAGCCTGTGACTTCAATCAGATATCCTGAGATGTAAACCACTAACAGACCTGCAGAGCACACAGTACGACAAATGTACACACATGTAACATACTCAGCATCTCTGAAGGACACGCATTAGTATATAAGAGAATCTTTGACTGATGTTCTGAATCATAACGGACAGAAATGGCCTCTAGGAAATTTTGTGCCTTCAATTTTCTATGTACCTGTGAAAGCAGCACATGTATTCATAACTCCTGTAGGGAAAAAAAAAAACAGAAATCTAAATTCAGAAAGTAATTTTGATTGGAAATTTTGTAAATTAAAGGACATAAAGATGCAAACGATGGGAAAAAAAACTCAGACTGACCAAACAACGCTCCAGCACATGATGGGGCAAGGTCATGAACGTTGACTCCCACACCACTACAACGGGGTCATATCCTCATGTTAATATATATGAATTACAATTAAAGACACAAACACAGAGTAACTATATGTTCTGTATATAAATGTCTCAAAAACTGTACGGCCCCTGAGATGATCTGAGGTCTCACACACATTTTTCAATTCACACACACACAAACACACACACTCTCTCTCTCTCTCACACACACCGAGTGTTATAAAGGTGTGACAGGAAGAGCTATTCATAAACATTTCAAGGTCAACAAATAAAGAGCACATACAGTGCTTAGCTCAAACTGTTGAAAACATGTATTTCTTTCCACTTGTTTTATAACTGGAAATGAGCACACTGGGGTTTTTTTTGGGGGGGGGTGGCCTACCTGTTGTTGAAAGTGGACAGACCTACAGCAGTGGAAACACAGATCATTGCGGTGAAGAAGGAGTCTGTCTTACTGAGTAGAAAGATAAACACACTGCCAATTCCCATGGCGCAGAACTGCACGGACAACAAAACCACCATTAATACATAAGTAAAGGTGATTGCTGGACCAGTTCATGCGTGCACATACTATACACGGATATTATGGGATCTGAGGAGTGAGACTGGACGTCCTTTTGCCTGAAAGGTCGCTGTTAGACTGTCACTCTGTTCTGCTCGGCAGGATGAGGCGCTGCTGGTCCTCTTTACAGTCAGAGGACCCCACAAACCACGTTTTGGTCTTGAAGATACTGAATTCAAAGAAGTTTTCCTCAAACCAGGAGGTTCAAGGTAATTCAATAATAAGGATGAAGAATAAGCAAAAACATGGAGGAACTCTTATCTACAACAGGCTACTGGAGCCATGTCATCTGTGCCTTCCATGAGAGTCTGTTTAATGCCATTACCTATTATGTCATTCGTATAATACAGGAAAGGATGGGAAATAATTCAAAGCCCCGAAGAGTCCCTAAATTTCAAGCAATTTCATCCAATTTAAAATCATTTATTCATGAGAACATTCTGTAGCCTGTTCTGTAAAAATCCCAAATCCTTAAAACCAGAGGTAGATTGATGTCTAAGCCATGAAGGTGAATCAGCAGTAAATTTGAACATACTGTATTAAAGCAGATGACAAATTCACATATAAAATCCAGTCATAAGAATTTGGATCATCTGGCAGTTGGAATTCAGATAATCTGCTGGATTTAAGAGAATCAGACTGGCACCCCCAACCTCTTACTAAGTGCACTGCAAGAGTGCATTCAAGATCACTCTTTCTATGCACTTGCTCACTACAAACGAAGTGTCACCGACTTGAAGTTTTTCAGGCCTTTAGCTTGAGGCTTAGGCACTGAAACGATGATACATTCCTCCCATGCTTGTGGGACAACACTAGAGTCCATTAATAACTTAAACAGTTGTCTGAACATGCCCACCAACTGAGCAGTATATTCCCTGAGTGCACTGCCTTGGGGTCCTTCTGAGAGACAGCAAGAACATTTCCTTCTTCTCTTCTATTACAATGAGTAAGCAGGAGGATTGAGCCAGGTCAAGAACCAGTTTCCTTCAGGTTTTTTAAATCTATCGTTGAAAAGAGTTTTCTTGGTAATCCAAGGTAGCTTTGTCACGACACTAGAGTTCAGCGGGCTTCATCGTACCTCGACATGACTTCCTTTCATTTGCGGTTGTGAACCTTTCTTTGACTGTGTTTTTTTTTTTTTTTTTTTTTTTAACAGTTGAATCTGACAGGTTTACTCCTCTGCCTAAACTCCTCTTCATCGTGTCTGCTATCCGTTCTAAATCAAGTGTTCTAAATACCAAGTGACGCACCACTATTATTCGGGTGCAACCTGACTGGTTTTGTTGGAGTAACCAGGCGCATGTGACGTGCCAGGTAAAAACAGGTTTCATGGCATTTCCCAATTGGACAAGCTGACAAACAGCGGGAACATTCACAACCAATGAGTTGAGTTGCTGAGAGGCTACAGTGTACTTTTTTTTTGTTTTTATCTGGATAAAGCAGGTTGACATTGATGTCTTTAATGAATAATGTTGATCAAATCAGAAAAATCATGAGAGGCATGTGATTTGGATATAAAACTATTTTGAACAGCTGAATGAGATTGTCTTATTGACAATAAAAAGGGGAGCATTATTCTAAATCTGAGAGCGCTCAGGCAAAAGGCCTGACATATTTTGACTTGACACAACATGCAGTCTCCCTCCAAACCAAACTAATTAACATAGCTGGCAAATCACATGCTTCATTTGTATTATTAAATGCAGTGTGGTTTGGAGGTTTGTATGAAAACTTTTTGTTGAAAACACTTGAATTACTCAATGCTGATTGAGCAATTCTGCATTAACAATATACAAATCTGTGTTGAATATCATACACAAAAGAGTGAGGACACGTGTGACAAGCAAACAATGAAGCGTGTGACTTGTTAAACCTACCTGCATCGACTTTCTCACAACCACTACTGCAAAGCCTAGGGACAAAGAAGAACAAGGAAATCACTGTACAGTAGAACTGCAGTGGGGTTCTGAGGGAGAAGAGCACCAGACCGTGACAAGGAAACACCTGAGAGAACACTTGTTTTTTTTTTGGTTTTTTTTTAACATACTCTGGCTGACACAGCCATGCAAAAATCATGTAAATCAGGGTTTTGGTTTTTTTTACCGTTTTTGATGAGGTAGTCGGATACAGAACCTCCAAATAGCGATGAGGGAATGGCTACTAACCAAGGAATCACATTGAACACCCAACCCTTAAAAACAGAAACGCTTATGTTAACATTACACACACCTGTAACTATGATGACCATTCAAATATAAAACTACAATACAATAATAGCAAACAATACAGTAAATAAACACAATACAGTGAACTACAATAAAGTAAAATCTATCTCCTACAGTTGTTACAAAATAATAATTTTATATACAGTGTTTGTGTAGTTGTATTTATGTACTGTACATATAGTCTACTGCTCTCAGGCACAAATTATTTCCATTCTCGCAGTGACTTAATTCAATAGCAAGGACAATATGAAAGTCAAACAGGATCAGTCTTTGTTATTTACTTTTGCTTGAGGGAATGTTTCTTTGAAGAAGGTTGGCAGCCATGACATCAGACAGAAATATGAACTGTTGAAGCAAAGGTGGGCAAAGCCCATGGCCCTTTGATAAACAGAGTAAAAATATGATTAAAAAAACAAGTGAAGTGTGTACAGAATGTGACTACCATGAAAGAAGATGCACATTATTAAAACTCAGCTGTATTAGTGTATTGACTCAGTGAATAAATGAGAAGCACTGTGTTGTTTTCAAACTCACCAAACACAAGGATGTTTAAATAAATTCATCCATTTAGTATTCAAAGGTCTTGTTTGAGCCACACAATTAGAACAGAGCAATTCCAGTGAGAAAAGTGGACCTGCTGCTTAGAAAAAAAAGTTCAAATATCATTTACAACCATGCTGTAACCACAATCGAGCTAAAACCACTTTTAGAGTACAAACCCTATATACACCACTCACAACTGTATAATGTATAATGGAAACTGTGCGCTCTTAAATAAAACATAAAACAGCGTGGCTGCCAGATAGACTTTTGCACATGTACCTTGTAGCAGAAATCTCCATATGCTGTAGGCCCAGATCCCTGAGAGAAGCCCGGCACCATAGAACACACTCTTCCAGCCATACCACTCCAGCATCAGTGACCCTATCCAACCCACTAACAGCATCCTGACACAAAAGCATTCAAAAGAGGCATCACTGATGTGGACTGGCAAATCAAATAAAAGGAACTGACACAACAGGACAGTGGAGGTTGGCTTAATATGTCCACAAAAATTTATTTGAGCATAACTGGAGATGATGTTGGTGGAAATTGACCAAAACATATGTTTAAAAACAGCTGACATAAACTGAAACTGTGTGTTTGGAGTACATGCATGTGTAGATAGCTACTCACCCAAGGTAGCAACCACAGCCTAACGCACTAGTAAGGAATCCTCTCTCTCCCTCCACAACACGCTGCGCACAGATGCTTGTCAAGGAAGGATAGTGAACGCCTGCTGACACATTAGAGTAGAATTAAACTTCGGGAAAGCTAATTACATCCTCTTCATATTCCAGTTAAAGCACAAATTCGCAGAACTGCCACAGGAAATAAAGGAGAATTTAACACTGCTTAAATTGTTTGTGCCAGATGTGGTTCCCAAAACAAGTCAGCGTTGTGACAAACAGCCGGTTTGACGGGTTTAAGTCAAACGTTTCAATAGTCCAATTTGTACATAAAGCTACCGCCTCTCTAAAAAACCGAGTAATCGTAGCGTGCGAGACAGTTCAGCAGATCAGCCTCTGTTTTCTCTGTTTTTTTTTTTTTTTTTTAATAACAGTATCACATTTCTTTTGTCTTAAGTTCTCCCCATCTCACACTGTTCAAACTGTCTCACCTTGAAGGACACCCATGAGGAACCTGGCTAATGTCATGGTGACGAGTGGCTGACTGCCTAGATTGGCTAGAGCCGGTGTGATAGCTGTCATTGCAGCCCAAGCAGAGGTGGACAACAGCAGGACCCTCTCTCCACCAATCCTATCAAAACAATCATACAATCTTCAGTGATATACTATACTGCAGGGGAGCAATGTTGCCGTCACAATAGATCTGTTAATCAACACTTTATAACAACAACAACAAAAATTAGAACTTTAAATTGAGTTGTCAAAGGGGTCAAGCATTTGCTTAAGCTGGAGGGAAAACATTTTGCGTTGTACACGGGTAAACTGAGGGGTAGAAACAAAGGTTCTTGGAGTCCTCATGGTCGTACCTATCACTGGCATACCCTCCAAGGACTTGGGTGAAGCAGTAGCCCCAGAAGAAGGAGCCTAGCACCACACCTGACTGTGTCTTGCTCCACCGGAATTCTGTTGCCATGGTAACCGCACAGATTGGCATAGCCATCCTGGCCCAGTAGAGCAGGCAGGTTACCAGGAGGAGCATCAACGTCCATGTCCGCGCCAAAGGCCTAAGGGGAAGGAAAAAAGACAAACGGTCGCTACTTCAAATGAAAACTGTTCATTTAGAAGGGTTTAGTAGAGCTGTCCAAAACATATCCTGTGGCAAAGTAAGCCCATGACTGGGAGAAGAGAGAAGAGGCTCGCAAAGCTGTCTTCTTACCTTATCCAATAAGAAACACTGACTTCATGTGTACAGTTGTGGCTTCACAACTGGATTTAGGTAGCTAAGAACTTATTGGTACATAAGTTTCACAAGGCAACAACTGTCAACAATATGTAACAAGGTGTTATAAGGAAGTGGTACTCCATTATGTGCCATATATAAATGGCAACACATTATTATTTTTTAACAGAAGACTAAAACAGTGCACATTATCTACAATCAGACTGTTACTATGAAAGAGTTGGGCAAACAGAGGCTGGCTGTCACACTTTTTACTCTCACATTTATTTCACAGTATCATTGCATTTTACAAAATTTAACTTATAGTATACTTAAGTATACTTTAACTTATACTATACTTCACACAAAGTGATTAACCTTAGATGACACTGATAGTTTCTGATAACAAACCCCATTGTCACTATGTTTTTTCAGTGTATTAAGTACAAAATAAGAAGAAGAAAAACTCCTTTCTGACATTTTTGTGTTTGTGTGTGTGTTTTTTTTAAAAATATTTTAAAGGTACCCCTACCACTTGCACAAAGGTTAAAGAATGGAGTGGTGAGCATGTGATACTATCCTGTGTTATGCTGAGAGCAGCTATGGACAAAATACACTCAGTGGCCAGTTTATTAGGCACAGCTGTCTAGGACTAGGTTGGACCCCTCATTGCTTCCATGGTGGGAAGTTGGTTCATGCCAGTGTAATGGTATCAGGCAGCTGCTATAGACTGGGTGATGATACATTAATGAGCTGAACAGTCTGTTCCATATCAGACCAGGTATACTGTACTGGATTGAGGTCTGGGGACTGCACAGGCCACTCAAATAAAGTGAACTCACTCTCATGTTCCTGGAACCACTCTGAGATGGCGTAAGCTTTGTGACATAGTCTGTTACCCAGCAGGAATGGAGTCAGGCAGGGATGCTTCTGATCACCAGCAGTGCTCAGATATGCTGTGGTGTTCAAACATTGCTCAATTAGGCATGCCGGGAAAACATTCTAGCCGACATAACTCCACTACCACCAGCCTGTACCAATGATGCTGGGAAGGATGGGTCAGTGAACCCATGCGTACACCCATTCCCAGTTCTGAAACGAGAACAGCGCAACAGGAACCAGGACTTGTTGAACCATCTCAAAGTCGTCCAGTGTTGGCCATCATCTGCTCACTGGAATCACCTCCTCTCTCTAAACTCAAGATATTGATGTGCATGAAAAGCCTGATAGAATGGCCTTTTAAGACACTGGAACCTGCTTGGTCTGTATTCCGCCGGTCTTGGAAGCTACGTCGGATAAAAGCATCTGGTAAATGAATAAACGCAATGAAATGTAATGGAACCGGTGGAGTTGTGACCAATGGTCTTACCACACTATAACTCACTGAGATCACTCATTTTACCCATAAAGACTTTCAGTTGAACTCTAACTTAATCCTCTGATGCTCATATGCTCGCTTTAAATGGTAACCCACAGTCACGAGACCCGCTGTCTTCAGGAGGTAGTGTACCGAAACTGGCCAGTGTGTATTGCGTCAATAGAAAAGTCTGTGTTAAGTGTCCTCGCGCCGCAGATTTTCGTTTTGGGATAAAAGAAGGTCAGATTTGTTCTTTGCCTCTTGGCTATGAACACTGGCTAAGGTTTCTCCTGACCGTGAATTGACAGTTCGGATCGCTGTTCCACTGGGCATAATCCACAACAATATCACAAACTACTTTAAATCGGTCTACTACGTCCCCAAAAGTAAGGCTCAGTTATTGTTTTTGGCACACCAACTCAAAGAGTTTCGGCACCTTTAATTTGGAGCAACCTTTGATTCCGCGTTTGGGCAATTAAATGGTTTAAGAAAAAGTGAGAGCATGTGTCCGTCACGTCAACAATTCACCTGTAAAACTTTCATTTGTTCAGTGTTGAGGACATAGGCTTGCACAGTTTAACGACCGCATAATAGTGACAAACTTCAACAAGAAAGCCGAACGTTTCAAGAATTACTTTACATCGAGTTACCCAACCCTACCTGGACCATTTCGCCACGTTATCGTATTTTTGTCCTCTTTCTTGGATCGTCGCACTCTCATCTCCGGCATTCTTGACAGAGTCCAAATTCGGATTGAGATCCGATTTATGCTTAAGTGCCATCCAGTGTGCAGACTGTTTTAGATTGCAGCTGCAATGTTCAGTCAGTCTACATTACATATATTTGGTTGAGGCGAGCAGCTGCATACTGCTATACAGGAACGACAGGTAAAACAGGAGAGGGCGTCTACAGCTGTCGAGCTGACTCCGAAAATATTTGGTTGAATCAGCCTTACGTGTTAGTCTGCTACGCGTGTTTCATACGAATGAGTTACATTGAGGCACACACAGTGGTTTAATAACACAGCACAAGTTAATTCTCAAAAGAATATTTTATTAATATTGTCTCAAAAGAATATTGTATATGTAAATCTGACCTTAGAAACAGGATATATGGTCATTATATGGTTATCCTTGTGAGGTCTGCTCATCACACAAGTCAACTGTACAATGGAAACTGATGGGGCAGAATGTACTTCAGCAGCTGGTACTAAATGAAAATCATTAAAAAAAAAAAATTCTAAATCTTAACATCAAGGCATGAGCGGCGTTGTAGTGACTACTATGACAGTATAATTTTGTGCATATAAATGCACTGAAAGTAAAAAAAAGGAAAAAAGGAAAAAAAAGAAAAAAAGGCAGATTTCTTAGTACCCCGGGCCGGACCACTTCATATTACATTGCTATACAGTCATTTCTGTCGACTCATTCGTATCCAAGTTCAAACGTGGAAAACGTGACGACACTTAACGTGGATACCGAAAAGGTAATGAGAAGTGTTTGTGTACGCCTTCCCTCGTTAGCTCGTATTTGAATAATTCCCATGACACCTTGCTGACACAGGCGGGGGATTTGCGGTTATGCAAAGCAGTGTATCGCCGATACATGATGATTACAACAGCAGTCGAGTTTTCACAAACATTCAAAGCATCACAAATCAAAGCAGCATCCAGTGGCCACCTGCGAACTTAAGTCTTCAAAACACACGCGCGTGGAAGAGCCTGGTAAAGAAAAGCAATGTTCACAACAAAGCAGCTCTGTCAAGGTGCGCTCATAAAAAAAACAATCATATCTGCTTTACAGCCTCCCCCATTCGCGATGCTACGCAAACCAGAAAGCAAATAATCAGCACGTCTGCCCTCGTAAAATACAAAATAGCATTATAACCCAAGCAACCATGGCAGAGGCGAAAATGACAACAGAAGGAAAAACAAAAGAGAGAGAAATTCATCCAACAATTTGAGGGTCAAAATCTGTTAAAACCCCCACTTATATCGTCAAATCCTTTACAAAAGGTATTCACTCAAGCTCAGCGGTATCATCCAAGCTCTAAAAGCCAGGAGAGTCTTGGCACAGCTGTAAAGGTGCCACTTTACGAGGAAGTCGCCTTTAACACTTTCTCCGGGTTATGGGATGAATTTTACTCTCTTGTTAATTAAGAGGGCCTAATTTAGGCATAAAAACTCCACACTGCATGTACAAACTATCACCCTGCACACTCAATGTGAAAACACAGTGGCGTTAAAACAAAGTCGTCGAAACATCGTTACTTAAATCAAACATGATACCAATACATATTAATGATAAATACTACTAAGATATGTTTATGACATTAAAATTTGATAACCAGCAACTCTCGTTTGTTTGATTCACGTTCGAATGTCTCCAAACCGTTTTGTTTAGCCATCAACACTTTCAAGGTAAAACCATATTGTGATTTGCATGGTTCATTAAATTAGTTTGCTTTTATGAGCTCCAAGAAAAAAATGACTTATTCTTATACATTTGTTTTTAATATATATATGTATGTATGTATGTATATATATATATATATATCATCCAGTCACTGACTGTTTATAAATAGCAGAATAGTATTGGTGTCCATGCTGTTGCGAGTTTCTACTTGGGATCTTCAATTGTGCCCTTGCTGAGGTCTGTCATTTTGGGATATTTCACTTTCTTTTGGTCCAATTCATTCTGTGCCCACAATAAAAGTTTCAGCAGTTTTGCCAGCTTTGGCGTTGACTCCCTGTTTTCATAATCCAGCACTGCTTGGTTCACCTCACTCCATACCTAAAGAGAGAGACCAGGTTTATTGATCTTATACTGACAGGGCAGTCGCTAAGGCACATAAAAGGAGCAATCTAAACAGCAATCTGGATGAGTAAAGGCAAACCACTACCACTATTAGTCATTGCCAATCCAGTCTTTACATGAATCAATACAAATGAAAGAAGCAAAGAGCTTCTAACAGTTTTGCAGCTTGGCTACGGACACCACCTACTGGTCAGAATGTAGGAGTGTGAAAAGCCTTAACCCATTAAGGCTGGACGCAATATTTTCGCGATGCCTTTAAGACCACGTGCAACGTTTGCGTTTGTCTCCCTTTAGAGTCAGACGCGATGTGAACACGTTTTAAATGATGTATTCATTTTTAAGACCTGTGACCGATGAAATGCATCTGATTCGCTGAAATACACGTGGGGATGGCGAAATGCTTGTTTTCGTTTGTTTGTCTGTTTGTTTTCAGCACGAAATGCTTTGCTTATTTTCCTGAGTGAGGGGAGCGCATCACTGTCTCTCCCCTCACTCAGGTCGTCAGCCATTGTCGCTGTCTGAAGGGCAGCTTTTGAAATGTTTTTGCGGTCCAAAAGGTGACCAAGAGGCTAAGACGGGCTAAAAATAAACAAAGCATTTTGCCTTCCTCACGTGTATTCCAGCGAATCACAATGCATTTCATCGTTCACGGGTCTTGAAAACCATGACGTCATCTAAAACGCGCGCACATCGCATCCGGCTCTAAAGGCAGAAACACGCAAACGTCGCACTCGGTCTCAAAGGGATCGCGCGAATGTGGCATCCAGCCTTAACGTGTCAAGTCAATACTTTCTTCAAACAAACGTCAACCTCCTATGTTCTGTGAGAACGGACCGGAAAAACGTCACTAGTCTCTGACCTACCTTCTGTCTCTGCATCATGTTGAGCAGGTCTCCGAAAGGCGACTCCTCGGGGTTGTCGAAGGCCAGGAGGGCGAGGGTGCGCTCCATCTCGCTCAGGCACTCCCGGCTCTCCTCTCCCTGCTCGGCCAGCTGCGTCTGGGCAAACTCCAGCGCAGCCTCCGTCTCACGCAGACGGATCAGCTCGATCAGATGCTGCTGCTGTAAAGGGCAAGGAGAGAGGTCGAGAAGAGGCGGAAAAAGGCGGAAAAGGATGAGAGGGAAGAGGGTGAACAGAAGATGATGGGGGGGGGGGGTTGTAAGAGAGATTTCCACCGGTGAAACATTTTCGAGTGGAAACAGGGAGAAGAAAGAAAAAAAAGGAATGGAGAAGAAAACAACGTGTGTTAGTGCACACTCAGCTCATTCACCTTATAATTATAAGAGCAAAAAAAAAAAAGAGGGGAACCCATATTGATTGACATTCTCTCTCAGCGTACAAAGTGAAGAGATCTTTACCTGAAGGTGAAAGTACAGATAACGGTTGGTATCCAGCAGCTCTGGATGAAGGCTATTGATAAGAGCGATGGCCTCCTGGATCTGACCTTTAAGAATCATTTCTCGGATCTTAATCCGCTCATCCAGAGTGTCCAGGTCCACGCTAGGCTCAATCCCAGACTCCATCCGGAATTTCTCGGCTGCTTCCTTAAATCCCTCTAGGTGACACCGAAATTAAACATATTTACAAATTAATTTCCTCTGTATATACTGACACACAAGTTTTCTCTTTGATGAACTCATTAGATTAATGATGGTGTTAAAAAAACAACGATTAAATCAATGATTTAACGATGATAATGATTTTTTAAAAGTACTGGTAAGAGCCTACTTGAGCAAAATCACAATCTATAACACATTCAAAACCACAGGAGAACTTGGCGTGAGGAGCATATGACAGAACGATGTGATATAACCAACAAGTGTAAATAGGGAAAGTTAATTTCATCACAAAGCAAAAACGTACCAGTTACAAGGTAGTTCATGATCAGTCTGTTCATATCTGCCCGCTGAATGTGCACGTTATTTAGTTTATCCATCCATTCTTCTTTTGTAATATCCTCAGGTTTTTCTGCGTAGCTCATCATGGAGAATCTGGCAGGGTAAAAAGGGCATTTTAATCAGTGTTATGTCTCCGTTACATCTTACCTCGTCGGAAAAATTTTTTACCAGTAAACAATACCAGCTTCCTTACCTTAATTAAGGGAAATGACTATAAGATCCATAGCCATGTATCGAACAAACTTTTAGCAAATCGCTTCAAACTCAAGGACTGTTAAGCAGTAATAAGTTATGACTAAAAGATAGTTTGCTCCCAACTATATACTTCATAGCCGTAACGTAACATAAGCATAATTTAGAAATGACCCATGAGACTGGAACAATGACATGCTACCCCAGACTTAACAAATAAACAAAAATTGTCCCCTTCCAGAGCTTTCGGAAATGTGCACGCTCCTTGTGTGGACGGGACAGCGTTCATATTTTCGCGGTGAACCCTGATCAGCCGAAAGAGGAGGCTTGGCTAAACAAGTTAGCTAGCTGAAGCAGTATTTGATTGCCAAAATTTGAGGAAAATATATGCTAGTAAAAGAGAAGCCGACGAAGGCAATAACAGTTCGCGTCACCTATTTTCGCTTGCGGTGAAGAATTGACAATGACAGTATAAATTTATCTACAGAGTGAATAATCGTGTAGGTTTGTTGACGCTACATCAGCTGGGGCCTCGAGAGAAAGCAAAACATTGAAGCCTAAAACTTGCTATCGACTAGCGTTGAACCCGCTATTAACTCAGCGACGATTTAATATCCGTTCTGGTGTAGATATAGCTGGTTAAACAATATAAATGCAATATTTCGGAAAATAGCGTTATAGCCCCTGTTTCTTGCAGTTTGTTATTGAAAATGCATTTATAATTACTGAATACTTACTGTGAATTTTGAGAGTGGCGGTGGGCCTCGCTCGTGATCACGCGATAGAAAAGGGTTGGTGGCTTAGGACGAGAGTTAAACAAAGCGATTTCATTGGTCAAAAATGTGACGCTATAGTTGCTGTGGCAGAGCTATAGGCAGAGTCGTGCAGAATGGGACAGATATGAAATATTTACACAATGACTTCTCGTGAAAGTAAACCTTTTTGGAATACTGTCGGTCACTGTTTATTTGCAAAGAATTCTTATATATTTGTGAATATACCTCAAGATAGCTGAATGCAGTGGGTGGAGGTATATTCTAAGATATCACAAAGCATATTTTTTACTCAGTTTTAAAACATGAGTTCAGCTTTTTGTGGGTTATAGATCAGACACTGGCTAAACCATACAAGCAATCCATGTCACATAGTGTCTTCAGTAACAGATCTGTTTTACAATAAATATGAGTTATTGTTAGGTATAATTCAGTCACAGTGGTGTACTATCAGCATATCCATTAAAGTTGTATGTAACAGCTAAATTGAAAAAAAAAAATCAGTTAAATGCAACACTGACATACAGTGCAAACCCACAGGGTACTAATGTTAAACCTTTTAATGATTAAATACTTCCTCCGTTACCTACATTCCACTTTATGTATGTATGTATGTATTTGACGTTAATTTTTAGATGATTTTGTTGTTGTTGTTGTTGCTGTTTTTCTTTCTTATTGTTGCTGTTTTTGTACATACTTAATTATAGACTTGACAACAATTTTGCCGGTGTATAGGTCCTCAGAGCAACGAATCCTACCGTTTGACTGTACTTTTTCACAGACAGTTGATATATGATCTGATAATGAAGGTCAGTTGACTGTAGCTTTCTCTACCTTCACAAACAAACTTACACTTGTTAAATCCCTTTATTGTCTGACATTATGTTGTTGCCTCAAAACAGGAACTGAAATGCTGTTAAAGGATGGTTGTGTCCTTTACCCTGATTAAGCTAGCCCAGTTGTGTTATTACAGAAATAACAATTCCTTTGACTGATGTAAAGTCCCTCTATTCATAAAACAGGATGACAATTGCAGAGGGAGAGGGTATTAGCGTAATAACAATGTGTGCTCAGGGAATTATTTACAAGGAGACTGAGACCATCCATTGTTTTTCTGCATTTTTATAATACAGCAAAGGGTATTAACTATTGATTTATTTTTTTTATACCTTGTGTGGTCCAATGACAATCTGTTTATGTTTTTGGACCATCTAGGTGGATCACACCATATGCTCCCTTTCAGCCAAAACAGGTGGCGCAGGAAAATATTTTCTGATGTCATTTTCACACAGATGGTTTTACAATAAAGAGGAGAAATACAGTATCTTAGAGACTGTTTTGAAATGCGGCCCTTTTAGACTTGTTGTGTATTTCTAGTTTGGTTAGCTAAAAAACAATGAAATATTAGATCGGATTTATTCAGGGTTATCTGTGTCATGATTTTGAAATTAAATTTGAGGTGGACGTTTTCAAATGTCTCTTAAAATGCTGGTTTACTTCAGTTCTGTTTTCCCATACATTTCTGTTTATTCATGTATGTTTCATATGAAATGTTAAAGCAATAAGTTCATTCTAAGAGTGAGATAATATGTGACCTATATGCTCAAACTGGCACCACAGATGTTCTGCAGGCGAAATCGTGTTCTTTTGTGTGAAGACATTTCTTCATATGGAAACCTGTTCCTGTTTAGATCCAGTCAGCATCAACATACGTTTATGCACACGATATCATTGCTTACAGTTCTTTCCTATCAGTATTAAATATCTTGTTTTTATATAAATAGTCCATAGATAAAGTATATAAAGAATGATATATATGACAGTGTTTGAGTTTGAGGCTTGAATGTTTCTAACATTCATTTTATATATACATATATATATAATGTATATACACACACACACACACACACGCATGTGTTGCTAATAAAAGTTGAATAAAAAAAACGCACATACATTACAAGCTGAAATGTAAAGATTTTATTTAGGTTCACACAAGATTTCATGTTCAAGTCTCAATTGATGACTTAAAGAGAACACATGAAAATCTGTTCAGAACAACAGCATTGAGATGCAAATGAACATTAGTTTATAAAGGGAATTCCAAGAATACGATAAACCTGTGACAGACAATTCAGGAACAAGTTTTAAGCTAAGCAAATAATATCCGATGTTTTAGGCCAAGATGTCACACAGGCGGTGGACCAGTGGGGTCCCAGCACGGTGGTGTAATCACGTTGCGTCCTGAGTTGATCTGACCTAATATTCTCCCCATCTCCTCCAAAGCATGGGCTTGCATTAAGATGTGATTCTTGGCTAGCAGCAAAGTGGCAATCTTGGAAAGTTTCTTCACCGCCGGACCTGGTGTGTAAGGGATTACCGATCTTAGGTCGTCAAGTGCATCATTAAGGTCGTGCATACGTCTCCTTTCACGCGCATTGATGTTCAAGCGCAAAGTTCTGGACTTTTTGGGCACCTTGGATGCAAAGTAGTCCCCGTTGTACCCACTGGCGATTCCATTCCCGTCGTAGGCACACGTGTTCTCAATGACAATAGGATCCATGCGTAGTGTTGCCGGTGGCTTGGCTGCATTTAGAGAGAAAGGCAAGCATATGTTAGGACTGCCGTGGTCCGTACGTGGCGATATGTTTTCCCTGGTCTCGTTCATTGTAGACGGAAATAAAATTTTATTTGTTTTCAGCTGTGTCTGCCACCTGTTTTTGCTGCCATGTCCAATAAGTCTCGTATTTAACGTTTGCAATCTCCGCAAGGATTAACAACCTGCCCAATCAAAAGCCAGTCCGAACAAATAAACAAACAGATTTTGTACCTATAGATTAGACTGGAGGTAACGCGGAGAAGCTTCTCGGGATATTAAGCTTGCTGTTTTGAACAAAGGAGGCTGGACAGTTTGGAGTCCCTTTTGAATTACTTTGGGGAGAATTATTACTTTTCATGGTCCATTTACAAAACCTTAGTAAGAACAGAATAAGTTGTGAATAAGATATTTAAATGCAAACTATAATAATAATTATTATTCTGAATGATCTGAGCACCACATCTGATACATACTATATGCATTAGAAAATGTCTTGGTTATTGAAATAATGGATGCATGAATAAAGGGTGTTTGCTTGCTTAAATCTTATGCTGTCCAAGAATTTGATCTATGGATTCAAGAATTCGTACATAAAAACTGACTAAAATTAAAAAGCTTTTAATCCAGCGAGCAGTTTTCATTTATGGATTGTTGATCTCACATACCTTGGTTTTTATGTTACAAGTATCAATAAAAGTAGATGATTACAACAAATATTTTTTCTCCCCATATGCTGATTACTGTTTTATTTTGGAGGAATCATGATCATTAGTGATTTTATCTGGGCTAGCATTTGGGTAGTGGATATGAATTGATGAAATGTGAAGGGGTTAGGGAAAAAACCCAATATTGTCAAGTACTTTCATAAAGGAAGCCATACAGACTCACTGTGTGTGTCACCTCCGTCGCTGTTTTGTCTATGAAGGCTTCTTGTTACTATGGAAACATGAGCTGGCACAAGGACCCTTCGAGCATCGACTTGACACAGGGAACATGTCATGAAGCACTGTTGACTCGAACCTTTAGAGGGCAGCATCTGCTCCATTCCTTTTACGCTGAAGTCTTTTTAGATGTGGGCTCCACTCAAAATTTAATAACCATGGCATTTTCATTTAACTAACAAATCAATGAACAAAGGTATCTTACCCTTTATACACTCATCACATCACAATAACCCAAGCCTAACCCAAAATCATAATCGTTAAAATATTATGATTTTTTTTTTTTTTTTGCAGATATTATTGAAAAAATAAAGAGAAGAAACTAATGGACATGGTTAAATTCCTATTGAATTTGTCAGAATTGTATGGTTGTTCCATTCTTTCTCAGTGCGTAGAGAGAGAATTGTGCTCTAGTTTTTGACCTCCAGTAAAAATACTGCTGAGGACACAGTTTCACACAAGACTGATCCTAAATAAATGCAGTGGAATAGATTTCTATAAAATGTGACCCAAGACCGATATATAAATATATATGCACATAATCCATTCACAATTCTTTCTTTCTTCCTTCCTCCATTCCTTGTCTTCCTTCCTTTGTGTGAAGAGAAGAAGATGGGCTGGCCTACAGATTTGAGAGTCAGAAAAGAGATTGGCTGGTTTGGGTATCTGAAACTAGGTCATTACGCCACATTACTGCTGTATAACTTAAATCCAAGCACAGTGGGACCATACTATACACACCATGCACACACTATTGCCTGAAACAGGCTGCACTATGAAACATTGTTGGTATGATATGATCAGTGCAAATGTGGTACGTAGCAACTCTCTCTCTTTTTTCTCTCTTTCACTTTTCTCTCTATCTGTCAAAAACAAATAGATAATTACATTCAGACATTCAAATAATCAAATTTGGACCAAATATCAGAAAAGACAAACAACATAACATTAAAACATTCAGATCACACAACCAAAAATGATAAGGAAAAGCCACAACATTATAATAAGTAAGTAGTTAATTGACAATTGTCCACATCTATTTAGAGTACATTCTTTAGTCTGTCCGACATCCATTTTGATGTTGCAAAACAAAACAAAACAAAACAACAACAAAAAAAAAACAAAGCATAGACATCCTCTTTTCTAGATTCTTACCGGGAAAGCGTGGGAGGCATTCGCTTAAATATCTTTTAATGCTGATGTACCATATTAATAGATAAAACAATACCCTTTAATGTTCATCTCACATTAAAAAAAAATGCCTTGAATGAGTCACATTAAATAGTCATCATTTACACATGCAAATGGCTATAATCAGAAATAGACTTTCAATGCTTCTGTGATCGTGTGTGTGTGTGTGTGTGTGTGTTGGGGGGGGGGGGGTATGCAATCAAGCATTTTGTAATAATGAGCAACACATCTGCTTAATGGACAAGAGTTGATGCTCTAATTTGTTTATGCTAATGATAGCGTTGTAAAATCCATTTTCTACAGCACTGAATCTGCAATGCAGTCAGCGTGGGTGAAATATTTCCATTTGCTGTTAAAGTGATCATGTACCAGGCATTATCAATACAGTATTAAGAAAATGACCAAATGGACAGTCCCACTCCCATTTAAGTCATTTTGTTGGTGCCCCCACTTAAAAAAAACACATTCAAAATCAAAATCCAAAACTAAAGATGTGAAATTTATTAAAGAATTATGAATCCTAGTGAGACTGTGGAACCTGAAAACACCCAAATGCAGTTCCTTTTGTTGAATACACTCATATATTACACTATAGCACTTGACATAACAACATAGTTTCACCAAAATATATCAAATACTATGATGGGCAGAAATGAAATAATCACAATGGAGTTGTTTTCGCCTCTGAAGATGACAGATTCACTGTTTTAATTTTTACCTCCTGAAACAAAGTGCGACATTTGACCAAAAAAATTCAGTTTCACTGATGCAAACTGATGAATTTGTCATTGGTTCTCAGAAATCTAGTGTAAATCTGGTGACCAAACACACTGTGTTACTTGACTTTCTCTTATTGGCAGCAGTGATAGATGGGGCATGACCTTCATCAATAAAAATGTACAAAGAGCAAGCCTCCTCGTTTTTAAAGCATTCATTCCTTTAGAGATGAATTCTTTTTCAAACGTCTTTGCCTTCTACAGTTATTGGAAAACCCGTCTGGTTTTGAACTGAAACCCACTGAGTTCATGTAATTGAGTTTGAGATATTTCAGCCAACATCTGCAGTACTTAAAGACCTGTTGGAGCAGCTCACCTCTGACTCAACAAAAGTTTGTTCTAAGATATGACGGAAAATAAAATCTCATATTAGTGGATGCAAGCCTTTATCTTTCATAACATATAGATTTTAACGTATGCACTTAACGGTTCTAAGTGTGATAGTCCAGCAGAGCATTTTAGTCCAAACTGAATACATTATAAGCTTTACTTTAGAGTAGTAAACAATCCAAATGTATCCTGAACATATAAAAATTGATTTTCTTGTCTATGTATGAGGTCTGTTAGCACCATGGACAGCTCCTCTTGCTGTACTTTATGTGACTGCAGTGAATGAAGTTAACTTTACTTCTACCTAATGAGGAACCATTAACCAAAGCCATTAACCCACAAAAAAATAAATCCCCACGAATGACTATTACAATAATTATTTTAGGTGGGAAAGGATGACATTAAAGGCTTATAATACATGAAAATGAAGCAGGCGTAAAAACATTCAACCATAAAACACATACACTATTACTTTCCCAACAGTCATTCGTGATGGACTGATTTTTCCCCCCAGGACTACTGCAAAATGTAAATTCTGAAGTAAGTACAGATCTCTGATACATCTAAGCTTTGGTTTGGCCAGTGTAGAACAGTTTTAGACCAGTGACCAGTCTCAGTCAAAACTGAATGACCGTTGCTGCACCCATTGAGGTGTTGAGAGATGCCAAACAAGCACATGAGGATTCGTTAAATATAAACCTGCTTTCAGTCTGACGCATTATCCTGACCCACTCCAGTGCATCATTCTTGAAAACATCTATACTGATCTATTGAGCAGTCGCGCACAGCAGTGTACTGGCTGTGTGTTGTGTGTCATAAAGGCTATTTGAATTGGTAGTTGGGTGAAAGAAGAGCCCGTTGCTGGGCGACTGAATTATGGTTGCCATGGAGAATTTTAAGTGGAGCAGCTGGTCCAATCAGCTGAAACTTACTTGTAAAGAAAGTATCATGCTAGAAAAGAAGACAGAGAAGGATGTGAAGGAATGTGGGAGGAGGAAGAAGAAGAGTGCTAATAAAAAAAAAAAAAGAAACAGGAAGAACGATTTAGACGCTTCATAGAAAGTTTGTTACTATAATTGAAACTTGTGGAAAGTGAAGTTTTGAATTCCTCATATTTAAACAATGTAGCTTAACAATTTGGTCCCTATTAAGCAAAACTGCGTAGCTTGAAAGAGAGTTGTGGCACGATTTCTGACAACAAGTGCTTTACAGTTTATTACAAGTGGTTTCACTCATTTTCCACAGAAAATGTAAATCACTAATTTACCTTCAAATACATAACCTGTAATCAGCTGTTCGATTCTTTGAATACAATGATCTCATGCAACAACAAAAGAGAAGAATGACTGTTACTCATTTGCACACCACTGCAGAAGAGCACACAGGCATCAAAATGATCAGGAGTATATTTATGTGGAATATTTTCACAATTCAAAAACAAATATATCTAACTGGCAATTCCCCCTGTTTTTCCTGCGATGTAAATTCTCTTGCAAGAAAACAGAAGAATTTAGAAGAATTCCTGGCCTTTGCAATGCTATATTTTGTAGCAATTGAAAGGAATATACGTTTCAAATCATTATGATGTATAATGTGTTAGCCATATTTTACATGGATGCATTTAGGTTACATGAAGGAGGAGATCAGCATTGTTTGTTAAGAGGTTTCCAGATCAAAATTCATGAATTAGCCTATATGAAACTGTCCAGTTAACATAATTAACTTAATGCAGTCTAAACAAGCGTGTCTGTGGATGCCCAGCTACCAATGATGACTCTAATATGTAAAATTCACAACTTGAAAACCGGAAACAAGTTGGAAATCTGTATCAGATTTTTGAAACTAAATATCAGGGTTTTGTAATTCGATATATTAAACTAGGATACTGACATGTTTGTTGATATTGTAAAATAACACTGCTATCAACGTTTATGAGCTTCAATGTTCAAATTCTTGATATTTAATTTTAATAACCTCGTATCATATATAAAATTATATTACCAAGCGGTAAAAGCCTTTGATCAAATGTTTAAAAACCCGACAAGCTTCAGTGACCTTGAGAAACTGTGTCATCTCGTTTGAGTAGGCCTATTGTCAGTGAACAACTCAGCTATAACCGGCGTGGCTAACGTATTACAATAAAGGCACGACATAGATCTGCACAGGTAAATCGCGAGCAGAACTGCTAACGAAGAACCTCTACCTCCACTCTGCAATCTCCCTCCGGAGATAGCCAACCTATAACCATTTTAAGCGCCGTAGAGGCTTTATGAATGTGCTCAACACGATTTAAAAATACAGTGCTTCAAAACAGGTGTGCAACGGTTTCACTGAATGGAAGAACAAAGGGGGGAGAGAGCTGAATTAAAGTTACTTGGTCTTAGGCCTTCACGATTTTCAAAAGTATTTTCTAATGGGGCTATTGCGTATTTTTTTTTCTTTCTCCTAATGCAGCCAGTATTTATTCAGGCAGCGCCCCCTGATGTGCATTTTAATAGACGAGAAATGTTGCAGGCGGACGCAAATAAATGTTAGGCCTAATTTATTTGATCTAAATTTAATTATATATTTCAAGAACCTGATATCAAGCTTTTAAAGCGATATCACATTTCGTATTTAAGATATCACATATCAAAAACATGATATCATATTTCGATTTTTTAACATAGGGAAAACTAAATTAACTGTCAAATCCGCTTGCCTTACTCCTCACTCAATTCCGTTTACAAAGCTGCCATTCAGAATTCAGTTCATATGGGATTTGGAACAAACTAAGTGCATGTGTTTTCCCTTTGGCTGTTTAATGACGTGACAACTCACGGAGGCTCTCACTGCACGGTCTTCTTACAGACGCCCAAGCCGTCGAACCGCTCACTCGTCAGGACACATGCCTAATTGCGCTATTTTGAAGAGAGGTGAATAGTATGCCCGTACCGAAATTCATATTTGCATTTGTAACACCAGGGAACAAAAGTTGTCATTTTGGGACCAAGCAAATGACATGTATGGGAACATATTAAAAACTACTCATGGGGCGCTCATTCGAGGTTGTATTGTCTTTTGGTCTCTTCATTGCTAGCCTCAGTGGTTTCAAGGGCATCTTGCTGATGAGGATTTAGTTTGCAGTGCAGGGAGGGGGGCCGGGGCCTTTGGTCCAGGCCATGACGTCATCGTGTCCCGATGTAATCCTCTTGCGTTGAGCCCAATCAGCAGCAGAGGACGAGTGTGTAGGGACGGGAGGAAGCGCTAATCCTTCTAGACTGGATCAGAGAGGCCAACAGACGAAAGAGAGGACCTTTAATCTGCTGCCGAGAATTACGAAGAATAAAAATGTGGATACATTTTCGTACGTCCTCTTTAAAAAACCTCGACCACTCAGCTAGTATCTGTGACAGGATGCAGGGTTGCGGTGGCCTCATGAAAGATGCTCGACGGAGAAAATGGAGTATCATGTACCGTTTTGTTTACGGAATCAACAAGAACGGCATCATTGTAATGCTTTGCTTTCCCGCGATGTTTTTTTTTAGATGGGTGGAGTGTTGTTTGAGATGCGATTTCCAGTTTTGTTTACAAATCTCGGAGATTTATTTGTTGGCAGAGAACAAAAATGTATTGAAAAAGCATCAGTGCGCACTATTGTGATGGACAAGAGGAAAGCTAGTGTTTTGCCTATGGTTAATATGGCTTTTTAAAATTTAGTGCAAAATAGCCTATGTCAGCTTTATCTATAGGTTGTTTATGCGTGTGAACCGCAGTACGTAGAATAATAAATTATGAAATACTTAATCCGTTGAAATAAAGGAGGTCGATCCACCGCTATCCAAAAAGCGCGAGTATTCGCAAGGTAACGGACAATAACAAGGAAGGTCAGTAACGATGGATCTGTTTAAAGAATACAACCATTTTAATCAGTACAATGTTGGTTAATACAGTCTACCACTTCACTTGCTTTAATCTTTATTTTGTATGAAAGCCTGAGTGTTTATTCATGGATTTTTCGAAATAACTAGCAATTAATCAGTGTTAGAATTTTTCGACGTCTCATTGCTGTCACTCGTTGCGGCTGCCTTTGAAGAAAAGGCAATGGATTTTGTGTATGTGTGTGTGTGAGTGAGTGAGTGAATGCGCGCGGGCGCGCGCTATGGCGGCTGTGTCACAGGGTTGCTGCTCTGCGTGTTCACGGCGGACCTTGATTTAATATCCATACAATTAAGGCACGCGGTGAATGCCAAGAGAGGAGTCCCAAAAACATCATTCCTGTGAATGGGGATATAAACAGATATTGCGGACAAATGTTCATCTGCTAAAACCTCCTCATATCAGTTTGCTACACCGTGGCCTTATAGATCACTCTCAAATTCATACCAGTCATGCAGGAAAATGGAAATAGCTCTGCATAAATCGGCTTTGGGTGAAAAAAAATACTCTGAAATGCCTTCACGTCTGCGTTTATTGCGACCTTCCTATTAAACATTTGTGTCCAAATAAATAACACTTGCTCGATCAACACACGGATGGTTCTCGTTCGAGGTACTTGTGTAACCAGTATGACTTGAAATTGGTCGTTAGCGCGTTGTTTAATGTATTTAATCCGAACAGCAAAATTGCGTAATTACAAAAATAAGACAGTAGTTTCCGACTTTGTTTACACTGATACGGTTTATCCTCGACCCTTCATTTTGTCCCTTTGATAGAATGCGAGTTGAGGTTACAGGAACTCTGTATATTATTAATTTAAAAGATTTCCTTTCTTAAACTAAACTGATTTTAATAGACCATGACAAGATGACTTCTCCACTGGGCCTCATCTTGGATGAACATAGGCAGTGTGAGTCAGCTGAGTTGAGGGCTGCATGACAAGAATATTAATTTTGGTGCACTAAATGATTTTACTAAAGATAATTTACAAAATTATTTTAGTTATAACAAATGTGATTTCATTTGTTACTAACAAAAAATGTCTCTACCTATTCCTGTATTTTTGCTGAAAAGAAAGCTTTTCATAATTCTTTTGTAATCATTCATCTGGTCTAACTAAAAAACTGTGAGAAAGCCTGATAACATAATTCCCTTAGAAATGTTTAAATTAAAATGTGGTCACTGTAAGACAGAATGATCCTTTTTGAACATGGAAACATTACACAAGTTTATAATGAATAACCAAGATTCTTGATTGTATGTAAAAGTGCAATGCATATAAATTTTGGGGGAAAATGCCGTAATTATTTCCTTATTTTTTGATATGAAGCGAATTATGAACATGGGTTATTCACCTTAGGCACTTCCTGCACAACCAAGTGTGAAAATCACCCTCTGCTTAATATGCCTTGGCATGTCTAGATTTAATTACTTTATTAAGTGTGTGAAGTACCAGACAAGAGTGGAACTAGTACACTTTAATCAGTGATTATGTATTGACTAACTGTTCTCTTGCCAAACATCTGTGGTATTATAGTCTAGCATTACAGCTGAACACGATTTTAAACCTTAAGGACTAATTTCACAGACAACACTTAAGCCATCATCTGGACTACGTCAGACATGGAATGAAGATTATGGACTAGGGACGATAATCTCTGCCTGGAAGAAGTCTTCAATGTTTGTATCTTGAGTTAAGTAGAGACTGAGAATTCTGAAGGTAATGTTTTCCTTCATGCAGCAATGTAGTCACTTGGTTAAAGTGCTGTTTCTGAGATAAGATACTTCATATTCACTCACAAATAAAATCTGTTTACAAAGGCTCCTTAGTTCTCTGGTACTCTGATTTAACAGATACTGCTGATTCATCATCTTGCTGTCAAAACACTTCTCTGAAAACTATTCCTTCCCTCAGACCTTCAGTGCAGTTTTACAATGTAATGGACACAATCTAGATGCATTACTGTGATACAGAAGAAATTATAGCACAGTTTGCATGTCTTAGACCATAAGCAAAGACAGATTACACTGGTACACCAATTATTTTGTTTCCTAATAACATCCAACGTTCAGGCAACTCTCTCTTTCACAGATGTCAAAGTGTTGCTTTTCCCCACACTAAAACCGACAAAAGGACTTAAAAAAAAAAGGTGTTAACCAGTTGCCAAAGTCTCTCTCAATGGGAAAAATAATTAAAAAAAAAAATAAATAAAAAAAAAAATAAGGGGAACCCCAGTCATGTATCAGTAGTAAATCTATAACTTAGCTTGGCTTCTTGGCTATAGGCAACCACATAAAGGCTGTGTGTGTGTGTGTGTGTCCAGTGTATAAAGACAATCAACTCTTACTCCTGGGACTCTCTGTTCGTCTAAAACAACAGTACACACATCACAAACCACACTACAATATTCCACCGTAAGTCAGTAGGACCTGATGGGAGACCTGAGACAATGCCTACCTATATCCTTCACATCAATCTAATACATGACAGTGCTCTTTCGCCAATGAGTATGACTACAACGCACAAGCCGGAAGCAGAAAGGCTGAAACTATGGAGTAACAGACTCCCTGTGGGCGGCTTGGTTGGTGGCAGAGTTCCAAAAGGTTAGCAGAAACAGAGTTACAATGGCACAAATCATATCAAAGACAAAACAGAGACGCAGTATTTAACCTAGAACTAACAGGGTTACACGTGAAATGTCTTATATAGAACCATGAAAGAGCCACCCACAGTGAGAGGCGCGATCCTGCTTGCGGTTGACTCAATGCAAACGGTAATGGTAGATAATGTTTAATTCAATGTTTCCTTCATCTTTAAAACCTGATGTCAAATCTAGAGCGCATGTGTTAGTGTTCAAGTGAAGCATTCGGTAACAGAAAGAAAGCACATTCAAATAAAAAAAACCAAAACAAAACAAACAAAAAAAAACATTCTTCATGAAATGATTAAGCAAAAAGTACACTTTTAAACACCAGTTACAACATAGAGTATTATTTTAATAATGACCATGATCAAATCTAAGAACGTGATAGATAGTGACCTTCGATACAATGCATATTCATTTCAGGGGTGACTTAAATGTTTGTTTTGTAATTTTTTTTTTTTTTAGTATTTCATATATTCTCATGATTCATTTGTTATATGATTATATAAATCTGATTCCCTCACACAATACACTCCCTCTCTTTCACACACAAACACACAAACAAAACAGCAAGCAGGTCCTAAAAAAATCACGCACAGAAACCATATACTCTTTTTTGTTTTCTTTTTTTTTTTTCTTACTTTTAACGGTAAATCAGTAACATTAATTTTCAGGTTACACGTTTGAGGCGTTCTTCGTTATTATATGCTCCTACGTTAAAGCTTAGCATTATACTGAGGACAAGGGGAAGAAAAGCTTGATAAACTGAATTCTGTTAAGAAAGGACAAAAAAAGAAAAACCAAAAAAAAAACCCCCAAAAAAAACCCCAAAACAAAACAAAAAGAAAAAACAAAAAACAACAACAAAAATAACCCAACAACAAACAAACAAACAGAAAGTCTGGAAAAGTGATGCATCTAAATTGATTTCAAAAGCAGTGATTGCTACATCTCTCTCAAACTGGCTTGAACAAAGAAACAGCGACCTCTGTTGGCCATACCTTGAACAGTATACAATTACAATTATGCCTTTTAAAAGAATAAGCAAATATGACAACAGAGTAATATTACTGGGCTCAGAACCATAACTCAAATGGTGGTTTGACTTCTTCTGTCCAGCCAGTAATCAAGCTGATTTCCCTTGGGTGTGGATGATCAGGTCTGTTTTTGTTTTTTTTTTCCCTGACAGCACTGTTACAGCTGAGGTACAGTACAGCAAATAGTGAACCATTATCAGTTGAGATTCTAGCTTGATGTATATGTTAAGGCTCCAAACAGGAGAAAAAACCCAAAAAAACCAAAACGTACTGTGACTGAAATGACTTGGTTGCCACAAAAAAAAAAAAAAAAAAAAGTTATAAGCCAAGTGTTACTTAATTCAAAAAAATATAGTTTTCTTTTACATCTACATTATCGTCATTTGTCAAAGCACTCTTCGCTGTCCTTTCTACGCAGTTGTACGTGGACTCCTGAGCTTTCCTCACTCGCACCCTTATCACATTCCCACCCTGTCACATTCCCACACCCACCGCAAGGGGCTACCACACAACGCTTCTCGATTGTACAAAAGAAAACTGGCCTGGTACAATTGTCGACGTGGAGGAAACCGTTTCGAATGTACGTTCAGTCCTCTGCCTCATCATCTGACTGACATACAAATAAATCACAAAAAGCCCTCTCGTTTCAAAGGCTTTACACATGCCCCAAAAGCAGTCAATGACTATTGATGGCCAATACTGTGTGTGTGGGGAGGGGGGGTGTTGGCAAAAAAATAAGATAAGGAAGAAGACGTGTACGTGTGCAGATGTTGGTCGAGATCGACGATGACAGTAGGGGAGGGAGGTACGTGGAAATCAAACCAAATGATAGGAAAAAAAAAAATAAACAAACCAAAAAACAAACAAACAAAAAAGAGATAGATAAAGAAAACGACGAAGCAATTTAGATAGGCGATAATCATCTTCATCCACCACATGCCGTTTGCTGAGGCGAGACCAGGTGAGGGGAGGCTTGAGTCTGATGCTGGCCGAAGTCACCAGAATTAAATAGAAAAAAAAAAAAAAACCAAAAACAAAAATGAAACGATTGTTTGTTTTTTTTTTTTTTCATGTCTTCTTGTGTCGTCTTTTTCTCTTTAAATTTAATTTTTTGAAAATGTCAGTCCTAAAACAACCGTTGATCAAGCTATGGGTGCAGTCTTCTATTGTTTACTTCGATTTTGGCGTTCCTGTGAAGAAAAAAAACAAAAAACACAAAAACATCGAGGACGATTAAACGACCGCAAAAAATACAGACAGTTTTGAAACTTCTGACTATGAAAGCTAAGGCTCCTCTCACAAGCCAATCTCCAGTTCCTTTTTTAAAGCATGTCTCTCTTTCTTTCTCTCTCTCTCTCACACACACACACACACACACACACACTCACACACCAATGCTGTATTCATGTCAAGCAAAGCACTGTACCTGATCCAGTCGGGAGCGATTCTGGATTGGAGCAGGTTCATAGTTCTGTTGATGAAATTAAGCAAAAAGGAATTTGTATCATTACATTTTAAAAATGTAAATATTTTTTTAAATTTTTTTTGAAATATTCAGTATACATAGTAAATATTAAAAAAAAAAAATCAAACAGTCCAAACATTTACAACAACAGGAGTATTTTTGGCCAATTTCTCCAAATATCTGTGATGGAGGAATGACGTAAGAGTGACAGAAAATAAGTGCAACAGATATTTTGTGTGTGTGGGTTTTTTTGGGGGTTTTTTTTTTCTGCTCGGTCTCCAAACATCTGGTGGATTGTGCTGCACTCTCAAGATACAAAACAAAAAGCTTTAACCACAGGTACTTTGGCATATTTTGATTTTGTGGAGTGAACTATGAAAAGACACAGCGTGAGAAGTATAGTCGCTGGATAACCAATCAAACGGCAGTTCTAACATGGTCTGGAGTGTTAACATGAGATTTAACCAGTCGGTTTGATAAGATGTTGTCCAGTTCTGTTCTGGGTTAACAAGAGGTAATTACAACTATGATTACAGCATTTTAAAACACAATTAAAACATAGAAACTGAAATGTTCCACAAGCATCTGCACAAACATCTTATGTGAAAACAGCTGTGAATCTTTTTTAACTGGAATATTCCATAATTCCTGCCATCTTACTTCAGTGCTATTTTTAAAACATATTATTTAGACCTCCCAGACTAAACAACCATAAAAACTATTATCTCCTCCGACCACAATGGTAGAATCCCACAGAGAAAATGTTTACAAACTTAAAAGCAAGCTGCGAAGGTTTGAGGATACTGACTGGAATTAATATTCAAAGAATCCTGCAGCTTTATTTTATTATTCTGATCATTTCCTAAATGGTGTGTGGATGGTGGAAGATGATGTTTCTGTTTTGTGACATGAGAAGTGTCTAAATGCAGGATGAAACCGCACATTATGAGAAGGAGTGTATATTTTATGTTACACACAAAACAGCTTGATCATTTTCTGTCCTTCATTTCGCTTGTTATGAAAGTCTTCTGGACTGTTTTTATATAGCTACAACTCCATCGAAATTAAAATCATAAGTATGGTTTACTGCTCATCAACAATAAAAACAGCTGTCACAAGATAGGGAAAACAGCTGGGGAGAGAGAGAAGCATGGTATGCTTAAACCAATCGAATTCTAATAAGATTCACAAATAATGGGGTTTTCAGATAAAATGTCCTCTGTTGATTGTTGATATTAACCCTGAGAGACACTGTCGAGGACATAAAACAACAAATAAACATGAATGAAACCAAACAAGAAAAAAAAAAGGGGGGGGGGGCAATTTACCTTTCTCACCACCTCCTCCTCCTCCTGCCTCTTCTCGTAGTGTGAAAAATCATCGAAGATGGACGTGGTGTGTTTGTAGGTGGCGATGATCTTCAGCACTTGCTTGGCTTTCTCCAGGGGAACCTCCTGTGTGTCACGCGAGTTGGTCACCGGCTTGTTGTCGTTGTTCTCTAGCCGGATGTGTCGCAGCTGGCTGTTGGGCACGTCCTTGACAAACAGCCAGTCCACGTCAAACTTGCCCTTCCACTTGTCCTGTGCCCAAACGCCGGCACTGGTGCCGTAGTCCACGGGCGAGCGCATTTCTGCAACGCCGCAGAAGTGCCCGCTGCCATTCACACTGAAGAGCAGGTAGACCGGTCCTTTGCCGTTGATGGCCCGGAAAGCAGCATCCAAACGTTTGTTGCCATGCTCCGTGCTACACCAAATGGAGTACTTGATGGAGCGATGGATGTCGTCCTCGGAGTAACTCTTAATGATGAACACGCGGCCGTTCTTCAGGTTCCAGTCGAAGTCCTTGGGGTTGTAGCTGTGCGCCGCACGTAGCTTCTCCAGGACCGGGTGGGACTCGCTGGGACCAGAGCCTGGGGGTCCACCTCCACCCCCGTTCCCAACCCCGCCGCCGCTGGAGGAACCGCTGCTGTCCACGCTACTGCCCCCACCATAGCCCGGGTTACGGTTGCGAGGGGCAACCCAACGGGTTTGGGGGGGAGGAGCTGGGGTGTGATTTTGATAAGGCTGAGGAGGGGGCGGGGCCTGCATCGCCATCTGCTGGGCGAGCGATTGGGCGGATGGCATGGGAGGCTGGGGTGGAGGCGGGAGCCCATGGGGGTGGGGGAGGTGACCATGAGAGTGAAGCTGCGGCTGCTGCTGCTGGTGTTGGTGTTGGTGTTGGTGTTGGTGGTGAGGGGGCAGTGGAGAAGCCACTTTGGTCACGGGCCCCTTGTTGTCCCAGGTGCCAATGTCCATGTTGTGTTTAATGGGTGGTGGCGGTAGAGCACCCCCAGCCATGGGCATGCCTGGCTTTGTCTTGACCTTAAGCTGTTGTGGCTTAGCCGGCTTACTAGCAATTGCTGCCCATGATGTGGGTTTGGGAGGAGGCATGCCAATAGGGGTTCCCCCATTTCCCGTGGCGACCGCTGCCGCCACTGCCCCACCACCAATCACTGAACCCACGGTCTTGACACCTGAGCCGCCACCTGTCACGTCGCCTCCGATCTTAAGCCCCACCATGCCCTGTTCCAGACTGTTCATGCCTGGAGCCTTATTCAGAGTGTCGCTGTGGAAGCCGGTCTGCCCATCGGGCACCAAGGTGCCCCCAAGCGAGCTAGGTGGGTAACTGTAGCTGCCCCCATAGGCAGAGCTCTGAGTCTGCTGGCCCTGGGAGCCACTGGTGCCCCAGGCTGAGAAGGCAGGATTCTCTGGGAAGAAATTAAATCGATGAGGGTAGATGCTACTGCCCAGCCCTCCTGGCTGTCCAAACACGGTGTCATGCATAAAATGATGATCTCCATTGCTGAGGGGGGCATAGGGTGTGAGATATGGGATTGGGGGGTCTCCTCCAGTAGACCAGGGTGCCTCGCTGAGGGGATAGGGGAAGCCAATAGAGGGGGCATAGTAGCTGGACAAGTAAGGGTCAGTCATGGATTGGTAACTGTTGTTCTGTGAAACCAAACAGAAACGAGTTAATGTTATTAAGTATGATATCTACACTGACATATTCATATTTACAAGAACACCAAATCTCAATTTGGAAAGTGAGCAGTGGAGTTCTAGTGAACAAGAATTCCTGTAGATCTTGCAATAACATCACGACTGAGACCAGTTCACATTCTCTTAATGAAAAGTCATTAATCAAAAAAAAAAAAAAAAAAAGAAGAATGCCCCAAACTATTGGCAAACACGAATGTTCCGTTCTCTCACCGGATTAGATTGGCCAGTGAGGTATGGTTCAAAATCGTTGTCATGGACCGTTTCCTTTTGATGGAGGGAGCCATTTTGCACTGAAACAGGAAAGACTGAGTGATGGTGGGATTACTTATAATTTACATCTTCCACACTACAAACAGCTGACTATTATTGAACACATTCACTGGAATTAGCAGAAGTATATTTGCTCTGACTACTCACATACATACTGTACACACACATACATCCCACACACACACACACACACATGCAAAAAACCAACAGGACAATGTTCAAATGCAGTGGTCCCATTGTAGTCCTGTCCCTGTCCAGATAATTAAATGTGCCTTGAGGTGAGGATGTCGGGCTTCTCTACCTAGAAGTGATTAATCTCAGCTGTAATCAGTCACACATAATTACTGTAATGATGTGTCACTCCGTCCCTGTCACACTGAGTCACACACCACACGTCCTGTCTGACTGTGGCTATATGACTCTTAGACAGGAAAAACATGCTTAAAACCACTGACAAAAATACATATGTGGGCTCTAATAAAATGAATCCAGTTGTCAAATGATAAAAAGGGTATGCATGAAGTATATAAGTAAAAAGGGGCGTGTTGAGAATTGGGATGTGTTAAGATTTGAATTTGCACGAGATAATTTAAGATAAATTTCCAATTGTATAATCACTCAATTAAAAGATCTGTGTGTATGTTGTAAGGGGACACGAGATAACTGAGCACGAGCTTCATGTACACGTGCAAATGACACAACTGCGTACTCTATAACAAAAAAAAAAAACAGACGAATGGGATAGGAAAGACCCTAACTGAACTGCTGCTGGACCAGGCGCCTTCCTCCTCAGAGGAAATATCACGCCGTCAGGTGACCACTCGCAACAGAGCTATTCTAGCTCGCAGTCAATGCTCGATTCAAAGAGAATTTGTGGACATAGAGAAGAGACTATTACATCCTCACTTGCTAATTCGGGACACTTTAATTAAGATAAACTGCTAATGAAATAGCCACTGGCGTATTTGCTGCCAGATCATTCCACAAAAAAGAAAGGAAACGGTTTTTGTGGTCCCAGATCCTTCCGAGATCGCGCACAGAGGAGCCAGGATGGATTGTCTTGTCAGTTATCGGGTTTAGTACACCAGAACGCGCTGACATTACGGGTTCACAACCGCCATGGATATTACAATATGATTATTATACTATCTGTCTTACCTTTCGCATCTTGTCCTTTTGATGTCTTCATATTCCATTTATGTCGATAACATATGAGAGAGAGAGAGAGAGAAAGAGAGAGAGAGAGATACAAATAAGACTTCAACGTTGATTTAATAATACGGCGTTACATTCATTGGCTCGCCAATATAACGCACAAAACATCGAACGCATGCATCTTTTAACACTCAAGTGCGTATCAACATTAATCGCTATCCGATAAACACTAACCTCTGGAAGATATCAAAATCGCAGCTTTCAGAATGAACACTGCCTTAGACAAACAAGCAGCAAGCATGCTTCTAAGTGTTGTTAGCAAGAATCGCACATCTGACTCTCATACCGGCCAAGTCGAAAATTTTAACACCATAGCCAGGTCTAAAACGAGAAGTAGCCGACAAGGTAAACGTAGCAACTTAGCTAAGTTATACCTATTCTATATAGAAATTAGTTCGCTCAGAGTTGTGCCTCCAACTGCGAACTAAAAAATTAACTGAATACTTACTGCAAATACCGTTATTGAGTTCTGCGTTTAAACTAAGCGGCTATCTTGCTAGCCAGTGAGCTAACTCTTGTGCAAGGTGGCAATACATCTCCGCGCTGGTGACAGAGATTGGACGCACATTCCCTGCTCCTTCTTGGAGGCCTTAACGCTCGAAGCTAACCAGCCAGCTAACCCTATATTCTTCCGGCAAATGCCGTCGAACTTACCTGAGGGTCAATACTGGTAGTAGACATAATTCATCAAGAAAGCCCCTAATCTTGTATGGAGCCTTGAAACTAATTGGGTGCTCAGCGTATTCCAAAGCCTGTGTTTCCTACAGATCCGTTTACAGTTGCAAGCTAGCTAGCAATGTTTTTTTTTACAGCTCGAATCCCCAGCAAGTCCCACTGCTCGATTGTGCCAATCTAGTCCTCTTATTTCCTCCAAATTCTCGCTTTAAGACGTTTTAAGTGTTTTTAAGAATCCACTTTCTAGATTAAGTCCAATTATTTCCCGAAGTGATTTCTTTTTAGTATTTTTTTCTACTCTTTCAAGCCCTCACTTATTGTGCAGCCCAGTTCACTTCCCCCCAATGGCAGCTCCATCCGGGATCTGTGCAAAGGGGATTGACGTCACGGGTACCGGTTGGCCATGCGGAGTCGACGGCTACACTCTGAAAACGTGCTACAAAACTATGAAACCGTGTTCTCGGGATCATCTCTTGAATACCGTCTCCACGGTCATGCGTTGATCATGTAATTAGTAGATCTAATTTTAAATGGTTGTGTGAACTGACGGTTTAGTGGCGGATTATGACACATTTGGAATAATGAACATTGTCTCATGGTGGGATGAACTGTTGTGTTAATTCGTTCCAACTTTTCCACAAACGTGTTCCATAACTTAACTTCGTTTTTCTGTCCGAAACGGGAGACTGTATGTGTGTGAGTGTACTGTCTGAAGTATTTACTTAACAAAGTGTGTTTTTATGACCGAATACTTCTCTCGTCGTGTCCATTTGTCCTTTTGCAGGTTCAATGTTTATTTTTCGTTTGCAGAATGAGGAAGATACAGTACCATGGGCCTCACAATGTTCTATAACAACCGCACGGGGAACACTTCTGACACGAATGGTATTTGGTTTATGTTGTATTTAAACATCGGGTATTGTTTGCATGTGAATGAAAGATTGCACGAAGCATGCCAAAATAAATAGGTACGTTCCAGTGATTCACATACATTTGTATAGCACGGCTGTCCATGCACTAACACACTAGTAAAGGCCATTATAAAAGGACGTATTGAGTATATTAGCAAAGGCCAGACAAGATTTTAGTTACTCTCAATCTTTACCAGGCTACAGTGCAGATATCAAATGGCTCTCACATAAAGACCACAGAGACTAGGAGCTCACTGAGGACCTGCGATAAGCACACCCACTGTTTCTAATGGCAACCAGAAATGGAGGATATGAACACAAACGTGTATGTGAGTGTGTGTGTAAGAGAGAGAGAGACAGAGAGATACTGCTGATCCCTCAGTGGGCTACAAATCCCTTGAGGACTTGCACTGTTTGTCTGAGACTATGACTCCTGAACACGTCATATTTCCTCCTCAGTTATCCCATAATCTAGGATACACAGGAAATTATTGTTTTGATGTACTCCAAGTTTTATAATGCCTTATGTTTTTGTTACTGTCTAAATCACTTTTTCAGGTATGTTTTCGCAAAACAGATCAAGGATGTTTGTATTCAAAACTCACAGGTCTTGTTTTCTTACAGTAAAACATGACATAAGGCAGATGCACATTCTCATATCAGTTTTCAAATATGTTTCAGTTGAGCTGAAGACACGTATATGTGTAGCTATGATTCATCATTTCACATGTGTTACCATTTTCGTTACAATGAATGAATTATATATGAATCAAAAGACAAAGAGATACAGTGTAGACTAAAGCGTATGTTTTTTTTAATACTTAAGAGTATAACTAATGTGCTCATATTCTGCAGTGGAAGTTTTCTTTACATGTAATATAATCATGCACTTGCTGAATTATACCTTGTATAATTATTTTACTGAACTGAATAAATTCTTACTGATAGTATGTTTACATCACACAACTAAACAATTGCCTCACCTTCTCATTTGCTAAGAGCATAATTTCTAAGGGATAGTAGGTTTAATAATGCAACCGGGGAATTGAAAATGCAGAAAGCAGCACTTTTTCATAGAGTTCTTGACAGGATCAAAGACGATCCACACGACACAAGGAGGATGTGTGAGAGAGAGAGGATGTTAAGGAAGAGAAATTCCCATTTGAGTTCTCCTATTCTCAGAGTGACTGCTTCCTCATTGCTGTTGAATTAACATTCAGCATACGTTCAGTGTATTTATGAGTGGATGTCTGTCTGCCTGCATAAATTATTGCACTCAATATGATTTAACTCATTTCTGTTTTATCTGTTTCTCTCTACCAACACAAAAGAGCAGTTTGCCTCATGACTAAGCATTATGCTGCAGCAATATTTGTTTTGTGAGTCTTAATACTTTTCAGTGTCTTTAATCCTGTATACCGGACTGTGTGATTATGGTGAAACTTGTGTATTACTCATTGTTGATTCTTTGATGCTTTGTAAGAGTTACTTTTGACCTTTCTTAGAACTTCAACTGAGTTCTAGATATTAAAAATGGAGCAACCAAAATAAAATAATCTAGCTATGAGTAATAGTGGAACCATATTTACATAATCGGTACACCCAGAACATCCTGTATTCAAATTGAGTGGTTGCCTGAAACCTTTCAACTTCAGACTTTAACAGTTTAAGGATTAAATATGACATTTTTGGACACCCTGATTTTTTTGAAACTCCCTAACTGACATAAACAAGATGTAAAACGATCAATAATAATAAAAAAAAAAACAATCATTTTTATTTCACAGTGTAAAACAGTGCATAACCACGGATGTGTATAACCATAGATGTCAAACACAGTTACATAATCATACAGTGTTTGCCAAAGGCTTTATGATTTTTTTCTGTGAATTATGAGTTGACCAAGAAGCCTGCTTCAGTGGTTCTCACTTCTGGAGACCCATAAGACAGCATGTTTTTGCTCTGCTCCAGCACAGACACACCTCACACCTGATTCAACTTATCTCCTGATTCTCGGGTCCTTGGCTTCCTTAACTAAATATGGTTTTAGGGATTAGCCAAAATGTGAAGTATGGTGGGTCCCCATGGCTTGGACTGAGAATCCCTGGTTTGCCTTGACACCAGTGAACTGCCAGGCACATCAGAACTGCCTTGCCTATGTATGTCCCTGCTGCCACAGCTAGGGGGCGCTAACATTCCTGAAATGTAATTTGGAATTTCTGGGATAAAACTTTGTACTCAGTCAAAAACAATGTACACTTTTTAATCATTAGTATAGTGCTAAAATAATCTTCATCACATAAAAATAATAATCAAAATGAACAACTACGGGTTAATTTTTGCTTCACTTGAAAAAAAAAAATATGGAAAAATGGAAAGATAAACTGTCGTTTAAAAAAAACCCCCAAATGATCACTATTACAGACATTTATTCACTTTTATACTATTTACAAGTGTTCAAATGTATATTCACAATCTTACCTCTCCACTCTGTCAAGTGACACAACCATCACACTTGGTTGCACATACACACAGGTATAAACAGATGCAAATATGGCTCAGGGTACCCCTGAGGGTCAAGTCCAGCAGCAATTTGTTTTAACCCAAAGTTTGACATTTTCATAATATCACCACAGGACTATTACTACACCAAAAATGTGCCAATTATTTCTAAAGCTTATTGTTATTTTTCACCACTGCCATGAATTCATTCCGAGGAAACACGCAGAACAACTCACTGCATTCTCTTTTTCTAAGGAACACATCTGATACACTCTTAGTGAACAAGATTTACCTGTTTATGTGTCCAAGACAGCATGTGCCAAAGCTGAATATTGCTGAGAGATTGTATTGTTGCCTGGCAAACACATTGCCACAGTGGGGTTACCGTATGTCAAAGCGATGTCAAAACAGTGTTACCACAGTTCATCCATTTGAAGCCACTCTTGTGATCTGGTTAGAAGATAAGGGTTTAAGATTCTGTGTTCAAATACCAGCTAAATGATAGGATGAGTAATACACAAGATGCTTTGTCATTCCTGAATTCATTTGCTCATCTCATCTTCAGAGTACATGTCTTCCTCTCCTCTTTTCATTGTCCCAGATCTTCTGTGTAGAGGGTAGGACTGGCCTCACTTATATAAATCTTCAAAAGAAAGTAACATTCACAATACAGTAAGACCGTATGTAAACAGTAATGCATTCCACACAATCGCACAAAAACACTTATCTGCTTTTAGTACGAAAGTACAGTATTCTTGAGGTGCTTTTCATGTGCCTATCTGGTTGTACAGAACGTTTGTGCAGGATGTTTTAATGGGCAAAGTAATTGCACTTACAGTGGGATGGCCGTCCTACAGGAAGAGATGGGAAGCTTTCTCCTTGTCATTTATGTCAGAAAATGGATCAAAGCCATCAATGAAATCAACTGAAAATCAACCGAGCGTATGAAAAAAAGAAAATCAAAAGAGTGCGTGAAAACCCCCCGCAAATAATCAGACAAAAAAAAAAAAATACATAAACAAAGCATGGTGGTATGGGTGAGGTCGTAATTTTTTTAAATGAGAAAAGAAAATTAAGAAATAAAGGATTAAAAGAGAGGAAGATGAAGGTGAGTATGCAGCAAAAATTTAATTCGACTACATACATGTGTCTTCCTCGTCGTTAAAGATGCTGACCACATAACAGGCAAACACAAATCCCAGTAGCTGCAGAGAGAAAGAGAAGAGATTTTTTTTCGTTACATCCTAACGAAACACACGTATGTAATGCACAGGCACGGCATGCATGTGTGGGCCTGTGTGTGTGTGTGTGTGTGTGTGTGTGGGTGGGGGGGGGCCCTCAGTCTTTGTGCTTAAAAAGAAAGTGAGATGTCAGTAAATGTTTACGACTGTGTTTCCTGCACTCACAGAGATAAGCAGTTGCAGAGCACTGTGCAGAACCTCGATGTACTGATACTTTAGCAGACAGGTCAATTCAGACATGAGAAAAGAGCTGTCGTCACTCTGCCACCTAGTGGCTGGGATGTTTTTATCGTCACATCCCGGCCCATTGTCCTTCCACCATGAACGGTGTGTAGAAATCCCAAGTGACAGGTAATCACTGTCCTGAAATGGTATTCATAAACAACAATGTAAATACACCTAATCACAAGTACCTGCCTTGATGTTGCTAAATCTGTTTCTTAAATAGGACATTAAGTGAGAGGTTGAGGACATGTAAAACTTCACAATCAGAGATAAATAACTTAGGCTTAACATACTAACACAGATCTCCTCACATCATTTACACATGTTAGCATCATTTTACAGATGAAAAAAAAAAAAGATAATGCAGTAGCTAAAGTTAATCTAGTCAGCTATTAAGAGAATGTGCTTATGTTTAAATGGCACTAAAACAGTGAGTCATTCATTTAATGAGTGAGATAAAGTAGTCCTTAACCTTGGAAAGACCTCCTATGTCCAGATAAAGGCAGCAGATGAAGATATTCCATCCAACCCAAAGCAGAGTCCAGACAATGTACTTGTCAAGAGGTAATGAGACAAGACAGTGTGTCATTCATCAATGTTACATCAATGAGAATCAAAATCATTCAGATTAACCAGAAGCAATAAAGTATATACTTTTGTGAGTGAGGGTGTTAATTTTGTTCTAAACAACAGACAGAGGAACACATCCACATTAATACTCCCTATAAGTAATAACAACATACTACTATCTATTTAAGAAATAATTTCTGCTAAAAATTTTAATATCCCTGTGAATTATTCTGGAAGTAGATTAACGGTGCTTGTTACTGAACTAAACTTTGCTGTAAGGTGATCATCTTATTCTGGATTGCCTAGGAGATTAGACACTCACCAGTATAACATAACGTGGCCTGTACTGGACAGCTCCAAAAAGGCCCAGGATGACCACTATGATGTGTAGGAAGTTCACCAGGATGGGGGCCCACTGATAGCCCATAAAATCAAACACCTGCCGCTCCAGGGCAGTAATCTAAAGAAAGAGAAAGAAAGAGAGAGAGAGAGAGAGAGTAAATGAGTGAGTGTGTGTGTGAGAGAGAGAGAGCGATGGGGGGAAGGGAGATTATAAAATAGGATGTAAATACACAAATTTAAAGCTTCTCAGAATCATCAGTGGTGAAATTCTCAATCTATTTTTTTTGTTCTTGTTGTTTCTTTGCCCTTTCCCTGTCACATAACAGACAATATCTCCTGTGAACAGATTACAATGATCCTAGCGACTCCTCCTCCTAAAAAATACCCTGCCTTTATTTTTTGCACATGCAAGCTTTTCACTCCGGGTTGCCAAGGTAACAGATCTAAGGGGGGGACAAAGCATGTCACAGAGAAAGAGAGAGAGAGAGAGAGAGCGCATAAGCGAGGAGATGAGCGCTTTCCTACAGGGTCACTCACTCAATCAGTCAAGTGGGAGGCGCTGGGCGTGGGAGCGGGGGATTATGCTCCCTTTCATGAGGAGCTCCGGAGCAGTCATAAAACCAGGGCCCACAGTCTCTATCCTATTGACCATCCATCCCCCCCCCCCCCCCCCCTTTCCATATATCCCATCCCCCTCTATAACTACACTGCAGCATTCAATCCACAAGTCCCTCAGGTTCCCCTCCTGATGAAAAATTCATAGCACATCGTGTCGCACGCTCCAGATGTTCTGTTTTACATTACAGGCTCCTGGAACCTAAAGGTGCGATATAGGAAAAACGCTGCATCCGTGAGATTGTTATTCGGTTTAATAACATCTCCGAGTGTCTCACTGTCGGGAAACGCATACACAAACAAGGTCTGGTGTGTTGCTTTTGGTAGAATACTCTTTCCTATTTTTTATTTCCTCTGATATGGCTATATTTGATCATACAGATATGGCTAATGTTAAGTGATTCATTTTGTTGCGACAAGTAATGGACTTTGTATTGTGTGTCCTCTTTTTAATATGCCACCAATCAGCAGTGTAACACCTGTGACTTCCCAAGCCTCTCTTAAAGCTTCTCTGTACACAGAGTCTCCCAACTCTGAACAGTTTAGAAACCTAATGTACCATTTTCTTTTTCCTTTCATGAAGTCATCAGGTTCCGCTTTTCAACTCCTGCCACCCTGGTGAGCTCGAACACATGCTGCAGCTAATCACATTAATTTAACAACAACAAAAAAAGATATATATATATATATATAAAATATTCTACCTCAAATTCACAGCACAATTATTCTGAACATATTCATCCATTATTGTGCATGAAAAGGCCATGATTATCCTGAGTCTTCATCTATTAACACAAACATGTACAGAAATAAACCCGAGGCAGGTGGGCTGTGGAGATTGCATTCAGCTGGAATTCATAAATGCACTGCATCTATGATGTCTGTGTGACTCACATATATTCACCTGTTTAGAAATATGGGAGATCCTGTCAGTATTAAATACCATACAAAGGTCACACAGAATACAGGAGAATAACACAGTCTTTCTAAATGTGGTCTTCCATTAAAAAGACGAGCAATCGTCCTCCCACACATGCTGTACTAGTAGAGATATTGACCTATTTGATGTTGAGATAACTGTACACTCACATCCCAATTAGTACACTTTATAGAAGAGACTGTAATTAAGTCCTTGCATTAAACATCCACTTGCTGAATGAGAGTAGCCTTGTACAGTCAGAGAGAGAGAGTGAGAGAGAAAGAGAGAGAGAGAGTGAGAGAGAGAGGGAGAGAGAGATCTGTTACTTCTCTTACAGGGAATTTTACTGTTCCACACCACATGATGTTGATGAAACACAACACCAGACCACTGCCCTTTTCATTGTTTACAGTTCTGCCAACTACTAGGAGGGATGAGGCCATTTAAGACAACAAATAAAATAAAAAAAACTAACAGGTGTGTCAAAGACAGTCACTGGATAATTCGATCATATGACGGTTAGATCAAAAGGACTGTGTTGATAACGTCAGTATATATCAGTATCAACAGTATGTGCTTTCAGCCAGCATTGAGAGTTATCTGATAATCTTTATAATTCTAGATAAGAAGTCAGATTTTCATATGGGAAAGTCCATGCTGCGTACTGATGCTGAGTATTACTACTAGTGGTAGACGACTTCTCTTAATATGTAAACAACAAATATTGACTGAAGACTACCTAAAATATGTATGCTGATTGGACATGCAAGCGACCTTTTTTGCCCTAAGTTAGTTTGTTCCAATCATTGACTGAGTTTTTACATATGTTTTGGGAAAAAAAATCGTAAAAGTGGCTGTGAGGTCAACGGTGAATTATGCATATTAGGATATTATAATATGGCATTGTTAAAGAGGAAAAATAAGATTATCACATTTGTACATGTTACATTATATTTTATCACATATTCACAAAAATATAAATATTTTAGATTTGGAATAAAATGTTGAATGAAATAGAAAAAAAGAACGATTAAGTGTATTATTAAACTGAGGCTGAGTTAGGTACGACAAACAAAGTTTTTGCATTTCAGAACAGTACAGCGTGTCAAATCCAGATTTTAGCGGGAGGTTGAGGTTTGCGCTCGTTCGAACTGTTGGCACATGAATTTCACTGAATTTGAAAACGAAAATAAACACAAGCGAATTGGCTGATAAACTAAACCCCAGTTTTCATAAGTTAACGGAACAATCTATAGGCTACAATCTAACATGATAACATTAACTCCTGCGTGACTGTCTGACAATCAAGAAACTTCCCAAATTTAGCACACTATGACATCTGTTCGCAGTAGCATGAAGTGAAAATGTGATTTTTCTGTTGTTGACATAAAGATAGCTGACGGGCTTACCAATTGTATGCTGCATAGGAGTATCAGCATACATCTGCCTGAGCAGCACCCCATTCTTTCCGTCACAAAAGCAACCCGCGGATAATCGATGTGTCGCAATCTTGATGCTTAGAGTGGCATATCCAGCGTTCTCATTTTTCAGTCAGCTGAATGTTTACTCCGAAAATATGTTCTGCACGGCAGAGCGTGTTCAGGACCGTGAGTGATTTGAAAACACAAACGCTATGCAACAGTGCAGGCGTGGGTAGGGTGGAGATGGATGGAGTAAGACGTTTGTTGTATTTCCAGGGAGGGGCAGCAGGGTGGCATACACCCATTGCGCTCTCAAACTACAACGGTAGGTGGAGCAATTGAGGACCTACGGTGCAGGCGTGGGAAGCCTGCTGTCATAAACTCAAAAACTACTCTCCAGAGATGTCCATTAAACTTTGGTTGGTCATTAAAGCAATTCCGATCATTTCATTGAAAATAACGTGAATAAATTACGATATTTTCGTACTTATAATTAGTTCTCTACATTGAATAAAAGGCGCCACTGACAGCGTCATTATGTCGCTTCTGAGTTAGCTAAAGTGCGATTAGTTTAGGTCCTATGCAGACTAGGCTGTTAACGTCCTTTCTTGAAGAGCAAGGCTCTCTATCAGACGTTATGCTGAGTTTTACTCTTGCCTCTGGATGTCCACTCGGGGAACAGAATGCATTAGGCACTCCGTGTTGCTGAATGATGAGCAAACGAAACAAAACAAACAAACAAAAAAACACACTAAACAAACAAACAAAAACAACAACAACAACAAAACAACAACAACAAAAAAACAGTGGACGTGTCAAGTGACGAAGCTGTGTTCAGACGAATTGCGTATGTATTGACCTTGAACGCCAACCTACCACATAATAATACTAACTAAACTTTCATTTGAATACAATTAGAAATTTAGGCGGTGTACCATCAGAGGCAGAAAGGAACATTATAGTCATGCTCCTAAAACCACGTTCACCTGTCTCTCTTCATTACCTTTCACTTGTCCGCCACAGCGCTCTCCCCCCCCCCCTCCCCCCTCTCTCTCTCTCTCTCTCTCTCTCTCTCTCTCTCTCTCTCGGTCTCTCTCTCTCAGTAGGTGGAGATGTGATGAATGGTTTGCACATTGGCAGTTCAGGCGACCGAATGCTTCACCTCAGATTTTGTCAAAATGTATCTTTCCCCTGGAAATATGCTCCTTACTTCCTTGATAGCATCTTCCAACTGATGCACAGCTCATGCTCATTTTAGATTTCTTTGTCTGTCTCTTTTGGTGAATTATTATGTGACAACACAAATAATTAAGTAAGATTGCCAGTAATAGTAAATATGAATTATGCCACAGTAGCACATTACATACCTATCCAACAGTATTGAGGAGATCAAGATAATTGCTGTGTGTGTGTGTGTGTGTTTTAGTCCAACATAAATGCTACAGATGGGCAGTATCAAGGCCCCCCTGTCGTAAAGTGCTGAATACGCTTTCTTAAACATGGAAGTCACCCACCTCACCGGCATGAAACAAGCTCACCCATCCACAAACCCAGCAGTCCTGCTGACTGCTACATCGCAGCGCCCCCCCCCCCCCCCCCAACACACACACACACACACACACACACACACACAGAGAGAGAGAGAGAGAGAGAGAGTCTTGCGACGTCCTGAGGGTGAACGCTGCCTTGAGAGAACTAGCCGTAAAGCCACAGATTTATCAAAGACTGTTATCATAACGTGCCCGATTATTACAGATGTCCTATTATGTATGAGTTACTTGAATTGTTAATTATTATTAACTATAAGGAAAAAGAAAGAAACGTACCACACTGTTACCATCTGATGTCATTTGAAAAACACAGAAAAATCAGCTTCGCTAATTACTGACGAGGACGCATCTATTCATTGAAATTCTGCTACAGTAAATATTGCCCTATAAAGTTGTCCTTCGTCGATCCCTAGAGAAATGTTCCAAATTAGGATACACTTAATAAAAACCCTCATGGAAAAAAACCGTCATAACTATTAGTCACCATATGTTTATTCATATTAACTCAATGACTATTCATACCTACATCTGTTTATTCTTAATTATCTATGTTCTTATATACTCCATTTGGTGGCGCCAGACGCAAAAGCCAGATGCCAGAGGAATGGTTGGGCATCGTTCTGTCACATGGTACTTCACCGATGCAAGAGGATGGGTAGAGAGATGGAGAGGGCTTGAGATTCAGAGGAAGCAAATCTGACGGTTTAAAATTAAAACCGAGTCGCAGCGAAGAATAGAACTCAAACGCCTTGACGACTGCTTCGCCTTGCAAGGGGAGCAGAATGTCTAGGGAGGAAGGGAGTCGTCAAGGGTTATAAAGAGGATGTCAAATGCCATGCGGCGCGCATGTTCTCTGTCACATGCGATTCCGAACTTAATACCGATAATTGATTATGCTTGCGGAGTTGCGGAGTTCAACCGGGATCAGAAATTCAGCCCCAGAGAAACCCAGCGAGGTGGATGCTGCGCGGCGTCGCGCCCCCTGAATCTCTGAGCTGAGTGAGTACGACCCCCTGGCGCAAGGTTTTGCCTTAAGCATGTTTCTCTCTCTCCTTCTTTGCCAGAAAATACCTCTCCCGTTTTGTCACACTTATTAGATTAAGTGGGTCGTGGACACGGTTTACGTATTTAAAAATAGTTTGTCCCTCTCTGATTTTGATTGTGTTTATTGATTAGTGCACAGTGTATGTACCATTTGGTACCTTCATCGTACGAAACCCCTCAGTGAGGTTGCATTGAAGACTGCCGACACGTGCGCAACAGCCACAATGTATCCGCATTCCCCTTTGTGATACGACGGTTAATTAGCCGATTCACCAGATGACTTTGATGTAATTATAGGCGAGAAAAATAGAAAATGGCCTTTCCCCGCTCAATTTAGAAGAACGCTGTTTGGTATTCAAGTCAATACTTTGAATCACGGAATCAATTAACACAACACCGACACCATTAGTGGTCATTCACTTGCCTCCAAGTCCAATTAAAAAGGAAAGAGGTGGAAACCTTTGCCTTGTGCGTTGGTTGCTGGCCCTAGGGACGCACTGCGTGTGCTCCTTTGATCTAGGGAGATTATTTGCGGAGTGCTTTGATGATTGGTGGGACAATACCCACGGGAGTAACGAATTTCTCGTTCTAAATAAGAGGTCGCCCGCTGCAAGCTATTACGTTTTACATACGTGCCCAGAAAACAATGGACTGCTAAATGTTTTCTGTTTTTTAACTGACGATGTCTTTGAACAGGATTCCTTCGAATCCCGCGTGCCCCATTCTCCAGCACATACAAATAGGGGTTTGGCTGTCAGAGACGACGTATGCATTATGCCGTTTTGTCTCTAACCTGTTGTCTGCGTATGATTGAATATCCGCAGTCCAAACTGTCAGCGATGTTTGCGAAATGTAAAAGCGCCATAAAAGAATAAAGGAAGCTTGTAATGATTAAGCATTAAGTACCTAGGACAACTTACAGAGACACTTAATAATCTATGGAGGATGTATTACACCTTTCTTGAACTTGAACGTCTGCGTATGTCTTGGGTTGGCGTTGAACAATGCATAGACAAGCTGCTGAACTGTTTAAAGTACATTAAAGATTGCTGATACCTGTCACTAGCCCGATGTGTTGTGGGCTACGGTAGATGAAGGGCCTTAGGATCCAGTCAGCAAAGATGCATGGCCTTAGGTGTTTTGCTCTCCACCCATTTCAGTTCAGTTTATACAGTGCAGCACATGCTCAGTGTGTATGTGTGTATCTGTGTGCAGTCCACATATATGCTTTAGAGTTGTGTGACTGAATGTGTTCAGTGTTGAGTGGGTCCAGGCTGCTCAGTGACACAGCCATCTAGCTGATTGGCCAGGACTGAAACCGATGTATGCCAGACCATGGGAATTGGACGAAGCCAAGAGTTGTCCTCTGCACCCCACCCCGATTCCAATTAGAGAGGGCATTTACAAAGGTCAGTAATAAAGCAGTTCTGTGTGCATGTCTACATTTCATTGCAGGGTTACTTGTAAAGCCACTGTCACAAGGTTTCCCCATCTTGTTTTTCTTTTGCTTTGTAACAGAGACAAGGACAGTATTTGGTCATATAAAGAGATTAATAAGTATGCTGCCGGAGTTTCATGTGGATGCAGAGAGAGCCGTTGTCAGTCTATCAGTGAGTCATGTTTCCTCACTTATTTTGATTGTCATTGAAAGGTAATCAGGGATTGCTCTTTTATGAAAAAAAAATGCATAATTTCTGAGACACATTAACTGAAAGTTTGAGCATTTCACATTACTATTCAGCAAAACCTGAGAAATATGCGATTTCCTGTTTTGATGACATTTTAAGATTTAAAAAGACCATGTACTAAGAAGACAGCTGATTATACTAATTACAGTCTGCCTTAGAGAGTTACATACTGCTGTAAGTACACAATCAAGTGTATGAAATTACGATTTCACATGGTATTTTCAGACTATCCAGAGCCTAGGAAACAAGAGTGTGCATTAGTCAGGGTTTTGTGATCATGTATCTGCCAGTGATAGCTACAAGGAAAGATATAAATGAATAGACTGCTGCTTACAATAATAAAATTGTAATGGCATTGTGAGAACTATATTATATTCTTTGCTGCATAAAACTAGAGCGCAGACAACTGTTCCTAATATCGCTCACTGAGATCCCGCGAGTGTTGTATTTGCGACAGTATTCAAATTCTCAATGCTTGCTTTAAATCTCAGATGGAATGACACAAAAACATTATTCACTGTGGTGAGGGTTGCAGTTTTTTGGACCAGACTGTTTTGGTTTGTGATTATGTGTTCTTTGCCCTGGTGGTCTCCAGTGGGAATAGATGCCTAGACAGAAGTCAGACTCTGCTTCAAAGGAGTAATAAGGGCGGATAGCTCTCATCCCATCAACACCCCCCAATACAATTCAGAATCACAAGAAAATACAGTTTATTCTTATTTCCCATGGTGCTTTGCAGTTCTGCCCATTACAAATTAGTGTTAACAAGCCATCCAGGTGGTCTAATTTTATGGACAAAGATGCTCCTTCAGGAAGGATTCTCACTTAAATCACCAGTTTAGATAGAGATTTTGAAAAAAAAAAAAAAAAAGTTGTTGGGAATGTTTTGCAAAAATGACTGATTTTGCTCAAGTTTATTTACAACCGAATAAACATTATCAAATTTCTGAGGTAAAGTTACAGCCCGGTGAGCCCTTGGCCTGCTCAGCATGAGATAGAGCTGTCTGCAGAAACTGAATACGAGACCATAACAGAGATGAAGCACAATTATATGAAGCAGAGAGGAAAGTGTACTCTGGGAAAGGCCGCTGCTAAAATCTTAAAGAATTGGTTTTACATAGCTATCTGCATTTATAAACCAAATTCTGTAGAATTTTGTCAATAAACGTCAATTCTGAAACCTGCTGTGCATCAGTAAATCCTTTTTTTGGCGTGAGCAGTTTTTCATACACTTTGGCTTGAGATCCAGTCGCCCCAGCATACATCTCTGCCTCAGATGTGCTTAAACCTGATGCTTCTCCTGTTAAGTCTCAACAAGTAAACACAAACTCCTGACCTTGTCCCATAGATTTCTGAGGTTCTGCAGGCATCTGCAGAGAGGTGATAAGGGCCCAGCCGACTTTAGTGAAGTTCTGCCTGTGTTGATGAAATTCAAGGAAACACTGTAATAGATGCATTCTAGAGAATTCCTCTGTTCCTCTCGACACGAAGCAACTCGTCTCAACACGTCTTTCAGCAACTCTTTTACGGAAACTCTCAACTAAAATGAGAGTTTTTGCCTTTGATACTCAGGGTTTTGGGCTGGTGGGGCATACATCATTGCTTTAGCCCGAAGCCATCTGGATTTGTGGTATAAAGAACGAGCACAGCGAAATCTGCTAAGGAGAACAAGATACTGTGCTCCATTATCTTTGATGGTGGAACAACTACGTGTTAATGAACAGTTTTAGACACAGCAATGAGTGAATGCTTAAACCAAAGTTGGGGTCTGCTTTTACAGGCAGTAATGGTCTATTTACTCTGTATTGCTAATGTATTCACACAGCATTTTTCTGTTTCTGTTTTTGGGTACCACATTTTTTTTTTTTTTTTACTAAAATTGTGTTTAACTACAAGAGAGTTTCCAAATCATTTAACATTTGAAACGTTTGATAAGAAAGAAAGCTGACTGGCTGAGTCTGAATTTACAAAGATTTTAAACGTTACTGTCACACACACACACAAATTTTTTGTGTGTGTGTGAGTGTGTGTTTTTTTTTTCTTTTTACTTCTGCATTGTTGCATTTTATTGCAGTGATTTCTACTCCCTTTTCATGAAGGAGACTGTGCTTCTCCTTCACACCCACCAGTATTACAGAAAGCTATGGGGGGAATGAGAGAATGAGATTGAAGAGTTTGGATGAAAACAGGAAAGTGTGATGGAGACCGAAGGGAGAAAGTCGTGTCTTGGGGGTTGGAGGGGGGTGGGGGTGTGCCAGTTTTGCTGAGTCTAAATCTAGGGCTTCTCAGTAATTAAAACATGGCAGTCCCCCATCTCCCTCTCCTGCTCTCCCTTTCACTCACCCGGGGACTCTAATTGGCAGGAAAGGGAAGGAGGTCACCTGACATGAGTGGGGTGCCTGTCACTGTGACATGATCTGATTTTTTTTCTCTTTTTTTTTTCTTCACCCAGATGAAGTGACATCCACATATTCACTGTAAAAGATCCTTAAAGATGTGATTGGCACACACAAAAGAAAAGGAATTTATCTGCTCCAAATGCACAACATTATTCATGTGCTGGTGACCCTATTTACTTTCATTTGGACATGTTTGGATGTATTTCGGGGGGGTGAGGGTGGGGGGTTGGCACTAGGGGTATTAGTGTTTTGATGTTTGATGCATTTGCAATTGCAGCTTTGGTGCCACCAGGGAGCAGTGTTTGCAGCAGTGAATAATCAACACTTGACAAATTCAGCTCTGGTACTTCGGCCCACTAATTTCAGAGAAAAATATAATAAAATCATAAATGCATTTTTTGCATTCTCAACATTTTGTTGCATGTTCCATCTCGAAAATGTTGATGTGACTTTTTTTCCATCATCGACATGTTCTTGAGTTTGTAGAGGTGCTGTATTATATATAGGAGCAGAATGTCACAGGACAGATGTTTGTGATATATCCATCTGAAGTGTGATCTAGCCTACAACTGCAGGTGTGTGATTACTTGTATGGAGAGATCAGTTTTGGCAGAAGAACCCCTATTATCATATAAATAGGATAGCTTGAGGGACTGTTGGATAAAACAGAATTTTCACAATTCACTTTTGGTGCGATTATATTTTGTTTTGTCTTCGTGGGGGCAGAGTCGGGGATTCAACTTTATATAAAATGTGTTTTGTAAATTTTAAATGAATCTCATTCCACTTGCTATTTAAAGGGCTTAAATATTTTACACCACATTTTGATGCATGTTCAGGGAATACTTGCAGAGCTCTATGCAAACACTGCTTTATATTTTCATCTTACAGTCTGCACTTCATTATGATGTGGATGTGACTTGTGTGTCATTAAGGAAATAGCCCATATTCTTCTGCAACATTTTTGATTACCCCATAGATACACATATACACCTTATAGTAGAATTTCACAAATTCACGCCGCAATTCAAAGCAAAATGCCACTGGGAAACCGTTTTCACATGAACATACATTCAAGTTGTTAATTACTTTTTGAATGTATATGTGTGTGGGTGCGGGTATGGGTGGGTTAGTAGGTAGGTGGCTGGGGGGTGCAGGGGAAACAATGTTAGAAATACAGAGGTGTTTAAGTTTTAAGATGGTGGTAAGGACTGTTAGCTGTGTAAGTACCGTATCACTGCAGTTTCCTAAGGGAAGACAAGGACATTACTCTTCATCCATCACTGAACTCCCTCCACTAAGCCCAGCCTTGGTCTCCCATGAGAGAACTCATGTCAAAAGGTTGCAGATCCACAGACTCACAGCTGGAGTAATGCTTAACCGTTAAGCTCTGAATTCACAGGGCTGATTTAGTTCTCCAACATTTAATGACTCAAGCTAATACAGGGAGGAGATATCTTTTAAAAAGTATAAACATTGAAAAGTTCATTTTTATTTGACTGAATGTGTTGATATGGTAACTGTAAGTGTATGACTGCCAAACTATGTGATACACACATCGGGTGTGTGTCACCTTGATTATATACACACATCAGGTGTGTTTCACCTTCACTATATACACACATCAGGTGTGTTTCACCTTCACTATATACACACATCAGGTGTGTTTCACCTTGACTATATACACACATCAGGTGTATGTCAGCTTGACCATATACACACATCAGATTTGTGTCAGATTTGACTATATTTCTGACTTCCCAGGAGTGACTTGCATTTGCATTTACATTACATTCAGTCCAGTCATTTGACAGATGCCTTAGTCCGAAGCGAGTTACAAAAGAGCACAGAGAATAGGTTTAAGACAACACATCTCTGTATGCAAAATGAGTACCAAGAACCACTTCAAGGACCATGGTGGTATTGTTACTTTATTGATTCAGTTTTTTTCTTGTGATAATGTAACATTAAACATTAAGTGAACCACTAAGTTGGCATGTCTGTATTACAGACACATTAAGTTAGTGGTCTATTTAATGTGTAATGTCACCTGTGTGGTTGATTTGAGTTGTTTTTAGCATCTGCAAGAAGGTGAAAATAATATGTAAACTCATCTAATCTGTATTTTTAGCATTAATATCATATGAAAGTGAACTCAGTTGCGTGCTACCACAGGAAGGTTGAGCCAAAAGATTTTTACTGTGTTTCGAGCTGAAATGTGTTAATTGTCTGCTCTGTGAGAGAAGAGCAGAATTAAACAGTAATAGTTGCACTGAAAATTCTAAGTAAGAGAATGTGACATGCTTATTAGTTTTTAATCATCACCTTTCAAAAGTATTGCTTGGCCATTAAAGGGACTGAACAAAAATAGTTACAGTTTGAACAGCGTGTAAGGTCCCTCTTGGAAAATAGCGCAACCGTAGTTAAGCATTAAGCTCTCTTGATTACGTAAGACATCAGAACTAAAGGGATATAAAGATGGCTAAAAAAATAGTTTCTTGTTCATCTGACGCATAGGATACCAAAATATTCAAAGCTTTTTGCAATTATTTGAACAGGTGTGCCGTAGGTGTTGCCTACTTTCACAATTAAAACTGAGTAAAAAAATGTGATTTTGAAAAAGAGTATGTTTTGTAATCTGTCTGTTTTGTAATATGTCCGGAGTATACCTAAGGTTAATAAAGTTACCTGGTTTTACAGCTAAATGAATAATTCAGCAAATAAAAAAAAATGTCTTTTGTACTTATTAAGACAATTTGATCATAGGTGACAGTTTTCAGAAGGGTCATATCTATCTATAGTCAGTCAAAACCTATTGATGGGAAACAATGGCTCCAGTTTTTAATTTGGAGAGCTAATGGGAGTCCTCGTTTGTGATGTGTTTCCCTTTCCAAGTGCATAAATAAGTAACATAAGTTACATTACTGTAAATGTTCAGATGATTTGAATATTTCACCAGATGAAAATGAAATGCTTAGTGCTTATAAATACTTTTTCCATTATTTAGCAAAAGATGCTAGATTACATGAGAAAACGTATGAAGGGGATATCATTATACATGTGGAGCTCATGATGAAACTGGTGATAAAATGCTTGCCAAACTGTTCCAATTACAATAATAGCTTAGGAAATTTTACGTTATACCTTTAACTTGTTGAAATGGATGAAATACCTGTACACAGTAAGAGAGAGAGAATATCTGGCAAGCTGTGTGAGTTTCCACTGGTTTGCCAATCTGTGCCCAGTGGAGCATCACAGGTCTTGACTATTTTGGGATAGGCTATATCGGATTTTCCTGCTTGGCGAGTGTAGGTCAATTGGTTTATAATGCGTCACCTTTTGTTCTCTGAGTGGCCTAGCCATATGGCTACTGTTTATCATCATCTCATCAGTTTTTATGACACTGAAGGAGTCCTAGATACCAGGGGATTACACATTTGCCTGGGATGATAGGTTGGATCTCTGAATGGGGTTTCTGTCCTTTGTCTGAAACATCTGTTACTCACAGACAGGTGTTTAGGCAGGGTATTTTTCATAAAGAAACTTTGATATGAAAAGAAGGCAGTGGTGTTTGGGAATGGAGAACCTGATTCCCTGTACAATGACAAATCAACTAAAGTCCCCGTCCTTCATATTCTCCTTCATTCGTCTAAGGAGAGGCGCTGTGAGGGGGTCCGGAGGAGAGCTCTATCAGAATGAAAGTTTGAGGGGTCGTTGAACTTCTTTATTGATATTAGAGGTGAATGGATCGGATGTGTTGGGGGGGGGGGGGGGGGGGGGGGGGGGCTCATTTTGTGGAGGAGTTGATAGATGTGCAATGATTGGACAGGTTTGTTCTTGGTGTGTTATTGGAAATGTCTGCTTAGGGGGCGAAGGAGTCCCGGCAGTGCTAAGGTGTCTCTTGATTGAACATGTCGTGTGAGAGGTGGGTGTACACACCTCAAGAGAACAGATGTAATAATAGACAGCAAGGGAGACCCACATGTAAAGAATTAATGACACAGCATCAAAGAGAGAGAGAGAGAGAGAGAGAGAGAGAGAGAGAGAGAGAGAGAGAGAGAGAGAGATTAAAGATGATGTGGGTGAAAGTTTTAGGAGAAGATGAGAGACTGTAAAACAGAAAAGAAGACAGTAAAACAAGGAGGGGGGTGAAAGGGACATCATGTTCTGGAAAGATAACCTCTCACGACCGACAACACAAGCACCTGACACCTACCACCCACTCATGCACTCTGCTGTGTCCCCTTTTCTTCTCATCCCTCTCCCTTTCTTTTCCTTCTCTCGGCTGCCGGCCGTAGTTGTGAGTGGACAAAGTTCTGAAACAGAAGGCGTGTGTCAGAATTCAGAATGTCGGATGGCCATGCCCGTTTGGATTCACCTTCTGAGCCTGTTTATCTGTGGGCTGTTTTTGAACAGTTTGACACACTCACTCACTCTACCCCTCAGTCTGGTTACAATTCTTAGGCCTTCTGACTTTAGACGTGTTGCAGTAGCAGTGCGTGTTTGCACTGCTTGAAGACTGGAGAAAGACAGATGTTACTCAAGCGAGAGGTTTTTTTTTTGTGTCTCACTTCTATTTCAATATTGCACTGTTCATCTACCCAATCCGATACTGTGTACATCACAACTGTCTATGCTGTTGCACATGCTGTTGCACATGCACTTGAAGACCATTCCACTCAGGACTGTTCACCCACTACACACTCTTATACTCCTATACTCTTATATCTCTTATATTTTTATATTTCTACGGTTCTGTACATTCTATTTATTGCACATGTACATATATATTCCCTTATATACCTCCTTATATTACCCCTGTATTTACCTTTTATTGTTCTTTCATTAGTATTATTTAACTGCTACACTTGCAAGTTGAGCTGGCCCGGAGCCCAAGAATTTCATTGCTGATAATGATGTCCACATTGTTATCTAGTAAATGACAATAAAACTTGAAACTTCCGGAGTTGTGCTACACAGCAATGAGAGGTTTGTCATCTGAAAAAAAAATGTATAGAAGGTATTTTAATATAGGCTTTTTACAAACAGCATGTATTACAGGAACATGTTCCGACCTAAAAAGACATTAATTTTTGGTTTGACTGTGCTCGCTATGGACGTGAATGCCTCTGGCTGTTTTTTGAAGGATGTATCCTGACGGCCTTCGGCTGGCCCTCTTTTCATTTGCCTTAGCCACTTTCCCAAATCTATTCGGACAAAGCGCGGTGGGTTGAGTATGCCACTTAACAAATGTGCAAAATGATTCAGCAGTAAAAATGAAATTAATATTTATCAGCAAGGGAATCATTCGTCTGTCAAGCACAGTCGGTACTTAAGCTAAAAGCAGTCTGTGCTTGTTAAGGCAGCTGAAAGCAGCAGTAAGAAATAGGAGTGAGGACCCCACCTCCCATTTAATTTGCACGGCGCGAATATTCTACGTGTATTGATCGAAACTCTACCAGGCTGCATTGGAATCTTAACAGTCGCTACTTCATATTCCCGCACACGGCTGTGAGGTACTCTGTCCAGAGATTTTGTCAGTAATTTCTGAAGTAAGATCCTGTCTATTTTAAAATGTATTCCAGATCTTAATATGCACATCTTAGAATGTGTTTTTTTGTTTGTTTTTTGTTGTTTTTTTTTTCAAATATCTGACACACAGTTTTATCAGCGTTGACGCCTGAAAAACTGGCAGTACTGATGAAGACAACTGCTAACAACGAGAGTGACACACGGCGTTGGATTTCGAGACTGATAATGTCTAGGCAGTGCTGACAGCAATCTGACTCATAGAGAGTAGTAAAACTGGATTCCTATCAACATGAACACACTTTACTGATCTTGCCACATCAGCCTCCATCTGGACTCTAGCTAATAGCGCTCTCACACTGGAGTCAGGCCTGATGGAGATTTCTACATATGTCCCCGGGCGATCGTGAACAGAATACGGCACGCTTATTGTCTCCAAGTGCTTGGCTCTCTGTCACAAATTTGCCACATGGAAAACAAAAACAAAAAAACCTGCTGATATATATATATATTTTTTTTCTTCAGATCTACTGGTGTCTAAATGCAGTGAAGTTGCACTGCACTGTGGTAATGAAAGCGGTCATGGTGATTAATTTTATGATCCTCATCATTACGACACTGCTGTTCTGCCAGTATAGGGAAGCCAGTGTCTTTGCCTCGAAGTTGCAGAAATATTGTCATCGTGCCCGGAGTTTGCAGTGTGTGTGGGGGAAAAAAGATAACATATATAATGTTAATAAATCAAACATAGCTTACTTACCCTAAAAAAACCCCCAAAAAACCCCCAATATTCTGAGGTAAATATTTTCCAACATGGGCCCTTCCTTAATGGCAGGAGAAATATTTTTCTGTGTTTATATACCTATGTGTGGAGAATACGAAAACCATTTCAGGGAGGAAATGGATTGTGGCAGGATTCAGACTGTGTTCAGTGTCCAGAACAGCCTTGTCTCCTTCACAGCCCCACAGGTGCTCTGGAAATGTTATAGTAAAACAGATAATTAAAGAGAATTAGAATCTCTGCAAGAGAGAAAGGGCAAACTGTTTATGAGGGAGGAGAAGGGTGGAGGAGAGCGAAATGCACACTCTTTGTCAGAGAGAGAGAGAGAGAGAGGGATGTTGACAAAAAGAGGATCATTTAAAAGGCAAGACATGTAACCTAATTATTATAACCAGACAGCATCCTCAGTGTGAGTTGTGTTTAGAAACTGGTAGCCGGAAAGCTGCGATGGAGTGATTTATTTAGGTGTCAGAACCACATGAAATACGGCTGAAATGATGAACATTTGGTCCTGGTTGTTGGGCAGCCAGGTTCGTAGAATGTTAAATGGTTTGTTGAGACTGTAGGGTTTGGACCTGCATGTCATTACAAAACATAAACCTAAATTAAGCTTTGGTGGGTTGTCAGTTACAGAAAGCCTTTTTTTAGGGGCTGTTTTAGTGTTTGTTGCTAGGTTTTCACAGACAGGTACGTGATACAAAGATGTAGCTCTGAAAGAAGGTTGAACTTATCAGAACCCAAAACGCTTATCAGTTTGTGTGTACTAAATCACCTCAGTAGGGCAGCCGCTTTAGTCAAGAAAATCTTTTTCTGTGGAGGAAGAATTGCCCAAATCTTTCTCTGTGACCCTCTTGTGATGGGGAAACAGAGAAAAACATCAACCTGCGGGTGCTATGGATACAGATAGAGATGAAGACTCGAAACTTGTATGATGGATGTTTTATTACTGCATCGTTATCACCGTATCACAACGCCCTGTTTTGATTTGCGTTGAATAGATTTATTGTTGATTCTCTCCTCAAATGCATCACTAAGTCTACGGTAAGTGCTATTAGCTTCATCTTACTCTGGGAGTTGCCATACAGGTGACATATTATATGTGTTAACAGTTGCAGCTCTGAGATGGATGAGCTTGTTAATGTTGCAGAGTAGAGACTATATGTAAATTCATTCTTCTTTTGTAGTTCGGTAGGTGCTTACGACGCCCAAGGCATTTTGGTTACAATTCAAGTCTTGTGTATTTTCCCTAGTGGCAAAAATCACATCAAACTAACAAGAGCTTCCTTCTTACTTGAATTTTCCCAAAAAAAAAAAAAAAAGTTCTGATGGAAAAACAGAAAGGGAAAAAAAAATAATGAAAAAGAATGAACATTTCTTAATGTTTGATTCCTTTCCCTGTGTGTGTGTGTTTGTGTGTGTGTGTGTGTGTGTGAGTGTGCGCGTCTTTTTTTTTTTTTTTCCCGGTACTTCATTGCGCCAAATGTTGCCTGTGCGCTGAGGTATTTTTATCCCTTGCTGTGAGTCACTGCTCCCCTTTATACCAGAGTAATCCACTGCCAATAATTAAAAACATGCTCATTTTTTATTTTGCCTTATTTGCATAAAGCCAAATGTGACCGTTACAAACAAACAAACAATCAGACATGTCATACTATTTGAATGCCTGTCATATAAGCTTTAATAATATACATGTGATTTGTCACTGTGATAAATGATTGTCGCAGTCAATTAGTCAGCAGACGCGTCTGAGACAAGATATGTAGCTTAATTGGGCTTTTAGACTTGCATTCGAAATAGAAAGAAAAGCGTGCTATTCAACATCTTGCTGGACTGTGTGTTGCTAACAAACAAGCAAAGGGGGCAATAGAGGTATTGTGAGAGACACCACTTACACACGTCCTGTGTGTATTAGAGAGAGACCGTCATGGGGGAATCCACATTAGAATGGGTCTGTCATCCTATTCAGCTGTCCCTCGAGGTCTCCTGTGAGAATATGGGTGTTTGGGAGTGGCTTGGGTTGAGGGGAGGAGTGAGGTTGAGGTTGGGTCGGTGGGTGGGGGTGGCATTAAGGCGTGGGTGGGGTGGGGGTGGGGGGTGGGGTTGTGTGTCTGGGTCACTGGCAGCTCAAGGGCATCACGGCGGTAGCGAGTGGGAAGAATAGGATGGAGGAGGATTAAACTCAAGGGGAGCATTTCTGCATGAATGACGCACGTCCTGATAACACAAACGGGTTAAAAGGTGCCCTAATAAAGCGATGGATGTGCCTCTGTTGTCTTCTTCAAGTAAAAACCAATTACAGTGGTGTCAGGCCGTCTTTGTCTTTAAGAGAAACTGCAAAGCATTTACGTCACTGTATATTGCAGGCGTTGTCGGAGCTCTTTCAGCTATGGTGGGCAGGTATGGTACCTGGTGAGTGAGTCTGTCTGCAAGAAAAGATCAAAAATGGCCCCTAACCAGTGCTCGCCAAGGATGAGAGAAAGAGCCGGAGGGTGGCTGCCTGCGGAGAGAACATGACATAAAGGAGGAGAGAATGAATGAATATATATATATATATATATATATATATATGTGTGTGTGTGTGTGTGTGTGTGTGTGTGTGTGTGTACGTGTGTGAGTGCTGGGATTTCCCCTCCTCTCACACACATACGCTCCTTTCTTTATTCACTGTCCATATTCACAGTGTTGGCTGCCAAATGGGAGATAGGGAGGGTGGGAAAAAGAGAAGGAGTGGATTCATCTATTTCTGTATGGGTGCGTTGTTTTTGTGTACAGCCAACTAAACATGAGACTTTTTGGATAATCATTAAAGAAAAATGAAGAATAACTTTATTTTGTTTTTCTCTCCTCTCCTGTAGGTCTTATTTTGTCTGTAACTGATAGTGTGTGTGTGTGAGAGAGAGAGAGAGAGACAGAGAGAGAGAGTGAGAGAAAGAGAGAGAGAGAGAGAGAGAGAAAGTGTGTGTCAGCACTCCCACATGGCCTCGATGCAGGACGGGGTGAACTTCACTGCTCCTCCCTACGGCAAGGTCCTGCTGCTGGGGGCCATCGCGGCTGCCTCGGCCTTCGTCGTCACCATCCTCATCGTCGTGCTCTGTGTGGGATGCCAGAGGTGAGACGTAGATGTAGACCCCTCCCCGTTTCCAACCTGCGCCGCTTCGCCGTAACTCCTTCAGAATCTCCGCCCCTTCTCTCCCCTGAGATAAACGAATTGTTGTTGCAGTATAAATGCAGCTCTTCGGGTATTTTTCCAGTCCCTGAGTCAGTGTTTCAACAGTTGTGAAAGGTTGTGAAAAGTCAACCAATCAGACACTCATTTTCAGACCAAGCCCGTTTCTTTGTTCTTTAGAGTTGTTGTGTTTACAAAGAGTCCTTTTGGTCTTTGGCCAGTTTAGGTCTGTCACATCACTGCCGCGACTGATGTGGCGTTAGGTCAGGGTTTAAGTCTGTGCTCAGGGTTTCACAGGTAGCCCTGTGACTTGGTGGCTAGATGAATGCCAAAGGCTGAAGCTTGTCTCTCTTATTCCAATGCATTTGGAGCTTCAGCATAAATGACACCGTTTGTCTTTCCTGTTTGTTTCGTACGTTAAAACGATAACGCAGTTCTTTTGGAATGTCATTCTTTTTTTTTTTTTTTTGACAGGTCAGTTAATGTTTTAACAGGAAGGGGCTTGATTTCTCTTCCCATGTCTGGCTTTTTTTTTTTTTTTCCTTCCCCTTGCTCTGCCCACACCAGTGGAGTGCGGTGAGGACCCAGAATGAATACTAATGCCACATTTTTTTGTCAGCGCAAATCATACATTTGCCGTGGGAGGACGAGGGGAATACATTGCATATGAAGAACCCGCTTTCTCTGCTTCCAGGAGAAAGATGAACTGACTGTTCAAAAAAGGGGTGGCAATACATATTTCACTGTTTCTTTTTTTTTTTTCTCCTTTCCCTAGTGTCTTATCTTTTTTTGTGTTGTTGCTAAAGGGAATGATAACGTGAGAATAATAAAACACCTTTTAGATTTTCGATTGCTCTGGAGTAATGTATTTCTGTTTCCCGCTCAAAAAAAGTGAATTTGCTTGTTTCAGTCTTTCAGTTTTGTATTGTAGTGGTCTATCCCATCCAAGTATTTACTTTCATTTACATGGATTTCCTGTATATATATATATATATATATATCAAAAGACATTTAAAATATTAATTTTAGCGATAATTACGTGATAAATTTCTTTTACCATTGCATGAAGCATTAAAATATTGTCTGGCATTAGTCATTTAGAAGGAAGCAAGTCTTTTTATGTTTAGACATAAATAATTGAAGATTTCCAGGGGTTGTGTTGAAGTCTTATATAACTGGTGCGGGGGAATTCCAAGACTGCTGCAGACTGATGCATTTGGTGAGAGTCAATATATTTCTGCTCAAAGACAGTTTTGAAAATAAGTAATTGCCATGGCCTGAGGTAAAGGAATCTTAGCTGCAGAAAACGTTCCTGGAGAAGATGCCTTGGGCTCGTCAAGCCTACATCAGAGACGGTTGAGTTTTACAGGAACCGTAAATGCTGTCGAAACCATGGGGATCTCTGTGTTTTCTCTCCTCTTTATGTTAATCTTTCCCCAGAAAGTCACAGCAAATCAATCATAAAATTCCATATATTTTTATATTTCATCTAACACGGACCTCCTGGATATCACCTTGTCTGGCCTATTCTAATCTGTTCTGTTCTGACTGAATATTGCATGTAAACCCCATTTTAATCTGAATATTAACCTTCGGTATCTAAGAATTGTTCCTTTTTAATGTGATTTCTTTTTGTTGTTTTTGTTACTGCAAGTACTGAAGATGGAAGTATGACCACTTTTATTTGCTTTCCCAGGAAGGGAAAGTCTCACAATGGTTCTGGTGAAGGTGGAAAACACAGGCTTATGGATATGGTGAGGATCTTTTCAGCGCTTTCTCTGCATGTTGTCCAATTCCAGCCAAAAACCCACTGAAGTCTCCATTTCCCTCTTTCGGTATCTTTGTGTGCTATTCAAGTAAACTCATACCTTGGTATTATAACAAAATAATCTCCATTAGGTTCCATTAGCTGAATAATATCCCAGTACAGTCGCCGTGCGGTGCCGGGCTAATCCAGTCGAGGTTCTCTGTGTGTTTTAGGGCATACTTCGGCAGTCAAAACTGCGCTCCATTAGCAAGTCAGACACCAAACTGCATGAGATGAACAGGCTGAATTGCAATGGCAAGAGTGAGTATAATATGATCCTACCCTGCTCCAAAGCCTCATGTACGTCCTCTATTACCAAGCTGAATTTAGTGGAAAGATGGGGAGTCCTACAGATTGATATATTAGACCTTTATGATATTGTAAGTAAATTCATTGTCGCTGCCACTGCATGTGGTTTGCTTTCTGACCAGTAAAAGCTCCTGAGGTTCTAATTCATGATGAGTAATTTGTGTTCTCTTCACGGCCCTCTCAGAAGCGTCTAAGAAGAACCGTCCTGCCAGCATGGATCTGCTTCTCCTGCCGAGCCGACGCTCTAACTCAGACCTGCGTTCCCAAGGCCGTCAGCTGCCCCAGATCCCCTCTGGAGAAGATGGAGAACACACCTACTCTGAGGTGGGTCGTCGTTCCTCTCCCACCCGTTGCCCCGATGACGCACTGTATGCCATGGTAGGGGGCAGGGCAGGAGAAACAGACACGCCCGCTCCTCCGGCTGTCCCCGCCAACACACCTGCTCCTCCTGACCCAGACGGCGACGGAGTGGAGGGCGGGATTCCCGAACCTGAGACGATTCCCCAGGTAGTAGGCCCACCTGGTCCGCCAGAGACTGCAGAGTACGCGTGCATCAGAAAGGTCCGGAAGGTGGACAAAGCTGCTCAGAAGAGGGACAACGGAACGGAAACGGACGAAGGGCTGGGACAGCAGCAGCGACACAGCAGCGGTGACCTTCGCCATGCCCCGCCTTCACACCCGGCCCCGCCCCCTCCACACCCGCACAGCCAAAAGATCCCGCGCAAGAATGTGGAGGCCTTCAACCTGCCTTCTTTTCCCAAGGTACACCGAGACAAACCAGAAAGCCATACTTCATCTGCTCAGTAGCTTCAGTCATGCTGTTAAATTAAGATTTTTTTTATTCATGTTGAAATTTGATGAGTAATTTAAGATGTTTAAGTCCATTACTCTCTGACGCACAAAAATACACTCTCTTTGTCTGTACTCATCTGTTCTAGTTTTAGTCTATTTTAAGCATCCCACCCTGTAAGGAAATGTTTGAAAGGTCTTACACCAGTAAAGGTTCTAAGGTTTGTCCACTTAGTATTCCCCTCACGGCTCATGCACAGTACGATAAGGGTGACGCAATGTGCAGAAATTCGAGGACTGTTAGCCTCAACAAAGTGAAAAAGTCCTCATTATACCATCAGTCAAACATTACTGTCACAGCCGCCAATGACGAGGCGTTCTCGATGGAGATGTGTGAAACGCGGTACATCCGATGAAAAACACTCTGTCTCTCTCTAATCCCCTCTCTAAAAAATGGCTTGCCTCCACACCCCATTGCCTACCTCATTTCTCCTGCATCTCAATAACTTGAAACTGCACAGCAAGGGTCAGGCTACTGTTCTCTCTCTGTTGTCAAGGCAGGGAAAACACATTATTTCCAGTGTTATTAGATCCAGTGAATGGCTATAGATGGCGTTACCCATTAGCAAGGGTCAAAAAGCTGAAATACAGTGTTCCAGAGCATAGTCTAGAAGACAGTAAGGTCTCCCGACATTGTGCACTTGCTGCAACACGCAATTGAAGCTGCTGCGATGTCTTTGCTAAGCGAATTAATATCTTTTGTGTACTGATATGACGGTATAATTGCTCGCAGTTTGTCTTAAATTGTATCGCTGTTGCCGTCATATTGGACAAATGGCAAGACCGTCGTTCAAAGCCCAAATTGGCTCATTCCAAACGGTTTCTCACAAATTGTATTTAGACATGTTGAAAGGGTTGAATTGATGATCTCATCTCTGGGTCAATCAGGAGGCAGTGTTTATGGGAAATGGAGAACAATATATATGGAAACCTCCAGAAGATGATGACATCATTCTACAGCATAAGCACATGGGCCCTATAGGCCCTCTAACTGGAGAGAATATGCAGGCATCTGCAGCTGGGGTGAGTGTTTGTCTAAATTTCCTCCTCCTCCTCCTCCTCAGTATTGTGCTCCATAATACATGTTTGTGGTATCTGTTCAGCTTTTCATTAATTGTTTTATTGTCCTATAGATTTCAGAGATGTACTCAAAAGTGTGCAAACCCGGCAAGAAGAAGAGGGGCATGCCTGGGTCTCCCCCAGCGAACAGGGAAAACAGTGGCTATCGGACCTTGGCGCGTGGTGACCGGGAGCGCGATGGGGGCTTCAGCGTGGTGGTCAAGCCTCAGACGTGGGCTCCTCAGGAGGGCAAAGGCACCAGAGCGCCCCCTGGCTCCGTGGAGGACCACTGCTATGAAGCCATCAGCACAGAAGAGTGTGACCTGGCTTACGAGACCATGGAAGGGGGAGGGGGTGGAGGCTGGAAGCGCGACAGGCCTCCTCCCAATGCTAGTGCCACACTCCGGCCCAGGAAGAAGAAGCCCCAGCAGCCTTTGCAGCAGCCGCCACCACCTCCGCCTCCTCAGCAGACGCCTAAGTTGCAGCACCTCCCAGCCAAAGCCCTGCTCCTGCCCGGGGACAACCTCTACGAGAGCATCCCAGACCTGAAGCAGGGCTCGGCCACCTCCAGTACTACCACCATTTTCACCTTTAATGATGGTATGGAGATGTATGTTACTGGCCTGTAGCTGTCCCTTCCCCTCAGCCCAATCAGACAACAACATGCCCCAAATACCCACAATCCCCAGTGTGTATAAGAAAAAAAAAAAAGAAACAGCAGATACAAAAAGGAGAGCTCTTCTTGCACTCATTCACATATCTTGTTTACACGTCAGACCAACATTTTCTCATAGTCCCACTCATTGCCTTACTGGAGTGCGGAGTTCAGGAGATCAGGAAAGAGGGACAGTTCTTAGGAGAATAGTAGGCTCAAGTCATGAACATGGAAGTCACTGTGTCACTTGGTATGACATATCACTTTGGTATGCCCCATATTGCAAGGCCACTGTATATTTATCATGGATTACAAAGCTGAGTCCTGCAAATCTGTCGTAATTATGACAGAATATATATATATATATATATATATATATATATATATATATATATATATATGTATATAAAATAATACTGTTTGTTTTCAAATAATATTGTGGGATTGCACACACTAATATTGTGAAGTTTAAATGGAGACGCAACTGATTTTTTCCCCAATTATGACTTTTACTGTATTAGTGCATTTTTAAGAGATAATCATTGAACTCATTCAGTGAGCAGCCATGAAGTGTTTAATATCATCGACACCATGTGGCTGTATGAGAGTGGGTCATATTGTAGACCATTCACATTTCAAACGCGTTCGTTTGGGGTGGTATCTGGAATTGCGGGTTTGATTCTTTTTCGATGCCTAGAGAATTCCAAAGCAAATTAAAAATAAAACTGAGCACAACCGATGTCGAGGAGGTTGATTGTGGAAAAGCATCAGTGCTGTAGAACGGATGAGCACAGTCCTTCATAGAGCTACAAGAAAGTGAAAAGATTTTTTGGTGCCTCGGTAGCTTTAAAGAATATTTACATTTATTGAAATTATAAACCCCGTTAAAATAATGTGAAACGCATCAATCAGAAATTTGACTTAAAGAGCTAATGGTAGGTCTGTGCTTTAAGTTTGGCCATGTGCAGTGGTCTTATTCATTCACAGATGCCCTTTGGCCAGATTAACTGGAGAGCTTTAGGAAAAAAGATATGTCCCTATTTTTTTAAATTAATTTCTCTAAGGAGCAAAAATATATTGGATTTATTGAAGAAAAGTTGAATCCCCTTTTACTAAATAGCACACGATTAGCACTGTAGCGTAGAGAAAGCAAATCAGCAGTATTTTGGTATGAAGCACAAAACCCCACACTCCATGCTTTGTTCAGCACTTAATCTGTTGAAGACAGTTCCCTCCTATGCGAGGTTCAAAAGTGAAACGATATGGAGTGAAGTGATAATTAATTAAGAAATAAGTATCCGCAGTGGTAACTTAAGAATCATCATGAAGTTGAAACTAGTAAAAGCTCAGGGAACGTAATAAAAAGGGAGAAAAAAAAAGTTTAATTGCACACAATTTGTGGTTTCCTACAATTGAAACAAACTCTTATTCCATGTTCATATCTGTCAATTAAGGCCCACTCTACCCATTAAAAATGGGAATTTCCCTCTCATTCACGCTGAATCATAATGTTTATTGACTCAACCATGTCTGTGAGCAAGCCATCACTGCCACTCAGTACAAAACAGTCACTGTTTTATTTCGTCTATGCTGTTATGCACTTTGCCTGTTAAAAAGATGCATGCGTTCAAAGGAAAAAAAAAAAAGAAAAAAAAAGAAAACTAAAAAACAAACACTGTAATGTGGTATATGAGAATGGTTTATTTCTTGCTGTTGTTGGTTGTTTATTTAATTTAAGTCGCCTTTTTCTCTTCCTCAATGAAAGCACAGAGTCATATTTTGCTTGAGGGCTTGTTTACCTTCTTTAAAGATAAGGACTGCAGGAGGACAGGTTCTGTTCAATATTTAAGCTCTGAACGCTTAGACCTAAAAGTCAATGGGTCGCTCGCACCAAACTGTAGATGAATTTCCTCTAGCGTGCCAGTCACAATGCAGAGGATCAGTAGGAAAACAAACCTGGAGAAGCCTTGGTCCGCTGCTTCGGTGGAGAGAGGGATTATGGGAGGGAAGGATGCACTGGTGATACGAGACAGCATGAACTCCACTGCTTTTGGACTGGATCTGTAGTCTGAGTTCTTTTAACACTGGTGGCCATAATTAGCTTTCATTGCGTTCTATATCAGTTCAAACAGTTCTGTGGAGCTCATATGCCCCTGTTCCCTTTGTAGTATTCACTTTGTTGAATTACTGATGGACAGTGTTATATTCTGTCAAAAATAGCGAAAAAGAGAAAAAAAAAGTCAGAAAAAAAAAGAAATACCATGTCTGTTGATATCATGGCGGAGTAAAACTATACTTAGCTGTGCTAAACTACCTGGCCTGAAGTACCAGAAGTATTTGATTTTGGCACAAGATGTGGCTGTCATATGTGTCAATGCATTGTTGTAAATATGTTGTAAAAGGAAGGAGGAAAAAGAAGAGAAGGATAAAATTCCTCAGTGTTTTTGAAGAGTATGTTAATTTTTGGGTTGTCTTTTGGAATGTTTTTTTTTTTTCTTTCTTTCTTTTTTTTTTTTCTGGTGACAAATTTGCTCAACCGTATCTCTGTGAGTTTTGTTCATGTGTTTGGGTTTCTATCCCTGGCCATTTCAGCTATAATGTGTATTTCTAAAGACAAATTGAGTTTAGTGTGGCAGCTAATGTCGTGTGTTTGCTAATCAGACTACAGGGTGGTGTGTAATCAAGCTGTGTAATTAAGTGCTAATGTGCAAAAGATTGTAATGTTTTTATATCAAAATGACAATTCATAAAAAAAAAAAAATGTCGGGTCAAGTTTATACTTTTGTAATAAAGTAGCACCTAAAAACCATTTCAGATGTATTCTTATGAGTACCCTCGGTAAATATCTGCACATACTATCATAGACAGACGATTTCCTCAGTCCATGCCAGTTGCTAGTTTTTGATGGATTTACACAAACCTCTAATCTTTGAAATGTCATCTTCAAAGAAAAAAAAAAAAGTCAGCAGATTATATTTAAGTGAGTATAGTTGTGATTTCTTTTTCTTTACCCGTCTTTTCATCGTTGGCCTCAGCAGACAAACGCTGACCGCAAAAGACATTCCATAGCAACCATGGATTGCTCTTAAATAAGCCAATGCCAAAACCCATCCCAAAAACAGCAAATCATAAAATGTTTCTCCTGTCAAAGGCAAAAATAAACTTTTGTCTGCGGCATCATCAAACAAAACCTCAACATAAATTGATATGCTGTGTTTGATATGCATGAACGTGTTGTAAATATTGAATAGTGATAATGTGTAACGATGATGAATTTCAGATTAGAGTGAATTACTCTTCAATGTGTATTGAACAAAAGCGATATCCCAAACTGTTTCTTTGTTCATTTCAATATAGGAGTTAATCATTGTTTTGTTTTTTTTGTTTGTTTTTTTTTAAACACTTATTTCTCATTGATGTCACATCTCACCACTACTACACCCCCGTTCCCATGACAACAGCTTCATTATAGCTGTATGGAAAAAAACAAAAAGATGTTTACAGTTTCTTATATGCTGGGAGTAAATTACATAGTTATCCTTTTAAAGTATAAGAAAAATCTCAGAGAAGCCATGCAAATGTCTTTTCTATTTGCGCCATATTCCTGTATTTCCATTGTGTTGAGTGAAAGAGAGGAGTATATGCATTTGTAAGAGAGGGGCCTGTGACTTGTTTAAAAAAAAAAAAAAAAATTAGGTCATCCTTAAAACAAAAAGCATCCAGTCAACATAGCAACCGTCTGCTGATTTTTTATTGGTCGGCTTGTCTCCATAGTAACAGGTTAACCTTGAGGCTGCAGTCACATGGGCAGCAGACCCGTTTTGTTGTCTGGGAAAATCCAACATGCATGATGGCTCCAGTAACCAAGATGTCAGTTGGGTGAGGATCATCAGAGAGGCCAAGGGAAGCCTGAGAGAGACAACTCCGCTAAAACATTTATGCAACACTGTGGTTTGCTTGTAGCATTACAACATAACATCATTTATGGAGGATTTTTTTTTTTTTCCTTGTTTTTTTTTTTTTTTTTTTCCTTTTTAGTAAATGCTTGCTAGTCAGAAACACTAAGATCTGGAAGCTAAAGCTTTATAACTGTTCTTTTGTGATCTGCTCACAAAAGAATATCTTCAAACATTTTTTTCAGTCTATAAAACAACATAACCTTCGGTATTACAAAAACATGAACAAAACTGAGAAATTCCAGACTTGTTGAGAGAGGGCCACCTTAAACTGGAACACCTTACATACTAAACAGTTCCACAAGTTGCTGTTAAAATAATGTGATAAGTGGTCCTTGGGTGGTGGTGTTTTTGTAGACTACTTTGCACTGACTTTTCAGGACCTGCAGTGCGTAGGATTTTCATAGTAACGGTTCCGACCAGCAAGGACTTGCTTCCACCGGAGCTGAATAAGTTTCCCACTGCTCTCCTCTTCTCCTGAATTCTCCACTCTACATATCTCATCACTCTCTCTCTTGCTTTTAAGAGTTCACTTTGGTTCAAAGTTCTTTTGTTCAATGCTGTCCATTATTCAAATGTTTATTCAGTCTCCACGCGTTCAAGGTAATTGAGCAGAATTACTGTGTGCACTCCTTGTCTTATAAACACAAGCAGATACTGTGGAGGATCACTCTAACTTCCCAGAGACACTGTTAACCTTGCCTGTTATCCTGAGAATAATTCAATTGTTCTGATGTTTAGTTTGGTCACACATGACATGGTTCACCGCCCCCGAGAAGCTGGGGGAATCACTAAAACCTCTCAAACTGAGCGCTGCTTTATGCTTAAAAAGCCTTTGATTTTGTATTTTTCTTTCACAAGAACCTTCTTTTACATGTGGCTACGAGCATTTGGAACGAGCGGCCGTCAAACATGCGTGTATGTGTTTGCTTTGTTTACCTTCAGTGCTATGGGTCAAACTGTGTGTTTCTCAAGGAAGTCAGATGACTCATTCTAACTGAAAGAATGCTTTGCTGCCCCCTGGTGGCGAGGTGCCTCACACACTGACAGTAATGGGGATTCCAAACTGTTGCCCAAAAGTCTTTATCGATCACTTAAGTGCTTTCCGGCCAGTGCTTGTCCTCCTCTGTAAACAAGGTTTGTCAGCTTAACCCAAGCGTGTAAACACACCTTGAAAAATGTCCGACGCTGTGCTGTTGCCTTCGGGTTTCGAGTTTGTATTCGGATGCTTTGTCTTTGCCATGTTAGTGTGTGAGGCAGTGTGTATCTGAGCACTGGTGCTAAACTGTGCTGTAATACAGGGGTTTTGTCCACGTATGTATGTGTGGGGGTGTGTGTATGTACTGTTGTTAAGACACTGCACACCGTACAAACAGAACAAGATGGTCCAAATTAAGATTTTTAATACTAACACAGACCTGAGAATTTCTGTTTCACAGTCTTCAAACTGGGAATCAACAAATGACTACATGGTTGCAGTCATCCATCACATACCAGTCTAGTATACAAACTGATGAATGATCCTGTTAAAATATGTATAGTTAATTGGTATAAGTCTCTGAGAATGCATATTATCAATTCACAGCATAAAATCAAAGGTCGTCTACTTATACAAAAATATACATAAACAATTTCTTGCCTGCAAAAATCATTCATTTTCAAGGACAAACTGAAAAAGCTTTACCGAAATCTGACCACGTTGTGCAAAAAAGGTGATTAGTTTTGTGCCATAAAAGTCCTGAGGCTTAAGGAATACACGCGCTTAACGGGCAATCTTCCACCGAGGGCGTGAACCGAGTCAGTGACCGGGCCGTCCCTGCCCCTCTTCATCGCTCCACGCCGAGGTCCCGTCCGTCCCGAAGTAACGATCGCCGAAGTCCCCTAAAGTCACAGTGAACACACCTCCGTGTTTAGGCTCGGTCTATTTGAACCGAAATGAAAAACACAGCTCGGAACAATTTCCAGTCGGCATAACAGGGGCAAACCGAATCACTTAAAAACAATACAGTGATCTGATAATAGGATTTCGTGTGAAGATACAAGAGTATATTGCACCCTTGAGTCAAATAAACTAAAGTGAGTGGGTACAGAATCGCGCTCGGTGGTTTCATTAGTGAAGAACAAGCTGATATATCAGTACAGAGAGAACAACACCCTGGGGAGAGTCGGAAATACAAAACTGGCAGTGTCGGGAGGGAAGGAAAAGGGACTTTTTTTTTTCGAGAGAGGGGGAACTTTACCTATCCCCGGCACGACCTGCAGGAAGTCGTCCACGCTCTTGTCCACGGCGGTGGTGATGATTTTGACTTTGGGGAAAGCGTAGGCCACGGAGTGGACCCCCAGTTCGGCCATCAGCAGAGACACCAGCAGGATCTTGTCTTCTTGAACGTCGTGGTCCTGGAGGAGAAAAAAAACAAAACACAACGGTTTAGCGCGGTCGGATGAGGACGAACGGCATCGTGACGGACAGTGAGAAAAACAGAGGACAATGCAGGCAGCTCCAAACAATTCAATAAAACAAGTCAATAAAAAGGGTCAGTATTGATACACAGGCAGAGAGAAACCCAGCAGTCTAAGCGGTGTAAACAGTGCCAGGATAAACTTAACAAAGCATACAAACTTGAAAGTAGTTCATTTAGCCTCTGTCCCGAAGAATGATACGTAAACATAATCATCTGTATGTAGGGAAATGTGTCTCTGTGTTTGGTATTTTATTGAGAGGTGGAACTGTCAGTACTATGAACCTTAGGGCAAAAGATTTCAGTCACTGTTCGAATCAATGGCATGAAGTGACAGCACCATAGAACATAACCACGCACCAGCAGAACTCGCACTGCCATCATGGCGGCGGCTCCCGTGGAAACGGTGCTGTCCATCAAAATCACATGATCCTCACTAATGTCTTTGGGCAGGCGCAGGTAGTGCAGCTGGGCAGAGAAAAGAGAGAGAGAGAGAGAGTGTGAGAGAGAAAAGAGGGAAAGGTGGGAAATGCTGTTACCAAGGAGACACAGTGAGGAAGAGGCCACCGAGGAGACAACCAAGAAGTCGGAGGCCCCCGTAACCATGGAGACCAAAGTCGAAGAGCCATCAGACAATGGGGATAGAGAACGGATGTGAGAGAAAGAGAAGGAGAACACCAAAAAAACAAAAAAGAAAACAAAAAAAAAAAAAAAACCCCAAAAAACACCTGATGGCAGTAATTCTCTCGTCTAACAAATTAATCTCGTTAGCAGTGTCATATTCATGTTTTGTTTTTTTTTTATCTGGAAACATCAAACAAACATCATATCTTCACAAATATGTGCAATTTACTGGACCTAAACACAGCTTTGGCTATAGCTCTAACTTCAAACTGGTTACTGGTACGAGGAATCCGATCCTACCTCTGGTTCTCCGGAGTCTAGATTTGTCTGGATGAGGATTTTCCCGATGCGGACGTCCTTACATACAGCTCTAAGTGCAGGCTCCATAGTCTCTCCAGCCCGTAGAATCGATACCCCTGTCATCTGCGGATCACGATTTAACCCAAAATCATCAAACGACATCACGGTCGGAAACCACGCAGAGCTGACACGCAAACAATCACAGCTATGCACGCAATGACTGACAGATCCACGCACCTACATGCAAATAAAAAAAAAAAACCCCACTCACTTACCCCTTTACCGTGGTAACGCTGGCCCTCATATTCGTGGCCCTGGGGCGTCTGTACAGTACACTTCTGTTTAGGCATGGAGACACCATCACATCGTCAAAGCAAAGCACATGACTAAGCATTCTAAACCAAACTAATTAGTATCATCCATAACTAAGGAATCCAGGTCAGCAGAACAGATGGGATTAGAATGGTGAAATGTGAGGCTATAATTAGGATTATGTGCTGTGGAGGTAGCTTTGATGTGGAGAATAATGGCGGTTTTGGCTGGGGGACATTGAACATAAAGAGTAGGCGGCATTTTGGGAGATGCACCTTCAAAAAAAATTTAAAAAAAAAAACTCTCCGCTGTGTACCAGACTTCTCTACCCACACACATCCACAGACTCTCAAATGAGAATTTCTCACACTGAACTTCTCACAGACACACACAAACACACACACACACACAAACACAAGCATTGTACATACACACCGTCTCTCTGTTTCTCTGTCTCTGTCTCTCTCACATGCACACACGCACGCTGTTGCATTCAAACATACATTTTACACAGTCAATGTCTAACAGACAAACACAGACAGACACACAGACCTGGGAGGGCAGGAAGGACAGAGCGTGTTCGATAAGCAGACGCATCAGCCTCTTGGAGTAGAAGATAAACTCGTCCCGACTGGTGTCTTTGTTTCTGGAAAAGAAGGTGAGGGATTTTGAATAAGAGTCAACAGTCCTGACTGACTGCTCTTTCCACAGGCCCCAGCCACACTGACTCCATTCTGACGATTTGCTCCTGTGCTCTGCTGACCGTAAACGACCCCACGTGACCCGATGACATTGCTTACTACCCACGGACAGGCCTGTAGCAGCATCTGCTGTTAAATTACAGTTACAGTACACTAACCCACACTGCCTATGCCTCTATGGCTCGGTAATGGACGGAAGAAAGTAACCAAAACACAGCGGTTAAGAAGCTTCTGGTTACCGTGTCAGACATAAGCAGAGGGACAGCGTGTAACCACACGAGCTAAAGCCTGGTTATGAACAGGTGGGGAGTGGTCAGGAAGGCGGACCAGTGTCTGACCTGATGATGGTGTGGAGACCGCGGACCTGGGGCGTACTCTCTAACACGCTGAGGGTCTGAGGGAGGGGCTGAGTTTGCTGAGCTGAAGCCAGGACTGCCCTAGGACAACATGAACAAGAATGAATGAACGTGTGTGTGTGTGTGTGTGTATACGTATAGATGTGGTAGGAGAGAATGTGATTATTGAAGGAGAGAGAAAGGGGTGGTGGGGAGGGTGGGGGGCGGCATTTTCTTTTCGCAGCGTACACCCCAGCAAAAAGGGCGAACGTATTCAAAAAACTGTATACGCCGCATCTCAAATAAAAGAAGAAATACATTCTCGACTGTACCGAAGAACAAACCAGGAGCGGTTTGCTTTCATGTAACAACAAACGCAAACAGGGTATTCTAGAGCCTTCTGTAGTCTAGTCACAGGGGAGATGGAAGTGTCAGCCAGTTCGCTCCCAACTCAACTGCACTTACATTATTAAATAATGCAACACTAAACAGTGTCGTGTCTACTCTGAGCTGTGACGGGCCTGGGTTACAGATAAAGGGGGGAGAATGAAAAAAAAAAAAAAACCTGGTGTCTTGACAGACGGGTCACAGATGGGTCACAACTACCCCTCCGGGTCTAGGATTCTACTCTACTTTGACAGCTCTGGAGATGAAATATTAGAGAGACATGAGAGAATCGTGTACTGGAAAGACAGGAGATGGAAATGAGAGTGAGAGAGTGAGAGGAACACTCTACCTGACACTGAGTTCACGCTGTGAGAGAGAGAGAGAGAGAGAGAGAGGGAGGATGGAGAGAAAAAGGGGGAGAAAAAGAAAATGAATAAGAGAGAGTAAGCAGTAAACGGCGTGGGATAATGAGGATTACTGTCATAATGAGCTTTCAAATCTCCAACTGTTCAAACTGAACGACTGACTCATGATATTTGCTTTCCAGAACCACTCAGACAAAAAAAACAAAACAAAACAAACAAAAAAAAAACAACAAAAAAAAACAACAACACAAAAACCACTGTCTGAGGATTCGCTCAGTATGTAGTTAATTCGCTCATAAAGCATGCAGGAGATGAGAGTTCATCTCAACCCGAGTCATAAATATGAATTCTCTGCATGTTCAAAATGCCTCTCGAACAGGAACGAGTGACACTATCTGCTTGGTTCACCGTGGGGAGTCATTTAAATGACACGGGGGGCAGATTTACATCTCAGAGATCAGCTAACGTGAGAGACGCGGACGCCTCCAGGCATGCCCCTCGTCTCCTCGCCACCAGGGTGCGCTATTTCAGTGTGTCATTGAACGGAAGCTCTGTTTCTCAGTGGGCATGAATGGGAAAGGGGTGTAAACCATGGAGGTAGTTTCCCCATCGCGCTCAAACACTCACCTCTTCCAGTTGACTGTGAACGTGCTGCACAATAAGGTCAATGGCCACCATGTTACCCCCACCTAAGAGGTTGTGTGCGAGGGAGGAAGAGAGAGAGAGAGAGGGGCAGGAAGAGGGAGGGGGAGAGGGTGTGAGAGGGAGAGAGATACAGACAGAGAGAGAGAGGGAGAGGGTGAGAAAAAGAAAAAGAAAAAAGAAAGAGAGAGAGAGAGAGAGAGAGAGAGGGAGGGAGGGAGAGAGAGAGAGAGAGGGAGAGAGACAAAAGCAGGGAAAATCCTCAGGTTGAGTTTATGGAAAATGTGTTAGCAGGAAACATTTGACTCAGCACAGCATCTAAATGACCAACACAAACGGCAAAAGCACAGAACACACTAAACTACAGCGTCCATATACAATGGTCATTTGATCCGACACTCACCGCGTGGCACCACAATATCAGCCAATCGCATGGTCGGCTCAATGTACTGCTCAAAGGCGGGCTTCACAAACTTGTTGTACTGCTTGATGACACCCTCGATATCCCGGCCACGCTCCGTAATGTCCCTCCGTAGCCTCCGTACCAGACGGATGTCAGAGTCTGTGTCTACGAAAATCTTCATGTCTAGAAGCTGAAGTCAGCAGAACACAGATGGGTCAAGGTACTAAACTGATAGAAAGTTAAGACCACACATGAGAAATAAGCCACTAACCCTCTCTTCTAATAACTGTCTACCTTTTTCATCATTCATTATTTTCTCCTACTCTCTCTCTCCGCCCCTTGTGTATTATCTTTCATCCCAGATTGAGAAAAAAAAAACCCGTCTCTCTCAAGATTAAAGAGATGAATCCATGAAAAATTCATTTAAAAGGGTGTCTTACTTCCAGAAGTTCTTTGTCTGCAAAAGACATGATTCCTTCAAAGATGATGACACTGGCACCGTAGACCGTTTTCTGAAGATGATGTTCAGAGACACTAATTAGTACACGACCGTTTCTTTCCTTCTTTCTTTCTTTCTTTCTTTCTTAGGGAATATACTTGCTGCAACATTTCATGTAGACCAAAATGAAACCAAAGTGCATTTTTTCCATCACCCACCCAGTCCTTCTGCCGGCCATGTGTCGTGAAGTCGTACACGGGGATTTTTACGCTCTTGCCCTGCTTGAGTTTCCTTAGAGTGGTAACAAGCAGTTCAATGTCAAAGGCCCCAGGATGGTCAAAATTATAGTCATTATTAGCAGCCAAGACTTGCTCCTCTGGAGACAGCACCTGTATTATTAAAGACAGACTGTTAAAGGTTCTCAGGCATACTCAGATATAAAACCTTGAGCATGCTCCACGGTGTTTGGGAGAAGGGTTTGTTCTATAAACAGACAGGATGGAAGACAGAGGATTACACAGACCTTTTTTCAGGCACTCTTGACTTAAGGGATTAACTCTATGAAGAGTGAGGAAGTGTTGTAATGGAGGGAGGATTCATTCTAGAGTGGACGTATACACACACGCGCGCGCACGCACGCATGCACACCACAAAAACACAGTTGCACTCATGTACACACAACCACAAACACAGATGCCCCTCATGCACACACAACCACAAACACACACACACACACCCACAAACACACACGCACGCACGCACGCGCACACACACACACACACACACACACACACAAGAACAGCCACACCTCACCTTGTAAAAGGAGTCCATGGACAAAAGAACTACCCACGGTACATTAAGGGCCTCAATGATCTTATTGGCCACTGTTGTTTTTCCTGAGGCACTACCACCACACAACCCTACGTGACAAACAGAGCACACGAACGCTTAGACCTTAAAAGGCTCAGTGAATGGACTAAAACATTACACATCACTTTCAAAACCCAGAGAGACACTTTTCGTACCAATAACAAAAGCTTCCTTGGATTGCGCTCCGTGTTCATCATACCAGGGCGGTCTGCCAGCCGTGTAGATGGTGCGCGTGCCCGTGCGGAGCAAGGACGGCTCTGTTTTACCCAGAGTCGTGCTTTTCCTACGAGGAGCGTTCACAGGGGGAAGGAGCCGGTCTAACGAGTCTTCACTGTTCCCGCTGTCACGGATAGAATCAGACAGAGGACAAATATTTATGAAACTATTCAGCTGGTGGCGGACAGTGTTAGTATGAATCATCAGTATAGTGATTCACACCAATAACATTTATGCTAGAGAACTATTTAATTACTGAACCATATAACATCTCTAAATTACTACATCAAATGTAACAGTGTTCAAATAGATTTATTTACACTATTATACATCAGTGCGGGATTTGACCTAATGCAATTACTGTTAGAATTAAAATGACTTAAAATAAAACTATACAGGTGACCCAATGATTTGTGGAGGAACTTGTGTAAAACAGCAGTATCAAAATTGATAGGGTGGTATAACACATTTTCTGACTTATGTTATTTTCACAAAGAAAACGTCCTGCAACTAGAAATGGAGTGCACTACTGTCTCGATTTCAGATCTTTTCCTGATCTCTCTTTTTTTGAGGTGTAAATACAGACCAGTACAGGCCGTACTGGGTGTTGAATCATCGTCTCTACAAGTAATGAGTGAAAATCCGTGATCCCGCTAATCCATTGTCAGAATCTTGCTGTCCGACCCTACAACTGTTGAACGAGGCTTAAAAATCAGCTTAGCTTTAACATCAGTTATGGGAAATACCTACAGACCTGCTCATGTGTTAAACATAGATGATACCTATTCCAGAACTAGAGCAGCCCTAGAACCTCTTAGCTGCTTCCACTTTCGTATTTATTCCCAAATCTTCATTTCACGTTCACTCATAGTACATGTCCGTGCACAACATCCAGACGATAGAGAAAAGATTGCACTAGGACGTTACTACATACAAAAGGAATGAAATTGTCTGTGTACTATTCTAACTAATGTCTGTGTATCTAGATGGCAATAAAACTAGTACAGCAAAATGTTTGTGTAGATGCACACGGGAAATGAGTTAAGAAATGTTGTGTTGTAATTACCCATACAGTCACAATGTAAAAACAAAAGTATGAAAAAAACAATACATGAAAGATACTTAAAACAAGATAAAACGTACTATATAAAGCAGCCTAAACATGGATTTGGTTTCTTAAACAGGATGGGAAATACATCATGTGGACACACTGAGTAATGTCATGAATGCAAGTTAGTTGTGAAAAGAGGCACCATGAAACTTCAAAAAACAAAAACAAAAAAACTGCTGGTACTTTTTCTTACTTCTTTCTGATTCTCATCACGCATCTCTGTTTTGGTTCATCTTACCAATATCCACATCGCTACCGCAATATAATTCCATCAATGACAACAACACACAACTCTGCAGTTCAGGGGCCAAAATGCAAGAGCGTTCACTTCTCAGCTTCTGTGCACTTCAAAATTCTTAACACTGAACAAAGTTCAGTAACAGAGCTTTTAAATTTATTATGAGAAGACAAGAGCCATGCCAAAATGAGCAATGAGCATTAAATCTAATCCAAGCTCAAACCGACCCAAAGGAACCATCACTTACCCACTATCGCGAAGAGTCCAGCAGGCTGATATTCTGGGACCCGTGTAGCCGGGTAGCGTGGCCACGTCTAGACTTGGGAGTGCTAACCGACTGTTCTCCATCTCTGCTTTCCAACTCCAGCTCATAAAAAAACCAGTCCTGACTAGTTAAATGCTGGCTACCATGGACTCACACAACTAGAGCTTTACAAAAGTGAGGCTCATAGCTGCACCATAAAAGCACGAGGCTGACAGTGAAACTCCAGAACAGCGATAAACAAGTGAAATAAAGACAAGACGACCGGGTGACACCCACTCTTCCGACACACAGTATCACGCTGCCTTGTTTCTCTGATGCTCTCTCTATCGAAACCATGAACAAACTATTCAACACATTTAAACCGGCACTGGCACCACCATCCACATCTAGGGTATGTCCTGTCCTTTGAGAAAGAGCCATTAGAGCCAGGCTAAGAGGATCATTCCATTCCACAGGTGACGCCTGCTGAAGGGTATTAATAGCTGTTGGTAAGGGAACTAACCCTGCTGATCTTGTCACTGACCTACGTAGATCTCAGAGAGAGAGAGAGAGAGAGAGAGAGAGAGAGAGAGAGCTTTGTCCATGTGTATTTTGTTGGCCCATGCCAGTAAATAACTAAGTAAATGAAAGAGGAGGGAGAGAGAGAGAGAGGGGGAGAGAGAGAGAGGGGGGGGGGGGGAGAGAGAGAGAGAGAAGTAGGGCATCAAACTTTAGAATCATTGCTCTTCCACTTAGCATTATTGGCTTAACAATACAGGTTCCTCATTTCTCCCCCTTTTTTGCTTAAAAAAACCACATGCACCCTTTGAGTGGGCACAGAAATCTTCCCTCGGATCATGACAAAAACTGTCATCATTTAAACTGAGTTCATTTGTAAGACATTCCATTTTCCTGCTAAAATCCAACAAAAGACCAGTCATCAACTCCCCCAGCACAGTTACTCCAATGACATTTATAAACGCTTTTTGGAGAAAATGAAATGGGTTGTAGTTTAAAGGCGGACACCCTACGTCATCCACAACTAGCGGACCTTGGCTTGACTTCACAAAGTGTGGAAAGGAACTGTCAGTTTCAGAGGAACCAAACGATATTTTAACTCATTCTTTTAGCTCTATGACACTCGAACGTGTAAATCAGAATAATGTGCTTTCAACTGTATAGATGTAATACAAAAGGGACCTATTTTCTGTCAATTATACAAATGAATTTTACGTCAGAGCGGCTGCGATGTACAGGTCGAACGCGTCATGGGATAACCTACATCTTACTGCTACCCAAATGGAGTGTTTCAGAATACACACAGGGATCATGGTACCTGTCCGAACCGGCTGAGGTTTTCGTCCTGCACTCCATCTCCAAAACACCGCATACAGACTTACTCACCGCATCCCTTGAATATTCTGGATACCGCCATTAAATCCCTTTAGTAGTCAGCTGTTGCACTACTACCATATGCATTGTGGGAAATGTGGTTTGTCAACCATACGATGCTTCATATGTAGTCTATTTAAACATAATACATTTGTATTGCGTACACCCGACATAATCTTAAAGATTCATTTGCATTAATTCAGAAAGCGTGTTTCGGGCAAAGGTTGGAAGCGTATAACGACTTAACCAGTACGGTTGTCTCTATATCTGATATCTCTCAATGTTATTATTAATTCTATTTGTTCAGAAACGTTGTCAAATAATTTTTCTCTCACACTACACCCCCCCCCCCCCCCCCCTCTGTCTCTCCCTCAGTAATTACATAACAGTGTTAACAGGAAAAAGTAATAACATTTTATTGTTTGTTTTTAAGGGACTGTTTGCTATGAGGATAGTATGTTTACCCATCCCCCATCAGTCACCGTGAAGGAGGGGTGTCTGTCCACTCCTCTGAGGAAAACTTTTTTTCCCTCACTGTTAAATTAGTCGAATGGCGGTTGTCACGTCAAATGTCGAGTTTCGACCACAAATTTACGATTTCTCAGCAAAAATCCATGAACATCGCAGCATCTTAGCGCCAGATGTGTGGTACGGTTGAAACTAAACTGAACTGAATCGGTCTTTTCCTTAAAATATTTTAAATCATCTCTAGGACTAGTACTTCGAAGGCTCAGAAGATGGCAGCACAAACCAGTTTTTCCACGTACTACTTCCTCAGAATGGTAGATTTGATGCATCTCCTGTTTAAAGTGGCTTAATACAAATTCACACGTCTTACAAATCAACCCTTAACCCTTTATTTGTAATAATGTAACAGTGTAATATTGTACACATTAGGACACAAATGTTTTGTATAAAAGTCAGCAGAAGTGTACTATTAACTGACAGTAATTTTCTGTCTCAGTATGTGAACTTCCTCCTCTATCTTAAAATTGCAGTACTCTGTCTAGCATGTGATAACTGGAGTGTCCAACTGCTTGGAAACCTGACTTTAGTTCTACAGATTACAGTTCAAATGAGGTAAGTGTTTCCAGACACCAGAGTATACTCGTTTTGCAGAGTGAGAGAGAGAGTCATAAGTGATATTTTTCTGTCTCTGGTAACACAGTTAAACAGTATATTGTGTAGAATAATAAATAATTCATTATCCATATTTATCTCTCGAAGCACACACATTAAACCAATTCAATTATGTACAGAGAGATGGTTCCTGAGAAAACTGCAATTTGCGTCTGTAATTCTATTAACTCAGTGATGAATTCTTTTAAACCCTTGGGCTAAAAGTAGTCAGTACTTGTAAATATGGAGCATGGAACTTTAGTTCATTTTTCTGGTCTTTGTGACATCATAGAAACGCCGAGATGATATAATGTATCTCTTTCAAAATGTCTTCTCCGAATTGAGGTGGAATGGGCAGCATGTGCTCTATGCGTACAAACCAGCTAGAGAATGTAGTCTGCTCTGGAGCGCGCGTGTGCATTTGCGTGCGTGCATGTGTGTGTGTGTGTGCGCGTGAGTCTGTGCCCCTGTGTGTGTGTGTGTGTGTGTGTATGTACCTGTGTATGTGTGTGCATGTATATTTGTGTGTGGGTGTGCGTGTGAGGAAAAACTGTCCTCACACAAAAGGATCATTATGCAATCCAGACAGACTTAACCAGTTCATTCTCAGAATCTAAAAGTCTGAATAGCGCTTGCTGGCATCTATAATGTCATTTGCCTTCTCAAACACATAACTTTGCCCATCCAAAACATAGGATTTATACAATTTGTATACACTAATTTTGTTGTCATCGTCCGCTCGGTTTAAGTTGGCACTGAGGGATGTGATGCGTGTCAACATGACTCAGGGCTTGTCCATGCCTGTCTCATTCTTTTGTGACTGCACCAAATGACGACATCTGCTCACTGTTGAAAATATGCCATTATCAAAATAAAAACATGCGACCCATTGTAACCCGACACGCTTGTAACTGTATGAAAGGACAGCTTCCATTTTGTCAAGTTCCGGGGGAAAACGGATCGGTCTTCCAATGTGACGCAGGGAGGGGAAGGTACCGGTTCAAAACCTCTCCCAGTCAGAAGCTGCATTTGCACAGTAAAGTATATTCCAATTTTTTTTGTCCAGTTTGAGCTGGGTGGCTGTGATATTCCTTCTGACAACTGCCTCAGAGGTCTCCTGACCAGGATATCTGACAAGAGACCGGGGTTTTTTTTTTCTGACTCACTCCATCTCTTTCAGCACGCTCTGGTGGCTTTTCAGGGTCTGCCGTGCCCGGCCAGGCTGCTCAATGGATGGATGGGCTATGACAGGTTCCCAAACGAACCTGGAGAAAGAGAAAGACGGAATGAGCAAACACAGAATGACTCAACACAGAACCTCTCTGTTACTTCTGAGCATCCTTTGTGTCCGTAGACAGAAACAAACACGCGCTAAACATTACGTAAAGCGTGCAAACAAACAATGGAAACTGGAGAGACTGGTCGGGAGAGTCTGGAGTGGGAAAACTGTCGGTACATTTTTTTTTTCCTCTTAAGAACTTTCTTTTTCTCTTAATCTCTCTCACGAAATCAAGTGCAAATGCATGCACGCACATACACACACTAACACACACACACACACACAGACACACACACACACACACACACACACACACACTCCCTAGGGAGAGTTTCCAAGTAGCCTCAGTTTTACTCTAACTCTAGATTAATTGCCTATTCCTAACCCTAATGGTAACCCTGATCCTAACCACTTTTTGTTTTAGCAAATGTTTTCCCAAATGCAACCAACAAATTTCCCCCTTGTTTCCGACTCGTCAGACATTTATAGCCTTATGGAACCATCTGCTCTACATTTGGTTTAACCCCCCCCCCCCCCCCCCCAAACCCCACATACACACATACACACACACACACACACACACACACACACATACACACACACACACACACACACACACACACTCCCACAGACCTTGGCTGAGCAGCTGAAGGTTGCGTCCCTCCTCCTGAACTTGTAACTGTAGCACTTGCTGGAGAAGCTCTTGCCTTAGGGTCTCCTGAACCAAACCCATTCTCTCCAGCTTTTCACCATTCAGCCTTAACAGGGCCCGTCCTGAGAGACAGAGAGAGAGAGAGAGAGAGAGAGAGAGAGAGAAGGGGTGATGAAAGTGTTGAAGCAAAAGTAACTGAATGATATTTCTAACTGAGAAAGTAAAAAAAAAAAAAAAAAAACCCAACGTTAACAGCACTACCTTCCTAACATACAGTCACTTAGAAACAAACAATAACATGATTATTGTTTCCTTGTTGCAACTCAGTTATGTAATTACTCTCTCTCTCCTCACACACACACACACACACACACACACATACACACACACACACCGAATTCTCACTGCCTTGAGACTGCTCATTGAAATCCACCCATAAATTCTCGATGAGTCTATTGAAACATGCTGTGTGAAGTTTGTGCCTGGGGGAGTAACCAGCCTGAGTCCATCTTGCTTTTCCATGTCCCACTGCGTAGCTCTCACTGTGGGTCTAAATGTTCAGGCATTGAGCCTGCAGTGAGCCCTCTCCTCACAGCCTGGCCCAATGGGCCCCTGCCCTTCATGTGTTCTGTCCAATTAGAAAGAGAGGAGATGAACAGAACCGTAGGCAACTCCCCACTGACTGGAGGGAGGGGGGGGCTCGAAACCGCCTGGGGACAGAGCCCTGAACACACACCGCTACTTGTGCTCAAATGCACGGACGTGCACACACACACACACACACACAGAGCAACGTGGGGATATGCAGGGTGCTGTAATAAGGCTCGTGCATGTGGTGTAATGTGCGCACATAATAACAATTCTCATTACATATACAAATGTAATAAGAGGCTCTGTGCTGGGACACAAAGTCATTTAAAAAAGAAGAGCTCTCATTATGGCTTTCTAGAGTAAATGAATTATTCCACTCATCTTTTGTTTTTCACAGCTTACCAAAGGAATTCAAAGGACTTGTTGACTCGTTTTAAATTATGTGAGGAACGATCGTAATCTAACAATTAAGACAAAAACATTCACGTCACACATTGCATACATATCCAGCTTTTGTATTAGGATGGAGAATTAAGAGTTCAGCAAGGTTATATAACGAATAACAAAACACTACCCTTTGCCTCCTTTCAACCTTATTAAGATTCGGTAGAGTCTTTTTGTTGATGCCCTTGGGGTTAGAACCGCTGAGATGACCTTTGACTCTTTCCCATCTGTCATTTCAGGTATATTGAAACAATTATTTTTTTTCCACGGAGCAGGTTATGTTACGTCACTGCTAATGTCCTGGCTCCAAGTTCGATGTTATGACTTACAAATCACTGCAAGGTACCTGACAGCCTTTGATTTTTGGTTAAGTAATCTCATTTTGATAAGTTATACATGTCCAAAACCGCTGTGTTGTTTAACTCTTTTCTAATATTTGCTGTGTCTATTGTTTCTGTTGTCTATTGATGTTGACTGTATTTACACTGGATTCGGTTTAACTGTACCTGTGATGGCGTGGTGAGAGAAGGCCTCAACGTAAGTTAGGTAATTGTGCGGACAGTGTTTCTTCAGCCACTTGCAGACGTCTTGCTGGGACCACAACACAACAGGACGAGAGAGACTGGGCAGAGTGGGACTGGTGTGATACACAGAGTACGAGTCGCCAGAGCGGAACTAACGGGGAGAGAGAAAAAGAGAAAAAATATGGTGAGGAGAAGAACAATGAATTCATAACTTTATTTTGATTTATTTTATTGTTATCAAGTCACTTTTTCATAAGCAAAGCTGTACATAAACGCTGTTGGTAACATGTTAGTACATAGTTAAAAATGGATCAAATGAAAGAATTTTCAGCTCTTTGCATTAGGAAAACAAAGGTTGTCCATGACTGAAAAGAATGCCTTAATGTAGCTCTACTGACAACAAACTTTATCTGTAGACGCTTTGGGTATTTCTGCCTCTATGTAAAACTAAAACTGAAACTACTGATTGAGAACTTCTCTCTAAACAACAGAAAAAAATGTTGCAATAATGAAAACTGCAATCACATCATAGTCTATCACAGTGAAATATGCTCTCTCTCTCTCTGATTACGGGGCAGACGTTTACAACTCTCTGGAGGATTTAAAATACGTATAAAAGGAACAACAGCAACCATCTGATGTAGATCAAGAGTTTTTCAGGTTAATGGATGGTTATTCTGCGCTTATATCTGAGGTTTATAATGAGAGGTTACTCTGCCTCTTGTATCTTCAGCCTGATCTGTTCCTCTGTAAGATCTTAACTAAGTTTTCCTCATGGCTCTTGTCTATGTTTACCATCAGATGAAACAAAGGAGGGGGGATTCAACTCAGCATGTCTCCCGCTGTTACATCCCCAGAGAGAAAGGCAGAATGTGTGTGTGTGTTCGTGTGTGTGTGTGTGTGTGTGTGTGTGAGAGAGAGAGAGAGAGAGAGAGAGAGAGAGAGAGAGAGAAAGAAACAGGCTTGCACCTCTACACATTGAAAATCAAAAACTTGCTGAGAGATAGAAAGAGAATAAGATAGAGCATGAAAAATAATACATGTTAGAAGTGAAGGTTAATGCTTTTTGATTTGAGCTTATTGGAAATATGAAAGCAGGCAACATCAGTCCCTCCATCTGCACAATCTTCACAAGCTCTGAATGTATATGTTACAATAAATGACAGAGTTTGTATGTTGTTATGTATTAATTGACATGATGCTCATATAAGACGACGCACGTAATGTCAACAGAGATTTCACAGTTATCTTTGCGTGGACTTTGTTTGGAATGTCAGAGTGTACATATGGTGCCCGTGTCTTGCGTGTGCTACAGAAATATATTTCTCTGGCACAGGAAGGAGGGCACACACACACACACATACACACACACAAACACGCGCACACACACACACACACACACACACACACACACACACACACAAGTCTCTCACTCTAGACTGATACCCTTTCATAATGATAACATTCATTCCATAGCTAAGCTTTCTTTAATATGTGGGGGCTTTTTTCTTCATAACCACATTTCAATACATGCACTGGTTGTAATTAAGATGAATTGTCTCATCTAAGGCTGCATACTGATTGGAAGGCAACAGACCTTGTCTGTGATTCAATAAAGGCCAGTCATTAAATTAAAATCCCCTCTGCCAATCTGGTATTATTTATCATTGTCTTTTCACTAACACAAAGATGATAAAAGATTAGTGCCCATAAAAGATTTCTGCCCTTTCAGTTTTTATCCAGTCACAGACAATCAATCTTTATGCGCTCTCCAATCACAGACCATTCCTCGTCAAGCACTGATCCAATCAGAGACCATTACTAGTTACACTCCCTCTAATCACCCGATCACTCTGGCATTAAATCAGAAATTGGAAATGAATGTCAGCCCAGTGAAAGATAATTTAAAGATTTATACGGTTCCGTGATGTGTCTTATATTTTCAGTCAAACAGAGGACAAGACTAGAGACAAATATGACATATCACAATGATAACTATATGTTCTATCGCTAAAAGTATACATTATGTACATTGAGTCCATGTTAAGGGTTCAGTCACCCTCTCTTCTCTTTTCTTTTCCTCTAACAATGTTTCCTTTTTACTCTTGGTTTTTGTCTCCTTGGTTTCTCATTCCCAATACATTCTCTTTCTTCCCTCTGTATATGAATTGCACTGTATTTCTAATCTCTGTCTTCCCTCTGTATATGAATTGCGCTGTATTTCTATGCTCTTCCGCGCCATCTGCTACTCTAATTTGTTTTCAGTTTAATTTCATTCATTTACCTTCAGCTCAGATCCTTCGCCATCCCTTTTCTTTTTCTCACTCTCTCCATTTCTGTGAGTAATTATTCAAATTACAATTCGTTCATTTACTTTTGCTTCAGCACTTTCTTCCCCGCCGTCTGTCTCTCTCTCTCTCTCTCTCTCTCTCTCCCCCTGTCTCTCTTTCTCCCTCACTCTCCTTCCGTCTCTCTCTCTCTCTCTCTCTCCTTTATTTCCTTCACTCCCTCTCTGCAGTGTTCGCCCTTGAGTGGCCCTGGGGAGGTCTACACTTTATCTCTCTCTCTCTCACGCACACACCTGCACGAACACACACACATGCACAGACACACACACACCCATCCACACACAAATACACACACACACACACGCACAAACACACACACACACACACACACGCTCACACAAAAAAGGACAAAGATGCTGAATCAGGGGATGTTCTCTCCTGAGGGAATAGCTCTGGTTACTTTTCCCTCCTCCTCCTCCTTCCTGCTTCCTCCACCACTCTCAAACCAACAGGGACCACAGACTTATTGTGAGCAGCATACATTGAAATTGCTGGAAAAGCACCGATCAGAGACCATTATCTCTCAGAGGTGAATTCTAGACTACTGGACGCTGTGTCAGTCTTCTACCCTATACCAATATCACCGATATTTAACACTGATTTCACAGTGATTTTATTGTACCCTCCACTGTCATATCTGAGTATTATGCAGAGCTAACACAAAAATTCAAAGATTTCTGAGATATGTTACTTGGCCTGCTTCTGTGCCAGAGCCTCCCTCATGGCTCCTATTCTATGTTTACTATAAGATAGAGTAAGAGAGGGAGAGCTGAAAAAAACTCTCCTCCTATTATAACTGCAGGGTAAGCTAGTGAGAGAGGGAGAGAGTGACAGACACAAGCAATTTTTACACAAGCAATATCTATTATTAACAACCTCTGATGTGAATCCTTTCACAGAGAACAGACTGTGAGAGTATTCTGTACAGTAAGCCGAGAGACTACATGTGACTCCACATGCTGAATATCCACAGTACAATAAACAACTGCCACTAAAAGTACAGTCACACACCAGCTAACATTAGTCCTACTTATGAATGCAATAAGCATTCATATATATATATATATATATATATATATATATATATATATATACACACACACACACACACACACATATATATATAAACACACACAGCCACACATACACACACACACACCTAATACGAGAGAGAGAGAGATGAGGGTGACGGAAATGAATAATTATCCATGCTAAGGCAAAAATGTGAAGAGTTTAATCTAGATTCCACAAGTTCCTACTTGAGATCCATAAGAGAAGTAAATTAACATGGTGGTCTCATCAAACTAAGCTTTTGATCATAAATTCACTCACAAAAATCAAAGGAGTGCAATTTTTAGCCTGACCTGCTCTGATCTTTTTCTTGCAGTATGCAGAAAGGTTCAAAAGGTTCAGATTGAGCTCTCCTTCATCCACCAATTAAAATGGCAAAAAGGAACGACAAGTGAAAACTTTTCCCCAAAAATTTCGCCTTTGTTGTGCAGTAAGGGAGCTCGTAATTGAAGTTTGAATTTCACACACAATCTGATAAATTTCCTTTGGCGGAAATGGAGAAGGGCTCAGAATTTGCTTTCTCCTATTTTCAAGATGTATTAGTTAAAAATATTGATTTAAATGTAAAAAAAAGAAAAAAAATCATGTTACGGCTACTTCTTTAACGTAGGGTGGGAAACAGTTAAGAGATGCTCAGTTTTTTTTTTTTTGCTTCTCAGTTCCACAGACACATTAAAGAGGAAACTCAACATAATTAGGACCAACTAAACGTATAGATCTGAAATGACCTTCAGGTAATTTTATGGGTGTGATTAAAAAAAGTTAATTTAGATTGTAACAAAAGAAAATGGACTCCTGACCCTGTAATAATGACTTCTGCAGAAAGTTAATTAAGAGCAGTGTACATGCTCACTAAGATAACGTTCAGTTCTTTCCATTAGCACAGTCATTATGTGTCTAATTAATGAGACTAAACATATAATCACAACTAATACGAACGGGGTGCTATGGGGACTCTGAACATGACTTTAGAGTAACAATAGGAAGAACATATGAGGTTTCTTTGTTAATATGGTAATATTCGAAATAAAAAAAAAATGTTCACACACACATTTGGGCCTGGTGGTTCCTTCTCAGTGTTCAAACCAATAACCATCTCTCCCGGTTGCCAGTTAAAATGGTCGACCCTATTTAAAGTCCTTTTTGAGTGCATGTCTTACTGTGCCTCCTGGGTATATAACATTGCCTCTATTCTCTGCCAACAAAGTACTCATTTAGATGGGTGGATGGATGAATAGATGGACATAGAGTCCATTTTTGCCTTGTTTTTTTTTCCATTTCTTTCTTTCTTTCTTTCTTTTTTTTTTTTAAATCTACCCTATTTTCTGTTCTATGAAAGAGCTTTTGTCTGAATCCATTTCAGAGGATCAAGAGCATGCACGCATTTATCAGCTAGCTCAGTAATGCAAAACATCTTTGCCACGCGCTATACTGTTATGAGAAATATCGGAAAAGTGAGAATATAGAGAGAATGAATCATTAAAAGCAGCTATAAGAGTAACCTCATTTATGCTTTCAACAGATGGGCTACTTAAGAGCAAGGAACAGACGCATAGCGAGAGAGAATCTGCCAGCTATAGGGTTACTTTTTCATCTTTCAACGTACTCGTTCCATGAGGAAAACCGCAAGAGCAAGATGTCTCAGAACACGGAACTGGAATACTGTCGTTTCAGATATAACACCAGGTTTGAGTGGTTGATCCTGAAACTATGGCATCGTTCCAAATCAAAATCTGTATTAGTGATACAAAGAGGAGGAACACCTTGACTTCATTTAGAAACAGTCACTATTACATATAGACACACACAGACACAGGTCAGATTTTTCATCAGGAAAGAAATGTCTTGAGCATTCCAGTATTATAGACATCACTGACAGCATTAAACAGCTCAAATGAATCAGCAATAGTTCCTTTGTGACAAATACAACCACTCTGAACTGCTGACAGATGAACGGCTAACAGAAATGTTCGGGGACACTTACGTATATGGGAACACATAAATAGAGTCTGAATGACCTCACTGACATGTAAGACTTTAGTCGTGTAATTAGGTGTGAACAGACTGTGCTCTGGGTCTGAGAGTTTGTAGTGTGATATCTACAGTGTTGAGACTACCTGCAGACCCTCTGTCCCTGGCTGCTGAAGCAGCTTCACGGTGCGTCCGCCCGCCGTCCTCTGGCCGCGACCCTCGTGCCAGGTCAGATTTCCGCCCGTGCAGCGGCTCAGCTGGTACTTGAAGTCTTCGGGGAGAGCCTTGTACTCCACAGCTGGCCGGCAAAAACTGAAACTGGAGGCGGCTGGAGAGAGAGGATGGAGCAGGGATGAGGTGAAAAATTGATGAGCTGATAATCCACAAATTCAGATTTCAGTAAAAACATAGTGTAATTTCAGAACTCTTCACAATCTAGTATTGTTTCAGTATGGTTTTGATTTCACTGTGTGACATACTTCACTACTGATTTCATTAAGGACAAAAGACTACATATAATCATATGTAGATGAGTACATATGTGCGTGTGTGTAAAGTATACACACACACACACACATATATATATATTTACACATACACAAATATATTACATATTATATACATACACATATATGTATACATATACGTGTGTGTGTGTGTTTACTTCTAAGTTACTCTGCATAGATGTATGTATAGATATGCATTTGCATATCTCTAGAAAAATAAGCATGAAACATGAGAACTGAAAGGAGAATTGCTCCACTATCCAACACATCCATTTTCGTGTATGTAAATACATATGTAAATTTCATGCGGTTTGGAAACCAAAACGTATTCTGCGGCAGAGGATGTGATCTGACATTTCTGTTTTTGTGCTGGTTCATGTATAGAACAGGCTAGTCTCTGATCTTAACCAAACTGGAAAACGGCAGAAAAGACTGGACCCTAGATGCTGCCCGGCCTTTAAAACCAGTTTCATTCTCATTTAAAACAATGGAGTTCAAGTGCTATATGTAATGTCAAACTGAGTTAATAATGTAGTCCTTATCTAGTTGTAAATTTTGAATATAATAGCTGTTACATAATCCAATGCTTTAAAGCATTAATTTGTCATCTGTCTTTGTTTAATACTCAATACTTAACATTTAATTTGATGAGTTGAAAGCAGGGCCAGGTTTGAATAAACATCCCAGTGACAAGATTAAAACCATCAGATATTCCCCTCATATTTTAGAGCCTCATTAGCATAAATTTACATATGGCTTTCAGGAACTGACATCACAAATTACATCTTCATATCTATTTCATGATATATATGTATGTGTGTGTGTGTGTGTGTGTGTGTGTGTGTGTATATATATATATATATATATATATATACACACACACACACACACACACACACACATATATGCTCTCGCTCTCTCTCTCTCAGTCAGGCGAACTTCTAACTACCCATACAGAATGCTAAAGACATGATTTACCAGGCCAGGCTTGGAATCTGCCCTGACACGACCACACAGTTAGACAGAGTCCATGGCACAGTAAATTATTTCAGCAGATGTGATGTTTGCTGCACACTCAAGGCACTGCTGACCTCAGAGCCCCTTTAGTCAGTGGTAAAGTACGTCTGTCAGTGAGCGGGATGGGGCTAGGCATACATATTCCATCAGTGTAGCCTAGCACAAAGGTCTTTAATGATTCACCAGACAGGTTGAGCTGATTCTCTCATTCGTGCAGCATGCTTAGAGGCAATGTGAGCAATGTGTACACATGCTCATTAAAATCCTCTCTCATCTAATTGACACCATAGGTCTTGGCAAAGGCGAGGACAGCTAGTAAACTGTGATGTGTGTGTGTGTTTTTGTGTGTGTGTGTGTGTGTACTAGCAGGCAGGGTATGGAATAAGATTAAAAGAGTATCTTTTGGTCTCGTGTGTGCGTGTGTGTGCCTCTCTCTCTCGCTCTCTCTCGACCCCAGCAATCTCCCAGAAGTCAACAAAGGCAGTTCTCATCAACTTGCTCTATCTGATCTGTGTGTATGTGAACACTGCTGCTTTTGGGATGGAGACACAGACAAACAAAGTATCTTTGATTCCAGCCCTCTAGGCCTTCACAACCGCCAGTATGTGAGGGATTCTTGACCAAAGGCGATAAAGTCAAAGCAGAGATCATTTTTATGTTAGTATGTTTGCAAATGTCTTTGTTGTTTTGTAAAATGACAATGTGAAGGTTTTACTGCATGTGTTCATTACTCTAGAACAGAACGGTTCTTAGAAGTTTTGGCAAATGGTAAATACACGATGGCTCAGGCCACAACACTGACTGTTCAGCTGGAAATTAAACTACTTGACTTAGTGACTACTTCACAAAATAATGTTCATAAATGAATATAAAATGAAATATATTAATATAAACGTAGCAGCGTTTAAAAGTAAAAGTTTAATTCCATTACGCAGGCAAACAAATAAATATTTGAAACACATTCGCCGATTTCACATTTGGGCCAAGACATGAACATACTCGCGTGCAAATAGCAACAGCAATGCCTCAAAGTGTTAGGTACTGTGAACAGCAGGCAAGCTTTCAACATCAGAGAAAATATGACATCTAACATCTGTCCAGCGCAATGAGTTGGGAAGATGTGAATTTCTAAGATGTAGATCCAACCTTTTTTTTTCTTCTTGCTTAGTTAATTATGCAGACAAGCTACTAAATGTGTATGAGAAGGATGATTAAAGCTAGGAAGTGACAGCAGCTCCTTCCCGACAGGTGTTTGAGTTACTCATTCTCTCCTTCTCTCTCTTCATCTGAGTGTGTGTGTGTGTGTGTGTGTGTATTTGGAGGTGGTCGGGTGGGGATTTAGGTTTGGCTTCTTTACAAGTTCAGACCTGGTGAGAAAATTACAGACTAAATGTCCCACAAGCAAGTTATGCCTCACGAAATTACTTGATCAAACACATGCTGACTTATAAATATGTCACAGACAACTGAGATACTTATCGTTTCTGATAATGTCTGAGTAACATCCCTTCACTAATACAAGCGTCACTTTACAGTATTCGGAATATGCTCAGAATTTCCTGTGATCCAGCTTGTTTTTCAGAGTACAGCTTTTTTAAAACTGTGCTCTAGGCAGAATAAACGCGGGCTATACGAACAGAAAGTAAGTGTACCCAAATACTAAATTCTGAAGCTTTTTCCGAACTTTGTTTCTCACCCTCGATGCAAAACGCAGCAGTTCATATTGGGGCTTTAGTCTAAGTAGAAAATCCTTCGCAGTGAAACTGACGAAAATATATCTTCCTACACGATCAAAGTGTAGCAGAAATGTCAACGAAGGGCGTTGAGTAAAAAGAGTATACAAACATCAAAATACAGATATCTTCTTGTCTTATTTTGTTGATTAATAAAACTTCCGAACCAGATATATGTAATCGTAAGAAGGTCTACGGTTCCAAATGGTGCAATTTGTTAAAATAAGTGAGGTACAGTACTTCTTATACACAATTTGTTTTATGAGTTAAATTCGGCTCCGCAAATACAAAACAAAAAGATGATTTACCATCTACAGCCATATCAAGTTCCCAGGCTTGTGTGTCTTCTACAGGAAAACCGGCGAATTAAAATATTCCATCCCTTCCGATAATTTGTAATGGTCGAACAAGTTTTTTATCCGACCCCTAGGTACACCCACAACGCAAGCTTCTCTGGTTCTCTCCCTTCACCTCGCTGTCAGATATGTGACAGAGATACTCAAACTCGCCAATAAAAGCTTTACGCAACATTTTAAAGCTCCGCCCCCTCGTCACAGGTGACAACAGTATCTGTACATGGACAGAATCTAAGCTACAGTGACTGCCGCAAAGTTATGTGCTCGATATTTCAAATTATGTCGCTGTAGAACGAAATGTCTCGTTGAAACTGCCGCTGGACATACTGACGAAGAGAAAAACGAAAAGGGCTACGAGAGAAACCATTCTAGATGACACACAACATTTACTTTTCCAAACACTGCTCTTGCAAATTAGGTTTTCAGTTGTTTTTGATGGTTCACTACTTACCTCACGACATGAAACACATTTACAGCAAAATCACAGCAACGGTATCACTGAGACCCTTAAAGCTGACTGTTTACGCTTTTAGCCAAGAAAATCTGCATATAGAGCAGTTCCACATTTTAGACCTCGATTAAATTTTACGCATAATAATAATAATAATAATAAGTAGTAGTAGTAGTAGTAGTTGTTGTAGTTTTTCCCATTGGGGTGTGGCATTAGACCACTCCCATCACTGTAAAATTTCAATCTCACAACCCTGACACGCGCCAAATACAGTTAGATTTGAAAATTCGAAACAATTTGAAACTCCCCATCACAAAGGGAGAGAGAGAGAGAGAGTCAATCAAAATGAATAAATGAATTGGATTCTGGAACCACTTCCAGTTGGAGCTCCACTTGCTGTTGCTTTTAATACAGTGTGAGTGATGAACACATGAGCCAAAGCTGAAGACAGTAAGTAGGTCTGCCTTGAGATCTCCATGCCATATTCTGCCTAGTTCACATGATCAATTTACTGTCTTTTCAAGTCATGCTCTGTTATTGTCATTCATACAGAGGAGAAAGTAAGCTGAAAGTGTGTTTTATAGCATATAGTAAACTGTAAAGAAGAAATGAGTGAAAAGGTGATTCTTCACCTGCTATAAACAGCTTTCGATAATTAACCTATTGGGTGTTTGGTGCTTCAAAGTCTACGCAATCATGTTGAAAAATCGCCAGTTTTCCTTACCTAAATGTAAACGTTGCGTCTTCATCACTGGAGCACGTTTTGAAAAGGGCTGGTGTATAGAATGAGAGTGGAGAAGGCCCGATGCTGACTTGCACGTAAGATCACTAAATGGAACTATCATATTTATTTATTCATTCATTCATTCATTTTTTACCAAAACACACAAAATGTCTGTTTCTTCACAGTGATTAAAAATCGTTTGGGAGCTAACTTTTTGCCCAAAACCAAATGCGCTGTGTGTCCTAAACGGGATTAATTGAAAGACAGTCTCAGTTGGTACCCTCCCTTAAACAGGTGCTGATACTTTTCATTCACACTTTTTTTCCCTTAAGACGACGTTAAACAGTCCCAGTCACTGCTCCCGTTTGGTACGCATATGTAAGCCTGTCATTTTCTCCAGAAAATTCCAATTGTGGATGGTTGAGTGCCAGTGAATGTGCGCGGCTCGTATCTCGTGAGAAAGAACCAGTTAACCCTCTCCCACGTTTCCCTTAACCAAACTAGCGGGACCTCAAGTCTGTAATTAGCTTTTCAAATGATGTCTTTGAAGGGCATAATGCGGTAAATACCACCAATGAAAGATGCAGAATAGTCCTTACGTTAGTTATATGTCACGTTAAGAACCAAATTTGTACAACAACAGAGCATGAAGTACAGCGAATGTGGGCTGGCGAATCGAACTCAGCACGAGTCGAGTCAGTTAACCTCAGAACAATTACGGGGAAATGGCTTGATTTGACGATATTTGGCTTATAACATCACTGTGTTAGTATTTTAAAGGATTTTTTAAAGGTTTCCATAGTACTGAAATACATGTAGAGATGACTGCTTACTAACTGGAGCTTAAACAACTAAGATGTCAGCAAGGCCTTCGTCAGTGAGAGGGAAAACCACGGGTGAGAGCAACATGTCAGTGGTAAATGAACTCTGTCAAGATGAAGGATAACCACTCAGGGACGTCACATGTTAATGGAAGAGAGAGAATAGGATGAATCAAAGACAGCGACTGGTGGATCAAACACTAAATAGTTTTCAAGAACACTTTGAGACCAGCTTCTTCATTCAGACTAGGAAAACTGAAAGCATCTAAAGTGTATATCCAGAAAATTAAAATACCTCTTCCAGTACCCTTTAAAATACCACCCAGATACACACTAAACTTCTAGATACTCTAGTACTCATGAACTCAAAAGAAACAAAGACACAATATTTAATTTAAAAGAGAAAACTGCCAAAAACAATTGAAATATTTACTGTACTGTAGGGGTCATACTGCTAGAGGTTCTCATACATTATCCCTCCCATGTGAGTGTATCCCAGTATAACCTTGTAAAGGGGGTGTGTAGCTTTTACTGTATCCTGTTGCAAATACACTGTCAATTACATACCGTACTGATTCCGACATCTAAACTTGTACACAAGAGGGCAGTGTTTGACTGTAATGAATCTATCCTACATCTCATTTGAGAGTCGGGATGTTTGACAAAATAATGGGTTCCTGTTCATTTAGGCTAACAGTGGGATGAACAAGCCAGCTAGCTAATGCATGTGCTTTCCTTGGGAGTCTATTTAAAAACCCTCAAAGGCAATGCAACTTTGACGGAAGCATATTGGAATGAGCTCACTCCACTCCGACAGCTTTGATAATTATGTTTCAGTTTTACCTATTACCAGTCCTCTGGAGCCCCTGGACATTTTGCAGTACTGCTACACCAACACATGCTTGACTGAGCTAATCAAGAACTTGATATGTACTGGACAAGCTGAGTCAGGCAAATTAGAGTTGAGTTAGAATAGGAATGTGCTTTGAAGTGGATCCCAAGGAGCGAAAAGTTACGGAGAAACATTACTTTACAGTTTTTCTTGATTGCCAACACACATTTCTTGAAATTATGCTCCATTTCCCAAAACTCTAAACACAAATGCATAACTGTACACTCATCTTCACAAACTTCAAATTTCATGTTGTTTGAACACAGCGATGAACACAATATAAAGACGCAACACATGTACAGATTTCAAAAGTTTTAATTCCTCAGTGTACTGTAGTAAAATAAACTGTTTTTGTTTGAGTGAAAAAGTAAATGTATTCTAAAAATATGCAACTGATTAAGAATGTAGAATACAGTAAAATAATTTCCATGTACTTACTGATGCTAACCAATGACAAACAAACAAACAAACAAACAAACAAAAAAACCCAGTGTGTACATAAAGACAGAGACAACATTTACTCTGCCTCAGCCCCCTATCTCTGGTCTGGGTCAGGCCAGAGATTCTCATCAACATCACAAACAATATTAGCCCTAGCCAGTGGGGGAAAAAAACCCCCTTGTGTGCCTTATCCACCCCTGGCAAGCCTCAACCGTAATATCTATACAAGCCTCCTCCATGGCCTGGAGGAGGTGAACACGGATTTAGGGGTCTCGGTCATGGACCGTCCACCACCATGCCGAAAAAAACCCTCTATGGAATTTAGGAAAGGAGAATATGCAGGTAGAAAGATGTTGCTGAATCTTGGGTTGTTTGTGAACCAGTCATGAACTGGAGCAGCCTGGTGGAAACTGACATTGTCCGAAATGACAGCATGTAGCATGGCTGCTCTGGTAGTGCTGGCTCCCTCTGGTCTAGTCGGTATACGTGATCTCGCAGACCGTCGAGGAAAGCCAGCCTAAGCTGGTCTTGCATATATTTAACAGTTATTTCCATACAATCATACTAATTGGGTTTCATGTCAACAAATATGAGTGGACAGGAGGGTGTATGTGAGCAACCATTCTTGATGTGACAACCATTTCGTTTCACTTTTGTGACTGGTAGCCTGTATTCCTTTTTTGTTTCAATTTCAACCTTGGTGATGAAATAACATTTTCACTGGGTTGTCCACATTTATATAGCCTGCATGAAACAACACGATAAGAACGCGCGGGGCGAAGTATCTAAGATGTGCTTTCAGCAGTCCATCTTCAGAACATTGTAGTTTGATCACAGCAGACCCACGTCAACATCTGCCATTGCATAATTATGTAGCCTAGTGTAAGTGCAGTCGGATTCTCTGAGCACTGCAGTTGTCTTTTCCTAAGTCCTTATGAATTCTCCTTCCCATCTTTCCTTGACCTCATGATGTTTTCCATCAGGGTCAAGGAAAAGCGGTTAGGAAGGGACACAGGATGTAATTTTTTTGACTATTCAGACACACCCTTAGTGTTTCCACCTGGGGAATTGTGTGTTAATTGGGTTTGAGTTGTGACGACTTGAGTTAATGATATTGAATGCCAGTGCTTTCTAAATGAATGCATGGGGCAGCCAGTGATATATGAAGGGATTTGTGTGTAGAGTTTTTCACAAAAAGTTCAACAAATGGGAATCATGTGTGAAAACAGGGGAACAGTGTTTATAGTTTTGGGAGATGGTCATAGTTTGGGATGTTTAGTTAATAGGCCAACTTATAGTGTGTAAGCGACCGAGAAAAACTGTATTACATTTTCTTAATTGTTAATTGGCTATTCATTTTAAATGATTGGTAGTTACTTTAAAACATTGTTAAAGTAAGATTATAAATACTGTGTTAAAATGATATTATTCATGTGAATGAAGGAGTTCACAGTTTATTCAAATTGTAGATGGAAAGAAACACATTTTGATTGGCTTGGGTTTGGGGCCATATTTTTCTTTTCACTTTCTAGGGGATGGAAATATTCTGTAACTTTTTTTCTTCTTTTTTTGTTCAAAAACTACATGTTGCATAACAAGGAGTTAGCAAGGTAAGCAGTAAGTTAAGCTGCTGGGTGTGTGTGTGTGTGTGCGTGTGTGTGTTCAGGCTCTAACAGAGCAGCCAGAGATCTCACATGCTTGTGTTAAGTGTGCTACAGACCACACTTTAAATTTGGTCCATTAAAAAGCTTAACCCATATGATTAAATGTTAATGTTATATTATCCATAACAGGGATAATTAGAAGTGTGTAGTTGGAAAAATGCATTGGGATAGAAAATGAATCCTTATCCTTTTTTTAAAATTTACTCTAAACTACTTGCTAATCCTATACTTTTGTGGACAAAAAAATCCTAAATCCATTTTAAAAAGATTATTACATTTTTAAAGGAATTTGGTTACTGATTGATGTTAGATCACTGTGCTGAATTGAAAATCTTAAATAAAACATTCTAGATGTTTCTGAATAATGGCAGTAAAAAAAAAAAGCTCGAGCCATACTCCAGCACGCCAAGCTTGTTAGGACTAACAGAATCCCAACATAAAAGATGTTACAGCCAGGGTCTGACTGTGGGCGTTCAGAGCTGACAGTCATCACAATTGCGAGAGTATGAAGCAATAACAATGAAAGTATGAGTGAAAAACAGAGCACAATTTCAACCCATGTTCAAGGTTCTGTCATAGCAGTGTAGTTCAGACTCAATTCAGTGTTGTTCCATTGCCCTCACAAATGTGCACACACTCATACACACACCCTTTTCCCACTTTCCATTTTCAGACCTCTCTAAATCATTCACTAAGTTTTAGTTACTACAAGGTACAAGTTGTGGTTGGCGGAAAAAAAAGAAAAAAAAAAGGCCGCACCCTGTTTAGGGCAGCAATTACAAGTAGTGGGAATGCGAACAGCCCACCTCGGAATAAAGCCTGCTTTATTTAGGGCAGGTGAGGTGGTGCCTGAACACCAGCTTCATTATGAGGTCATATCTTTTGCACTTCCTGGGTGGAGGTGGTTGGCTACTGCTGTTGGAATAATGGCAAGTTTGTGCCACACAGCCACGGATTGGTGAAAGTGATGAATAATAAAGTCATTGCCTAGTAAATGAACAGATCAGATTAGGGCCTGAACACAGACTTCATAGGACCCGTACACAAGACTTCATTTTAACTCTAAAGTGGGTTAGCCTGTTCCAAAGTAAATTCCATCGTCATTTGAATTTTTCGTAGACCATATTTTTTTTATTGATTATTACCAAGGATGTTCCACCCATTCTAGCATCATTGCCTTACACAAGAGTTTCCCAACTCAAGAATGAACTTTTTTTTCATTTCAGCCACATGTCTAGAACTCTCAGTTTAGATCTAATGGATCTCTTGAGGTAAACCAAAGAAACTTTCCCCTGCTTTGTATCAAAGTCACTCATCCAGATTAGAATAGTGACACAATGATTTTGGGACTCCTATGGTCTCAGGTATATATTTACATTTTCAAGTTTTCAGCTTTTAGCTTTTAACTGATGTGGTTTTTGGACTTAATATGTACCTTGTTGTGGTGGACTGTGGTTTGTAGTTTTAGACGTTGATTGTTTAAGTTGTAAGAATGTAACTCCACTGAAGTGATCTATTCAAAATGCTCTCCATTGAAAACAGGGTCCTGGTTGGATGGCTGACTGACCCTCTCTGTTAAAACAGAGGAGCTCTTGGAAACAAGGTAAACACTGTGAAATAATTAGCCTTGGCCACCCAACAAAGACATGTGTTGTGTTTTAGGCCTGATGTTTTGCTGGGGGAAGCTTAGGTTGGGTGTGTGTTTTGTATATTGTGTGTGTATGTGAAAACATAGTGGTTTGCTGAAAAGAGTTTGCTGGGGTGGGGTGTGTGTAAGCTGGAGTGAGTCATTGAGATTGTCACATTCTTCCAGATGTGGACCACAACCACCTTACAAGTCCTTCACTGACAGTCACAAACAGAGAGTGCCACTCTCTTCATTCTTCAGTGCAATATATGCTATGACTTCATGGTTAAAATACTCTGAACAGTAGAAGTAATGGTTGCTTTCCCTTTAAATGTTTCATTAAAATGTTTTAATGTGGCACATACACTGTGAGATTTTCAAAGCACAACACAATTGCATAGTCAACCCCCCCTCCTTTTCTCTCTCTCTCTCTCTCTCTCTCTCTCTCTCTCTGTCTTGGGTAATTGCCAAGTGAAAGTGTTTGCCATCTGACCTTGTGTTTGTCCGAGTAAATGCTTGTTTGCTCCATATGTCTATTTGATATGTTTGTTTAGTGAGATTGTTTGTTCTGTGTGTGTACATTTTGGTTTCTGTGAGCTATCTCTATGCATCTAAAAAAAAATAAAAAATCGATAACTGTTCTGTATTAGTTATTTTGTAACAGTCTTCACCGAACTGAGACATAAATGTCAATAACTGCTAAATATTTATTATGTGACGGGACTATTTGCTTTGGCAGGCTCTTAATGTCACACCAGTCATGTTTAGGAGGCAGTGGGGGTGTGGTTATGTAAATGAGGTCAACAAGTGCTTTATAAGTTGGCAATGAATTATTGAAAGGTTAATGCAAACCAACCGCTCCATCCAGCTAAACCAAAAGTTGGGAGAGTTTCAGAAGACTCCAACAATTCTAGGATTGGAATTTTGGGATTTTTGGACTTATTCTTTCTTCCGACCTGTATAGTTTTCAATCAGTTTTATATTTGATTGGCAGATTTCCAAGGAGAAGATGGATATTTCAGCAGCACCAGCAATGTGTTCCAGTCTGATAATCTGAAGTGTCTGACAGCCAATTGATTTTTTTTTTAATATAACTTTTCTTTTTTCTTTTTTTTTTTTAGTTGAAGCTACAAACCATCTTAAACAATATTTTAGTGATTCACTGACTTTTTTCATCTTATGGACATTTCAGTATTTCCTCCAGAACAGACAAGGCCTCAAATAAATTAAAATGCTCTCAGCGGATATTTTTCTTTTTTTTCTTGTCCTGTGCTTTCTGTTGTACATGACAAGTGCCTCGGGAACTTTCCACAGCAGAAAATATCCTTACAACCTGTATAAGTCTGGACCAAATCCACAGTACAGTCCTGAGACACCTACAGGCAGACACAAGTGAGTATAAACTCTAATCAGTTGTGCCAGAAAAAGATGGTAGCACTAAAATAGTACTTTGGGGGATATTTAGAGTATCTGATTTAGAGTATCTGACTGGCGAACAATCTAAGCCTTTTATCTCACTCTGTGTCAGCATAATAAATTAATCACGGACTGAGACAGTCAATTCTGACTCTGGATCTGCATTGTGCACGTAAGGAAAATCTGTTGACTCTATTTTTGTAGCGAATAATTGGAACAAAGAGCAAATTAGGTGTATAGATTTGTCAGCCCCGTTCAATATATATATATGTATATGTATATATGTATATATATATATATATATATATATATATATATATATATATATATATATATATATATATATATATATTTATTTTTTCCCATTTTTCTATTATTCACTCTCAGTGGTGCAATGGACTGCAACCATTGTGAATGAAAGATGTTCTAGATTTGCTGGTGAACCTCTTATGAATACTGCTCTAATTCAGTTATTTATTCAAACTTCAAAATTTCAACATCTGAAAGGGAGAACAAGAACGAGAAAGAGAGAGAGAGAGAGAGAGAGAGAGAGAGAGAGAGAGAGAGAGAGTAAAATCATTGTTTTACCTTGAGGAACTCTGCATTGTCAAAAAAGCTGAAATCCTCCTTCGATCTCACCCTGGCAGAAACTACTGCGCTTATGTCGTGGACAAGACTGTGTCATTCACCGTGCAGGATGGGGCAGCACCTTATGTGAAAGCAGAATACAACAAATGCGCATGGGGTCAGAAGTGCCCAGCCCTTATGTAAGTACACTATGTGTAACACTGATCATTATACTATTAATTATCCTTTTAACATTTAAGACTGTTATGACATTTATTGAACATACTCATGATTTTTGTTGTTTAAGTATAAATATATATATATATATATATATATATGTCATGTACATATAATATTTTATGTAATATAGGTAATCTATCATGTATATTGGCCTCCCCAGGTACCGACTATTCTACAAGCCTACGTACAAAGTGGCATATAAAACAGTTACTGAACTCGAATGGCGTTGCTGCCCTGGGTTCTCTGGTGTTGGTTGTAACACTGGACCTGCAGGCTTCCCTCATGGAATGAAGGCTATGCCTCCTTTCAAAGGCCCAATGCCACCCTTCCAGGGGCCAATGCCCTCTCATGAGGGGCCAATGCCTGTTCATAAAGGACCAATGCCTGTTCATAAAGGACCAATGCCTGTTCATAAAGGACCAATGTCTGCTCATAAAGGACCATTGCCTTCACAGAAGGGACCAATGCCTCCCTTCAACATGCCAGTACCTTCTCATAAAGGACCAGTGCTTTCCCATAAGGGTCCAATGCCATCTTACAAAAGGCCAAGGCCTTTCTATAAGGGCCCAATGTCTTTCTACAGAAATTCCATGCATAAAGGAAACCCCTGGATTCATTCAAAGGCCCCAGCGAGCAACATGATAACTTATCCTGGCCCTCAAATGAGACCACCGATGTCATCCAACCATGGGTCATCATTTGAACCCTATTCAGTTCATCAAGAGCCTCAACCTCATCCTGAAACTATTCCAGGCCAACATGATCCACTGACAGATGATCATGAACCTTTACCAGATCATCATGATCCAATCCCAGTTGATTCTTCCCCAGACCATGGGGATCCTATCCAAGATCACCATGATAATGTCCCAGAACACCAAGATCCCATCGGAAACTACCAAGAACCTCTGCCAGATCAGAATGGTTCCACACCTGATCATCCGGACTCAGAGCAAATTACTGAGGAACATGCACCCCCTGGTGGTAAGACTAAAAATGTGAAATTGTAAACATATAAAATTACTGAACATGTAAAGTAACTGTAGTTTATGTTGCTTCATTACGTAGATTTGTTTTTCTTTTTGATTATGAATTTCCCTCTAATTTCCTCTCCTCTGCAGGGAAGGATGAAGACAGTGTGACAGCTGAACGTTTGGACCAGATGGAGGTGGAAGTACAGCGACTGTCACAAGGTCTTGAGACTCTGCGTGGGACAGTAACCGGTTTGGAGGATGGGCTGCGTGCCTCACTGCGTGAGGACGCTAACCGAATGCTCTCTGCCCTGCTCTCAGCTGCCCCTGCTCCAATGGCTGCTCCGGCCCTGTCCACCAGAGATTCCTCTGTGGAGTTTGGGGATCTTCCAGGTGGTGCGCCTGATCTAGATGGCCTGAATGCTGGACATTTTCCCAACCTAGGTGAGCTGGTAGGAAAGGTTGAAGAGTTACGTGCTGAACTCCAGACCAAGGCTGCCGAGCTGGTAGAGTTGAGAGGTACCATCCTAGGTCATGACAGAACTCTGAAAAGTCTGACAGGCAGATCAAGGAACCTAACAGAAAGCCCCGAGGGTGCCACAACTCAAAAAACCTTAGAGAAGGTGTTAGAGTCAAAGCTGGGTGGTGAACGAGCAAACATGCTAGAAGGGTTTGAGAGGCGTGTGGAGGCTGCTGAACAGCGTTGTGAAGGCCAGGCAGCCGAGGTGAGACGGCAGTGTCAAATGGAACACATGGAAGGACAAGAGCAACTGGAGCAGACATTGGAGGGTAGCGCTGCTGGTCTGAGGAAAGAGCTGAATAATCTCCATGTTCAACTTCAGGGTCTGGAACCTGAAGACGGTTGTTGCAGTGCGGTGTCAGGCCTGGCTGAGAGGGTGATGTTACTGGAACAGTCAGTGGGTGGTTTGAATGAGTCCCAGATACACCTGAGGGTTGAGCTCAGCGGGCACAAAGACCACGTGGAGGGCATGCTGGAAGGACGACTGGGCTATGTGGAAGCCAAGCTTAACATCACTGGGAAGAAACAAGGTGGCCTAAGTGGTGGGTCAGTTGGTAACCTGGAAACTAGATTAGAGAGGAAGCTGACGGCCCTTGAGGAAAGGCTTTTTACTGCAATGGAGGAACTAGGTAATGTTACAGCACCTGCTTTGCTGGAGGGTCAAGCAGTGCCCACACTGGAAACAGAGGTTGAGTCACTCAGAAAAAGGGTGGAGGTAGACACGGATAGGGTGCAGAAACAGCTGAGCACCTTGGAGGTTCTCTGCACCTCTTCCTGTGCCCCTCGCCCCATCCTAACAGGAAATGCAGCTCCGCTGTTAGCTGTGGGAGAGAATGAGAATGAAAACCTAGAGAAACTGATTGGACGCCTGGACAGACAGGCAGACAGACTGGACAAGCTCAATTCCACTCTGCGAGTTCTTAACTCTAGAGTGTCAGATAAACAAAATAATGAGTATGGAGGCCTTCAAGGCGAGGTAACATTTCTAAAGGTGAGCGTGCGCTCCGTGAATCGTTCTTTGCATGGCTTGCAGGACTCCGTTGGTATGGTAGTACAGGAGGTGGACCGAGCTAATGCCACGTGGCAGCAACGTGAAGAGCGGCTGGCACAGCAGGTGCGGGGTTTGGTACAGCTCGTGAGCCGTCAGGCTTCCATGCTGGGCACGGGGGAGAGGAAGCTGACCCGGCTGAAAGGAGAACTGCAGGACCTAAGACGCAGGCTTGCGGGAGAGCTCCAAGGCTGTCGTTCTACTGCGCTTAGCGTAAAGAAGGAGGTGACTGACGTGGGAGGTCGAGTGGCTCGTGTGGAAGGCCAATGTGGGGGTCTGACAAACTTGGCAGAGGACCTAGAGAGGATTCGGGGAGAGCTGGAGAGGCAGTCAGATGAGTATCTTGCTCAGGTTAACGGGACTCTTGTCAGACATTCCCTTCAACTGTCCGAACTCAGAGACGGGCTGAAAAACTGCACCGGAGGTTCATATCTCAGCGAATCAAGAGGGGACCAAGTCACAGGACTAGCTCAGTCCAGAGTAGCTCAGTACATGGAGGTGCAAGCTCACCCAAGAGGAGACCAGTTTGCAATCCCAGTTCAACTAGTAAATGACCAGTATCAAAATCCATAGTGTATTGAGCAGTAACTTTGATCAGCTTAAGATGTGCTAGTGGTGAGAGAGATGTCCCTGCAAAAGTACAATAATCACTGATAATGAATAAAACTTTACGGGGAAGATATCAATTGCAAATATTTACATACTGTCATTTTAAAAGACTGTTTACATTTTGTACTGACTTTAGTTTTGGGTTGTTTTTTTTTATTGTTGTTGTTGTTGTTGTTTTTTAAATTTATGACATTGTTTATGTTCTCAGTGTTTCTGATGAAGTGAAAACTTGATAAATCAGACACATATATGTGTCTTTAACTTTTTTTTTTTTTTTTTTAGATTTTTAGTACTTTCTGTAAGATTATTGTCTACTGTTATTTGAATATTGTTCCCGTAAACATTAGAAATGTTGCTTTTTTATATGTGTTTGTATTTATATATGAAGGTGTATCATCAAATTGTGGTGCTTTTTTATTTGTTAAAGACAATTACTCAATAAATCAGACAAAAAAATTTTCACAGACATTTATCCCATGTATCTTAATCACATCTGAAAACAGAACAACCCACATCCTGAAACTTATACATATCGATGCCCAAAATAACACCAACATGACTGGAAATTAACAGGAATGCAAAGCTTACTATCAGCTACCGAAAACAACAGCTTAAGATAACTCTGAAACTTACGTGGTACGTGACAACTGATATGAGGGAAATGTAAAAAAAAGGGTTAGATGTGACTTAAATATGAGCCACCAGGGGGTGGTAGTGGATGTTAAGTTTACCTCCCTTTGCCTGCTAAGGGGGAGCATGTCAAGAGAGGAAAAGTATAATAATGCGGTTCAGATTTCATGGTTTTTCCCATAGTCATGCTGCAAATACTTTTATAATCAGTCTAAAGGTTTAAAGATACTCCATCTGATTTTCCTTTTCCTGTATGGCGGCAACTGTTTTTCATGCTTCAGCTTTCTCTTAACCATACATAATCCAAATAAGATACATTTACATAATAATACAAAAAATGCATTTTGTGTGTGTGTAGTTTGACCACCACCTGTGATGGATACTACAGAGTAATAAATCAGCTACTGTAACCATATTGTTTCCACAAACTGTATCTCTCTACTACTGACATGTGGCAGCACACCTTCCTAAGAGGCCTTCTGCCTGAGTAACCTGCATCTGTCACTCTAATGTAGAGGCAGAATCCTTTAGGCTTTATGCCTATGATAATACTCAAACTACTTCAAAGGTAACGATCAGCAAACACCCCTGCCACAAACATCTGACACCACAACTTTAGCTCAAAAACGGTCTACAGACAGCTCTGTCAAAACACCCCAAAAACTGCACAATGGTAGGCTATGAAAGACTGGAAGAGAAATCAGGTATTTTGGATGTTTACAACAGGATAAACGTCAGTTTTGATGAAGACTCTGTAAAGCACTTGTTTAGTATTGCATCAGCATCTCCAGTCCTGCTGAAATTTTAGCAACTTTAGTAGAAAGAAAAGGACTCATGTAAGAGTATTGGAATAGGTCCCAGTCAATCAAATGCAGATACTTATTGGGCACAAGTCTGATATACATCAATCCGCTAAGAACTCTAGTGATATGAAAAGAAAGGATCGAGATTCTGTGATTCATTTGGTTGTGCGGTTAATTCACTGCATGTATGTATTCAAAAGAGTCGGTGAATATGGCACTATGTTATGTAAAACTCACATGAAGGGCTGACTACCTACACTGAGTTTGTCAGTTTAATGGTGGGATTTGTCTCCACAGCTGTGGATACAATAGCTAATCAAAAAGAAAGTCTTAACAACATGGCAAATGACCCGGTCCCAATCCATACCTTTCAAGGTCTCTTTACAAGCCAGTGTTTACAAGCATGGCATGTTTAAATGGATGGTCCCCTGTCTGGACGAGTTAGACAGAGTCAATAGAGAAAAACAGGGAGTGAGGAGGGTGAGCGGAGAGAGAGGAAGATAACGAGAATAATCATTGAATTAGTGCAAAGCCAGGGAATGTGATCCAACATGATTAAAAGGAACCGTTCTTCTGGCTTTAAAACAAATGAAATCTGATTTCCCAATCTATCCTTTCATATCGGATTACAACATAACTGTGTTTATCACTTGAAATTGATGGAGACTAATGCGCCATGTTATTCTCATGGGAAGAACCCTCCTGAATACATAGCAGGTCTTCCTTCTTACTCAACCACATGAAGATCAGACTGAAGTCGCTGGTACCATGACATTGCTAGCAAATGCAATAAAATATTAGCCACTGATGTTGTTTAGCATATATGCACATTCAAACATGTATTCTTAAGATAGAATAAAGAAAAGCAATGAAATCTCTGGACACATCTTATTGGGGATGCCTATTCATTGCATCAGTGAATTTGGTTCTTGCAGTCAAAAAAAAAGAAAACCTGGCATATGGTTTTCGGTCCACTCCTCAAATACGTCTTCAATATGTGCTGGAGTACTGTCGTACCAGTGAAACTGGCCAGTAGCTGTTGGCCAAAAAACGCCGTGAGACAGAAAAAAAAAAAAGGACAGAACTGTATCAAATATTAAATCTGTATTAATTCTGCTGTGACAAATTAGTGATTTGGCAATGGATATTACTGCAGATACCATCGTAATTATTACTTGAAACGACTTGTTTTCAGATCAAAGGAGTCAAACTCATAGCCATCATAAGGAAGACTGAAACCACAGGAATCCACACAGTACTTTTTACATAATGCTCTCCTTCCTCTAAAGAGCATGACATTGTTTGGCCTGTGTTCAGGCATGGGACCGTGTTTGTGTCTTCAGTGGACCCTGGAGGCAGAAGACCTCTCTCCACCCAAGTCAAAGCAACTGCACTGTGGTTGACCGCTATGCGTCCCTATCTGTGAGAAAGAGAGCCAGATTACATTTTGTGAGGATAGTGTAGTCAAGGCTATAGTTGTGGCCCCAAAGCATATGATTTCTCTCGGTAAATATTTTGGATCCTTCCAGCTCCTTTTTTCTCACATGTGTAACCGCACCATAAAATGACATCTTAATTGTATTACACTCCGAAAAGAAAATTCTTAACTTGACCTTTTACACCAACTCCAGAGTTCCTGAGGAGTCATATAATAATGGCAGTAATAATGATACTGAGAGGATGAAGTCTAAACTGCAAAAAAGGAATGAGTGTAGTATGGGGAAAAAAAAAAAAAGACTTCACTCTTTGCATGTGGATTACAGATTAGACACAGTAAAGTAACAGAGGTTTGCGTTAATTTTTTTTTTTTCCCCCAGTGGAAAACGTTTAACATTGATATTCATGATTCATTAAATTTTGAGTGTGCATGTGTGTGTTTGTGTATTTTAGAGAAACAGATCTTTACGTAAGCAGTAGCTCAGGTGACGCATTCAAAATAGAGACTCTCTCACTCATTCCTCCAACTGCAGCAGCTTAAAAATGATATTATACTTGATCTACTTTTCTTATGCCTATGGAGTCATACAACATAAACTTTGGAATTTCTCTGAAATGTCTCTGAAAACTGTCATTTGTACCTTCTGTGTAAGTGCAGGACTTCTGGTTAATTGAATGAAGCTTGTTTAGGTAAAGTACAGACACCCTTTGATGGTGTCAAAAAATAACTTGGTCTATTCACTCACAACTGATTGATCAACTTTTAATAAAGGGGAGAAGTCACGAGGGTTTCCTGACACTGTCAAAACTTTCCAGGGACTTTATTTTTTTGGGATGTTCTTACTGCTCATCAATGCATATTTCATCATTCTAGCTTGTGATGTTATTTCTAAAATTCTCCTTTAAGACCGGCTCACAACTTTGGGGTATATTAAGGGCAATGTTGTACCAAATCCACTAGGTGGCGAACAAGAAGTATTGTAATACAAGCGAAAACTTGAGGGAAGAAATTTAAACTATTTAAACTGAACAACTCCGAGGAATGGAGAAACATGTATTGTGAGTCATTCTTTTTATATGCTTTCTCTCACTGATTCAGTTTGACAGTCAAATCTAAAGACAAATACGCACTATATGTCCAGTCTGACTTTAACCAAAGTAACTAGGGTTTCTACTGCTATGTCCTCGGCTGATTCGCTGTTTTCTACTACTTGCATCAGTTGCATTGCTTCTCATGTTCTTTTCTCAACAAAGTGAATATTAGCTAACCTTTTGGGAGCTGCCATGAGTCAGATGGTATGGTAATGGCCTGATATTTCAGTGGCTGATAATTGATTCAGCCAACACCCCAGATGCTCGCTTTTAACGTACCTTTACTTATCTCACACCTAGAGAACGAGTCAAGATTTTAATCCAGGTCACAGATGGCTCTTATTTACTCGTTTAGAAAGATACATTTCTTGCTCTTTGCAGACTTGCAACGATCCATCCATCCATGTCTGAGGAAATGATAAATGGGTTCACCATCTCTCCTTTGAATGCCGACACACACACACATCACTCCGCTGACTTACCTGCCACTTGGTGCTCCTCCGCTAATTCAGCAGCGTGAGTATCTTCCTGGAAGTCGCATTGAGTGTGATTTTATGGTGGCACTGCCAGAAGGCTGAGAATTGGGGTGACCTTCCTCACAGAGACGACCCCCCCCCTCCCCACCTTTCCTGTCCCCATTTTCCCCCTGCTATTAAAATGACAGATGTGAACAAGATAAATTGCTGTTGTGCCAAAGCATTTGGGATGAGATGCTAAGCCGTGTGTTGCATTTCAAAAGGTGAGAGAGAGAGAGAGAGAGAGACAGAGACAGAGAGAGACAGAGACAGAGACAGAGGGGTACAAAGAAAGGAACCAATGACAGCAAGTATTTTATGTTTAATCAATGTGACATTTACCCTAAGATCCTTAGCAAACGATGATAATATGATTATACTATTACTCATTATTACAGCAGAGACAATGGATTGCAGAGAAGTAATGAGATGAAGTACAGTCTTGGACAAAAGCATGTTTAACGTAACAAAAAGAGAGAGAGTGAGAATGACAGAGAAAGAGAGAGAGAGAGAGAGAGTGAGAGAGAGAGAGAGAGAGAATGGAAAGGTCAGGTGAATAAATGCAAAAAAAGAGAAAGAAGATATGTAGAGAAAAAGAAAGAGGGTGATGTCCTGTTCTATGGCATTCTCCCTCTGACTTTGAACACCACACACGTACACACAGAGACTGTGAGGTCCTGTCAAATACACCCTTATCTTTCTCAGACTAATCTCTCTCTCTCTCTCTCTCTCTCCCTCTCATCCTCAGTGCAAGTCCTCCTTCCCTCCCTCTCTCTCGCTCGGTCTCTTTATCTTACACTCTTTATCCATCATTCAATACCCATCCCTCACTCCTGCTAAGCTTGTTTTTTTCTCTCTTTCTCTTTCTCCTTTATGTTTACTCATCATTACCGCAATACGCGACTCTCCGGACCCCTTCATCTAATTTTTTTCTCCTTCTTTCTTTCTTTCTTTCTTTCTTTCTGTTCCTATTTCTGTCTCCCCCTCTCCTCTCTTCTCTCTCCTCACTAATCAGATCTGTGGCCAATGACACTTTTCACTCGGTGAAGAATATGACCAGGGCCCTACTGGGCAGTGCCAAAAGAGACTGGCATTGTGTAAGAGTCAGGATTCAAGTGTCACTGGCCCAGGAGGCTGTGCTATTTTAAGCACCAATGTGCTGTGCTGTTCAAACATGGTCACTGGTCACGAAATGTGTTCATCAATTAGCCTCAGCAGTACAAATGTGGACCCAAAAAAAAAAAAAAAGAGCAAAGAGGAAAGTCACACAGGACCCACACCATCTGAGCATCACAGAACGAGGGGGGAAAGAGAACTAACGAGGAGTGTACCCTTTTAAAATTATTCTCCGAAATTACAGTTTATAAATTATTCACGGATCCTGCCGTCCTTACACACACACACACACACACACACACACACACACACACACACACATACACACACACATTGGAGATGGAGTGTAGAGGGATAATAATGATGAGAAGAATCTGTCTTCTGTGTCATGGGTATCCATGATGTGTAGTATTATAAAGAGTTACTATACTGACCAGATGGGTAATTTCCTATTAAATTGTGTTATGTTCTCTTTTAAGCTTTTTTCTCTGACGTCAAATTTCTGCTGTCAGCAAGGCATCACTTCCGCAGTTCAGCGTGATCGGTCATACTGTAGCCCCGGCTGTAATAAGTCATTCACGTAATGGTAATGAATATGAGCTGAAGTCATTTCCATTTAGCTGCATCTAGAGAAAAATCAATGCAGTAATGACGATGAGGTGACTCAAATTTTTTTTCTTTTCTTTTTTTTCTCTCCAGAATACTTCATTCTTTCAAATGACTGCAAACTGTTATGCCATCCTAAATAACTGCTATTACATGATCATATTTGACAATGATGAGGTTAATACATTTCCTCAGGAATGGACAGTTGACAATGCTGGTGTCAAAGCGGTTGCTTTGCTTTTCATATTTATTTACTAGATATTAAGTATTTTTGCTCACATTCTCAATTGTAATGCTCTTGCAATCTTTGTCTTGCATGTCACTGGACTCTCTAGCCGCCTCAGTCTCCTTCTGAAGCATCCACACACACACACACACACACACACACACCCAACCTCTGGCTTTTTTCTTGATCACTGAGCACACACACTGATATCTTACCCATTTTCTTCACGCTTGTAAAGACGTCTCTGCTGGATTAATTAATCCCTCACCCCAAGAGACATCACTCCTGGCCTGTGAGCATCCCTTATGTCTCGTCTCTCTTTTCAACCAGCGAAAGTCATTAAAAAGTCCTCTTAGTCAAGCATTTACTATGATGGATTACTAATTCACAGGGCTCTTCTCAGGGCAGGTCGTGTGGTATCGGTTGGGGGGGGGGGGGGGGGGGGGGGGGGGGGCGGGGGGGGGGTTGTTGTTGTTTACCTCACAAAAAAAGAAAAACGCCTGGTTAGCTTTTTATGAAACAAATTCCAGTGTGGCCTCATCTTTGTTCATTCTGAAGAATACATTGTTAGTGCTAATATGCAAAGCATGCGTAAAATACCTAGAAGAAGAGCAGCAGGTTAGCAGTCGGACGCTAACCTGTTTCCCTCCGCTGTCTGTTGGATTTTTTTCATCCTTCTCTGTCTGTCTCTAATTTTAACTTCTGCTGCATTGAAGATATTGTGGTTAAACTCCTTCCTTCCCATATAAGTTTTCAAAATTTTATTAATTTTTTCTTCAGAGGAATCAATGCATCACTCCCTTCCACACAGAGTCACAATTTCCATCCCAGGTAATTGGAAAATGCTGTAGGCTATCATGTCTGGTCTTGCTTTGTGAATGACAGGGAACAATAATGTTTCATCAAAACATATATGAAAATTCAATTCAGTATATTTAATTCAATTTGATACCAGTAAACATAAGCAAACTAAGAAGAAAAAAACCTTTGTTTTTGACAGTGAGAGCATCTCTAGTTTGTCCTACTGCTGACAGGAAATATTTCCCTTCCATTCATCCATATTCAGTACTGACTGCATTTTACCTCAAGCTAAAGCCAACTTTACCCATCCAACGAGTGATTTTTGGAGGGATATTTTTATTGCATAGTTTTGTGCTTCCTTTAGTTACCAAGTGGTCAGTGGTCGTTTAAGGACGCTGCCTGGCATGTCATGAAAGGGAATCCTTAGCTGGGCTTGGAGGCACACGACCAACATCTACTGAGTGGTCAGAGACGAGGTCATATGGTTTTTGTACCAAAAGGAGGATTATCTGGGATTAAACATGAGGAAAAATGAGCCAATCAGTCGGCAGCACATTCATTCTCTGTTGGCAGAATATGCAGGAGGTCAGAAAAATTGATGCGCTCAGAATGAAAAAGAGAAAAGGAAAGATAATGATCCGTAAAATTCATCATTGCATTGTTGTTCTGCACCTGTGTAATCTGGAGAGGTAGAGATGCCAATAAGAAAGACAGGGATACAATCAATCTATCATTTCTATTGATAATTTAGACTTGCTAAATAAATCACAAATTTATTCCATTATTGAGGTGTGATTTTATCTTTGAAAATGCTTTTTTTTTTTTTTTTTTTAATTTTAAGACTTGTGTAAGAGATTAAAAACTGTACTGTAAACAGTAAAATCCCTGCAGTAAGGTTTACATTTAAAAGTTAAAGAGTAAAATGAAGTTGTCAGATAGTGTCAGCGTCACAGCACTGTAACACTTTTCAGGGATAATTACATTCATCTCCGTGAGTGAGAACTCCCATTCCTGCCCAAGTCTGCACAGCCATTCAACTCACCCTCTCTCCCCAATGGCTCTCCACCACTGAGAAAGCCCAAAATGATCCTCAGTTAGAACTGTCAATCACAATACCCAATTTAATATATGTTTGAGTTTGGGATTTGTGTGTGTGTGTGTGTGTGCGTGTGTGTCCATGCACATTTGTGTGTGTGTGTGTGTGTGTGTTAAACTGTGATGGTGCACACTGACTGAGGGCCAAAAAAGATGTAATAATGACAGATGGACAGATGAAGGGTGATCATGGTGACAGATGTCTGAGGTATTCCCAAACTAAACTCCCTGCTACCTTAGGAAACATCCATGGCCTTGTCAGAGTTAAAGGAAAGCGCTGGGATTCCAACATTCCATCAAATTTACAGTGTCTGCAGTTGATGACAATCTTTCATTTGAATATCACTGAGGTCACAAAAGCCCTACTCGTTTAGCAAAGTTTTATAAAGTACTCCAGCTTACAGAGGCTGATCATAAAAGTGCAAGTGATGACAGGTAGTTGAGCTGAATTTCAACTGTTAAAACGTATGCTGCCAAAGATTAGTCATTTGATTCCCCCAAGGATTTCGTGCTACTTCAGTTTAAAGTCTGACTCAGAGGACGCTAGTGTTTGGATTGTGTTGGATTCAGTGACTCATAGGGCAGAACTATTTAATTGTGAAATCAGCCAAAACGCAACAATATAATGTTATAGACCTCTCTTCTCCAAATGAAAAGAGTTATCTTCATTTAAAACATTTATTTTAATTCAACAAAAAGCGACCTTACGGTCATTCAAAATGTCAGTATAACATAGTGAGCCGCATGAATAAAACTCTCAAAATTTCCTCTGCTGAGAAAGCTATATGATTTTGAATATGTATTAGGATTATAATCAGCGGAGTTGAGTTGTTCTAGTCCAGAATGGTTTCCCAGTCAGACCATGGACCAATGTGTAATAAGTTACAGATATAAAGCAAAGCAAAGTACTCTGTCCATGTCCATGCAATTGTGTCTTTTGGGATCTCTTTCAACTCCCCAGTTTGGCGGAAAGTTGCTGACCATGTGGTAGTGGTAGTGTTTTTACAGTCAAATTTCTAAGACTGCCTTTAGTACAAACAATCAAATAATTATAATTCAACAAAACCAAAAAATATATGGATAAATATATGCACAGTATATTCACAAGCACACCCACCCACCCACACCCATACATACACACAAACATACACACGTGCACGCACGCGCACGCACGCACACACACACACACACACACACACACACACACACACACACATACATACACACTTACTTCTTGCAGAAGCTTGCAAGTTGTTAAATTGTTTGAAAGTGCAGGATGAACAAAAAAAAGAAAAACAAGCATCTATACACCACTTCAATACTTCAGCAGCGTAACCCATCAAACCAAATTGTTCAGTTTGCTCTCTCATTGTGCCCTATAAACAACAACTACTCTTCTGAGGTGTTTTTGTAGCCAGACAATGAAATATGGCTGCTTTTTTTTTTTTCCTCAGAAAATCAAAATCAAACATCGCATTGCTATATTGGCTGCTGCCAATCAATAAAAAAGCCACATAACATTTCAGCCAGATACAGAAAAACAAAGACACAAAACAGAGATAGAAAACCAGTAGATGATTTATGGAGGCGGCAGTGCTGAAAATTCTAAGAACACTGAGGTTCAGGGAAAGATCATTTAAACGAGCAAGAAGATATAGAAATTCTCAGAATATTCTGGCAAAAAGATTAGCAAAACAGATGATGCACAGAGTAGATATATAAAGGCATTGTTAAATCTTTAGATTCATGTTATCCTCAATGAAGCAAATGTATGCATAGCTTAAAGTTTTATGACACAGGTCAACTTCTCAGAAACTCTAGTTTCTAGGAGAGACGTAGCATAATTCACTCATTCCTAACGATTACCGTCATAAGAAAGCTCAGGCACAGGGGAGTAAATGCTTTGGCTGGAATACTTCAACTTGTATATGTGAACTTTTCTCTCTCTCTCTCTCCTCTCTCTCTCTCTCTCTCTCTCTCTCTCTCTCTCTCTCTCTCACACACACACACACACGCACACACACACGCACACACAAACATGCACGCACGCATGCACGCACGCACAGGTCCACGATTTGGGTGTATAGGTCAAAAGTTTAGTATGTTGTGATATATAGAAGGTAAAGAGTGTATTCATGTACCAGGTCAGTGTGCTGACACCCACAATTCATCTAACATGACTTCAGATGTGTTCAAAGTAAAGGGTTGTTCTTTTTATCATGAGATCATCCTGAGGCCTTTAGCTACTAACAGGACCAATAAACTTCTTGGCAGATTCTAGAAGTGGCATCATATTAGTATTAATAGCATGATCTATCAGCTATAATCCCCTTTTTCCTCCAGAGTCATGTTTATCTATATACTTCAAAGAAATTGAATGGGGCATCCATGAAGGTCACACCAACCCTTCGCGTATCACGGCACTCCGTAAACACGATACGGTGGCAATGGGTAACAATATCATATCTTAATGAATCATCCAATCAAATCGCGATAAAGATCAAGTCGGCCATAGCAATGAGATGGGAGACCGTGAGGAAACACAAATGTTTTTTTCCCGGGAAGGGCGCATTAGGGGAATACTTTATAGAGTTGAAAGTTGGCCAAAGTCATTAGTGGATACATCTGCAGCAGAACTGGATTGTAAATCCTATTACAAAGTGTCTGTGAGGCTGCCGTATCATCCCCACAGTGCTGGAGCTTACAGAAAACGCTACTCATTTGCATGAAATGAGCCAATAAGATGTTTTGCATTTTATTTATAGATAAAATAACAGGAACTCTTTTTTTTTTTTAAAAAAAAAAAAAAGGTTTTCATTACTTATAATTAAAGAGTCATTCATGTTGATCTCTTCTTTCACTGACCTGAAATTTTCTCATCAAAACACCTTTATGGTTAAGAATAGAAACACGGTGCAAAGACAGCAGCACAAGGACAGACTTCAACAGTTCTGTCAAATGAATGTGTCTAAATAAGTTTTCCTTGATACTGGCTTGTCACACAGTACAGAAAGCCATGCTAGTTTTCAGGTTTCAACTGAGTCATGAGTTGTCTTTGGACACTTGGTTCTATGTAACAAGTGTATGCTGCAGGGTGAATGACATGCAGGCTAGGAAAGGAGAGTTGATCATATGCTTATGACCCTGTATATCTCATGTCATAACCTGCCGCGGGATAGGACAGAGCCCAATGTGTTCATAGAGCCCTTTTTGCTCCAGGTTATGATGGAGTGACCATATGATAAAAGACCCTGATCTACGCTTGTTGTCATTCTGTTTTTGGGCAAAAGAGCGTCCTCATCTCTCATGTCATGTGACAAGTTGAGGTTATTTATTGTTATTGTGTACCCTGTTTCTTTTCTTTTCTTTTCTTTTCTTTTCTTTTGGACTGGTTGCTATTTAATTCCTTATGTGTTGAAATCTGGGTATAATAAATCTTTATAGTTTGTATTTAATTGTAAATGAAAAATGATTTATTCTTGATTAATAAATGTTATAATCTTTCATTTTACCCTAAGCTGCATAGCCTTGCATTTATTATGTGTAAGAAGAACACTCCATTGGCTATATAGGTAGAATTTCCATCAGCAGAGATATTGTGTTAGGGAAATATTTTATTTTTAGTTACATGCTAAGTGACTTGAGTTTCCTTACAAAGCTATCCATAATTCTTGAACTGCATTTCTGTAGTTACAGTATTCTACACATATCGTCAACATAGTCTATTCATTGAGTATACATCGCATGTAGAGTTCATTCTAATTAATTACAATGACACCTATTGTTAAGGCAGCAGGAGCTATTATTGAGCTGTTCATAGTCTGATTTTATTGCCATGTATGGCTTGGAGAGAGCTATTAAACTTTAAATTTACATTATTTATTTCATAGAACTTAATATTATACAGTAAATCAGTGTATAAACCAGAGTTACTCAAGGCCCGAGTGACACGTCTCCATTGTCACCTCCGACTGAATCAACCTATCAGCACTCAGCTTCGCTGGCCCTACTAACCACCGGTTCAGTCATCAGTCACACCTGTTTGTTACTCATGATGCTCATTTAGTCTCTGGTATATATACTCTTCTCTTTCGCTCTGTTACTAGCAAAGTCTCTCAAACACTTGTGAGTTACTGAAGCATTATTGTTATTCATCTCTGTGTATGTATCCTTGTCTGTTATGGATTTCAATTTAGTCTCATCTCTGAAAGTCTGATCACTGTGTATCGGACCTTGGCCTGTTTTCATAATCTGATTCTGTGCAACCTTACGCAGTAAAGTACCTTTCTCTGCACAGGCACCCTGCCTCTCTGTGTCTTTGTAACACCAACGAAGAGTTAATAACTTTGTTTCAAATCCTATTGTTTCAGTATCTGGGGATATTAAAACCTCCTACGATCGATGCCAGTAGCATTTCGGTGCGTCTTATGGGCCAAGGTGTATTGCTCCCTAAAACGCTGTCTTTGTACGTGAAGATTATTTGTTTTGATTTCATGATTTCCTAAGCACAGGTGTTGTGGCAGACTTCAGAATGAAATTCATAGATTGAATGTGGAATGGCATTACAAATTCCTGAAAACCCTGAACATTCAGTTTGGAAGCAAACAACATAAATCTCTGTCCTCCCATATTCTCTTCTAATATTTCTCCCATACGCAGCTGGTGGCTTGTGACAGTTCCTAGAAAACAAGTTCTTCTTTTTTTTTTTGTTCTTCTTCTTCTTTTTTTTTTTTTTTTTTGCGAATGGCAGCCATTCCACAGAAACAAGGACGGTTGATTTTGTGGGGGGTTTTTTCCAACTCACAGCAGTTTAGTTAAGGACATTGCTTCTGTCTATCCTTATTCATATGATGAAAGAACTCCTGTATAATATTCAAGGTCTGAAGGAAAGTTGACATCCAATTGAAAACAAGTCTTCTTTCTCACGCTTTGGTAGAATACAGCACTGAATACATATGAATATGAATACATATGATTTGTCTACAAACCCATCAAGCATATGCAAACGTGTGCAAATGTATTTGGTCTAAACACACACACACACACACACACACACACACACCAACTTCTTCTTCTTCAGTAATCACCTAAAACTGTTTTGGCTGGTAATAAAAGAAATGAACAAACACAATGATTATGCTTCTTAATATACAATTTGTGTGCCCTGAGAACTGAAACATACTTGCCTGAAAAACACAAATCAGTTTGAAGACATTATGAGTGACAGCTCCCTTTCAGCGGCTATAGGATTACATAATTCACTCAGAAAACTGATGCTGTACAGGAACGAGTCAAATAGAAGCATAAACATTCGCAACTGATTCATGAGTCGAGAAACCATAAGGACTTTAACCGTTATGTAACAGCGCAGTTAAACGGTGGGGCTTTAGGATGAGATGGACAATTTCTCTGTACTGCTGTTCGGCTGGATGCACAAATACTGTGAGATTGCCCAAAAGCAAATCTACGCTGTCAAATCCTCTAGTCAGCCGCCTCCCTCTCTTTACTTGTCCACCAAATGGCTTCATGCAGGGAACCAGTCTCTGAGCCCCGCGGTGGCAGGAGGTCTGTCTCATATTCACCAGCAAACAGGGCTGGGGGGGGGGTTGGTTCTCACAGAGTGGTCAAAATATTTGAGCAAGCTGAAGAAGGTCCGCTTAAGACAGACCAACATCCCCTTGAGGAAGATCAAACCTGCAGTTCTAAAATTCCCATTCCCACTGCGACTGTACAACACAGTATTTTCAGCTGAACTGCAACAGGCGGTCAAGTTTTAGTCCGGAACAATTTGCCAGCACGGCTATCTGTACCGCTGCGAGGCGCAGCGTGCTCCTGACGTCCAGTAAGCGGGAACAGGTGGGGAGCGGCGTTTGAGCTCATTTGATGCCTCGAGCTCATGACAGGAGTTCAAGTGGAGTCACAGGAAAGACGCGTAGCAGTTTTCACACCAGCACCACCACAAATACAGCAAGAATTACACACTTAGTCATGGGACATGCTAAGCAATTGAATAATCTTAGTTGCAACTGTCATTTTGTATGACAATTGTTTAAAAAAAAAAAAGTTTTACTTGCTGGATAATGTTGTGGGATGTGGAAAGTATGAAAGCCTATGAATTTATCAGATTCAGATTCATACATACCAAATAGTTTTTGTTTACCGCAGAGGTTAGATGGTTGTTTGATCAGTTTGACTCACACCCATATTGGGTTGTGATGATTACAGAACTTCTGATGCATTTTTTTTTTAAAAAGCATGTAAATATAATGAAATCAGAATGGCAATCCAGCTGAATGCATCTCTCCCTCTGGCCGGGTATTTGTGTCTAAAACATGATCTCTGTGTCTCACAAAGGGGCGAAATAAAAACAGATTTCTTTTCTTTTCTTTTTTTTTTTAAATATTTTCTTTGAGTTCCTGACAAAAGGGATAACTCCATGCTTAAGCTGACAATTCATATAATTATTTCGTGATGAGATTAGATTAAGGGATTTATGTGTGATACCTTAGTTATTGTTCGTCCTGGATTAAAGTGAATAGGAGACAGATGTGGTCACATTCAGAAAGATGTTTAGCCTACTTTTTTTTTGTTGTTGTTGTTTAGACTGCTTTCTTTTGAGATTTGGGAGGAAATATGTGAGCCTGTATGAGAGCTGAGAGTTTGGATATAAAATTTTTTCATTCCAAGAAGTTAATTTCACACAAATTTTCTTGTTGAATCATCTCTTTCCTGAAGACGCTAGCTGACTGTTCCTCATGACAATTGCACAAATTTTAATATGAAATTAAAAAAAAAAAAAACAAGCTCTGCTAAACTGCCTTCAGACTGGATCATATTTTTATTGCCTCAATATGGAAAAAGGTTCTGGATAAATATTATGACACAGAAATCATCAACAGTCTGCATTATGAATGCTCTAAAAAAAACAGACTTTCGTATTAAACCCTATTTAGTAAATGCAGACAGAACAAAACTCATAACAGAACTGTCAATATCAGGGCACCAACCACCACACCTAAATAGCCCTCACCAAAGGAAGGCTGGAAATTCTCATCACACCGTAACATAAATGTCATGTGCCATGGCAGACCTGGCACCTCTTAAGGTATCGTTTGACCATGATCAAAGCCACCAATGAGCTTCAAAGTTTTACATCTGCCCTGTGAAAGGAAAGGAACTGGAATCCTAGCACTTACTAAGAGCCGACTAGAATCTGTTCCATTCAAAAGCAAGGCTGGGGACAAAAAGATTCATCTTCAGTCTCATATAGACGTATAATACCAAAGGAATGTTAGTGAAAAGACAACTTTCTACACTAGCAATGATTAAATATATGATCCACTGAATATTGACTAACTGCACTATCCTTCTTCAGGATAAACATTCAACAGCAGAAATCAAACCTTGGTACGTCAGAGAGTTTGTGCCATATTTAGACATTCTTGATTACGTCGCTGATTATGCACAAAATGAAACGTGCAATTTCCCTCATCCGTAATTGTGTTTGATCCTTCATTGATCCCAGCAGTAATGACTTGCGTGTCAGACAAAATTTCGATGTTGCCAGGTAGCTGACTTCTCCTAAGGCACACCACATCTCGACCTGACCTCCCCTGCACAGCCTCCAGCCTGGTATTCTGACCTCAGGAAGAGAACTAGCAACTACCTGACCACCAAACTCCGTGGGACATGTGCTATCGCTATAACAACCGATCTTCATCTTTGAGATGTTGAGTCGAACAATGAATTGTGATCCACTGAACTGTGTACAGTAAGAATGGACAAGGAGAACGTTGAAATGTAAATGTTGAACGTTGAAATGTAATCCTGTATCCTCCGTAGAATTCAATATTATAAATAATGCACATCCGTTTTTGCCACGATGTTTATTTTCTCGTCTGTCTCACTGTCTTGCCAAAGTTCGAATGGGTATAATAGGTTTTTCTTCTTTCCAAGTGTTTTACACTTTGTTCAATACATATGTCAAATCCTACTCCTCTATATAGACTCTCCGATTAACCTAAGGTAAAAGTAAAAGATAAAGTGAGACAGCTGTAATAAATGTTAGTCAAGAAAGGCCGTGTATCTGGAGGAACAATTTGGTGTATGTCAAAAGGGATTAACAGGCCAGGTTGCTTGAAAGGTCTAGCATAGGATTTAGTTTAATAGCTCTATGGTAATAAGCTCCTCAAATAAACTACAGGCAACAGAGTGCTTTTTTGGTTTACTCTCTATACTTTACAAAGTTGAATCATATGAAGGAGTCACCTCATGGACCCTTGGCTCTCATTGGTCAATATTTGCTGGTTACATTATGCGGTGATTTCACGCCTCAGCTGAAACACAGGGACACAGTGATGTGCAACATGTGGCAGTACAATGAATGGGCCCTTGCTGAGGTCCATGTGCAACAGAAACCCCACCCCCACCAAAGGCAGTAGGGGAAAAAAAAAGATGTATTATATAATTATCTTTGCATAACAATGAGGGTTCACATATGGCACTGTTTTCTTTTGGGTGTCAGTCACACCTTCTTGAATACAATACCTGAAGGCTAAGATGGGAGAATAAAACTTCTGAGGAACTTGAGAATTAACTGCTATCAACAGTAGGAGCAGTAGGAGAATGCAGATCAGGCAGAACTTTGAACTCATGCTATGTGAGGAGTTGTGGGGGAGTGAAGTACCTCCCTCATTGTCCTATAGAAACCTCTCTGTGGTCAGCTGACCAACTAAAGCTAAGTCGAGTAATCTCATTCTCTCAGGGGAGATGGGCAGAAGTTTGTTGTCTCCCTTGCCCTGACAGGCAGGCTAGAAGACCTATGCTAGTCTTTAGTCCGGCTGCAACAGGGAGAGAAAAGAAAACTGGCAATTAAAAAAAAAACACTTCTACTCTAGCATATCTGTGCCAAAAATATTTCTGCCAACCTGCAACAGCATAAACCACCATCTATGGTTATGCTGTCCTTTTACCTATACTCCAGAGTAACATTATTTAAACTACACGAGCATACTTTCCCAAATTAATTAGCCTTCCTGAGACCATAGGGACTTACTGAGAAAGAGCAGACAGAATAATGGAGTGTTGCTATGTATTGTTGGATATTGTAAAATTTCAGTAAAAGGCAGAATGGTGCCACTGAAAGAACAAAAGCGTACAAAACTAGCCAAGTTCCATTAAGGAAACTCAAGCAGTTTTTTCACCAAAGCGACATGAGTTTCCTCTTCTCAAGAAAATTGGCGTGCATATGTTTAAGCTACGGTAAGTCACTACGTTCAGTGACCTTCAATACAAACATTTTCAACTGATAATGATGATTTCAGCTATTTATGAATTCTTAGTATTTCATCTTTCATTAAAAAAGGAAGAAACCAAAGAAATCTGCAGAATTATTGTTATTGTTTCTGATAACGGTGTCAATTTACAGTGGCCTCTTAAAATCTTTTCAAAACTCTAGCTAATACAACAAATGAATGTATTTCACAAAGCACTCATGCAAAAACATTTTTGTGGAGCTACATTTTTTTCTCTTTCCTTTTTTTTTTATTTGTCTTTCCCTGGTTCCTGACATTTTTCCTCTCTAATCTCTCCTCTAATGCATACGCTTTCATCTGAATCTATTTATTCCTACTCTACTGGTGTCTTTAAAATCATTTGCATTTGTATAATCATGTGGGTATTTTGGGTTTTTGTTTTTGTCAGAAGTTAGATGTGTTCCTTAATGACAAAGATTCTCTTGTAAAAGATTCAACCCAGATCTCAGGACATTTACCTGATTAAGTAACTGTTACAAAATGCATGCAGTTAAACAATGTTTTTGCACAATGAATAGCTCTACTCCTGCACACGCCTGACCGCTTAAAAAACAACTTGTTTTTCACACTTTGATGTTTTGGCAATGTTATTTAAGTCTGAGATGGAATAAACAAAGAGATGTACACAGGGTGAGAAAGAAGACAGGACAAAGACACAGTGAGGTGACATACAATGTGAAAAACAGTCTGTCAACCAAGGAGAGAGAGAACAAACCAGAGTGAAAGCAGAGGACGGAGACCGGTGCGGTGAGAGAGAGAGAGAGAGAGAGAGAGAGAGGGAGGGAGAGAGAGAGAGAGAGAGGGAGAGAGAGAGAGAGAGAGAGAGGGAGATAGATGTATATACAGAGAGAGAAGGAGTGAGAGAGAGAGAGAGAGAGAGAGCGTGAAAGAGAGAGAGAGAGTGTATGTGTTAGAGAGAGTGAGAAAGGGAGATGGAGAAAAGGAGAAAAGAGAGGGAGAGAGAGACAGAGAGAGAGAGAGAGAGAGAGAGAGAGAGAGAGAGAGAAAGGGAGGGGGGAGCAAGGCAAAATGAGATAGGGAGAAGCGAGAGACTCAGACCATCAGAGTGACAACAAAGCTCGGTATATTATGTTATTTTCTCTGATCTCTGATCCATTTGGATTGTCATCATTGTGGACCGAGGGAGCTCTTTTCCATTCCATAAGGATTTATTGAAAAATGTGTCTCTGTGTGTATCTGACTCTGAAAGAGTGAAAGCTTATGTCTCGTTGTATGTGTGTGTGAGTGCGTGTACATAATTTTTCATTTGTCTATCAGAGCTCTCTCCTGACAGAGTACAAACACACACTTGTCTGTGTGCTTGTCTCTAAGACTTCTGTTCGCTTGGGTTTTTTTTTTTTGCATCTGTGTGTGTGTGTGTGCGTGCGTGTGTGTGTGTGTTTGTCTCAGAGAGAAAGAGAGAGGGAGAGACAGAGACACAGAGAGAGAGGGAGAGTGGTGGAAGACACCGGCTGCTTTGCATGTTGAGCTGCTTGCTCCAGTGAGCACCTTCTCTATCTGAAAGGCGGACTGATCCTCTGTGCTGCTTGGCTGTAGCGTGGCCGTAGACACTCTGCCCTGGACCCCACCTGGCCTCAATGAGTGCAGCTGAGGACAGGCAGTCCCTCCCTGGAAGGTAAGCGCAGTCTGGGAGATGTCAGCGTTCAAATTAATACAGATGGGCAAGGCTTTCAAAAACACCCCGATTAAGCGGGTTTGCCATGAGGTGTCTGAGATAGCCCGAGTACAGTTTTTACAAGGTCGTTTTGTCCGCAACCAAACTGTTAAGGGGATTTTTTTTTTTTTTTGGAGGGAATGATGCTGATTCATATTGAGTGACCTTCCAAGTTTTGTTGTGTTATCGTTGCCAACAGTGGTATTGTTAAGATAGGATACAGGAAGGGTATAGTACATCTAAATACGCTCTGTCTTTTCAGATTACTCAGTTAAGTATTCATTGGCATAATCGTTCCTCGTTTTTAATGAAAAGATTTTTTGTTGGTTTTGGTGTGCATATATCTGTGTGCATGACAAGCAAATAATGTTTTTACCCCCCCCCCCCCCCCCCCCCCAAAAAAAAAAAAGAATTATTCCCAACATCCAGACAGCAAGCTGAAATAACGACTGGAGGGATAGCTATTCCCAATTCACCAAACTGACTGAGGAAAGTACCCCAAAAAAAAAAAAAAGGAAAAGAAAGAACAAAAAAAAAAACCTTGATCCACAGCATTGGAAATCTGATGTTGAGATGTCTGTTCCTAATTCACGAGCCAAATGTTTTCAATTGTTTGAGATGGTTTTTGGAACAGAGACAAGCACATGACATGTCCTATTAACTGATGGACAATCTGGCTGCTAGCCTCAACCTTATGACGTGAGTAATGTCAGATAAATGCTGTGTGACAGTGGAGCTGAATATTAGCATATTTTTGAATGGATTTTTTTTGGGGGGGGGGGTGTCAAAGTTTATCATTACTAAAGTCTTTCTGTTCCAAATATGCTATTATTTAGTTACATAATTAATTTACATGATTAATTAGTAACATTAGCACAATTAGTAACATAATGTACTATTTAAAACCAAACACCTGTGAATATTTCAGATAACTTCCCAGAGGTTTTGTTGAGGTCTACTTTGTGTCTCTGTGCTATGCTTTACAACAGGTTTTCTTTTCAAACCTGTTTAGGGTCATTAGTAAAGTGCTATTGGAAGTTAATGAAAAAAGTGGAGGTGCATGTACATTTCACTTAACAAAAAAAAGTGATATGTTACTGGGATACTGACAGGGGCGACAATGGTGATGTCCAGAGATGGTTATTCTGTATGAAGAGGCAATGGCACTATTTCTCTGCATTATATACACAGACACACAGTTTTGTGTTGACAGCAGTTCCTTTTTAAACACAGTTTTATATATATATATATACAGGAATACATATATACAGGTCTGTGTTGCTACAGTTTTTCTGTGCAAAAAAAAGAGACGTTGAAGGGAAATGAGATTAATTGAAAAGGATTATAAATTATTTTGTTTTGTTTGTGTGGACAGACTGGTACTTGAGTGTTCTGGATCTGTTTGCATTCATTATGCCGAATTGGTCCTGCTGAAGTCCATAACAAATGAATTATGCTTACAGAGCCGTGCTTAAACCATGGGGGGGGGGGGGGGGGGGTAATGCACTCAGTCCAATGTGCATTAAGTCTATTAGCAGCTGCCATGTCAACAAGCATGTCAAGTTTGAGCTCTTAAAACGCTCACGAGTTATGCCTGAAATGGCACGGCAAATATGATGTATGTCTCAAACTTACTGGAGCTTCTGACTCGATTATATAATACCTGCATGTAGCATGAGATTGCATTGCTCCAAGCCACCCGGACTCTGGATGCTACAGCTGAAAAGTACCTCCCCCAGGAATTCCAGAAACTACACGCTGGCAGTTAAGCTAGAGGGGGCAAAGCCGTGCAGTGAGACTGAGGGATGCCTCAGTCCAACGCTCGCTCTCTCTCTCTCTCTCTCTCGCTCTAATTTAGGATTAGGTTAACTGCTCTGACTACAGAGCCTTATTAGAGGTCCTAAATACTGCACTGTTAAATAGACACACAGTGAGAGAGATGCAGAAGTGCTGTAGGACAGCTGAAACCCTGCGTTTGCAGCTGCCAATCAGAGGCAAGTTCATATGGTAGACTACACATTTTACGCTGCTAGTTTGTAGTAGATTGTTGCTACTCAGTTTTAATGCGATCCGTTCAGACATTTTAAAACCGTGACGGACTGGAAAATCGAACAAGCCGCATAAACAAATACAGTAAAGCTGACAAATACCCGGACAGCCTAGGAAATAGGAAATGACCAAGTAGAAATTCTGGAAACTGAAAAACAGTTGAATGTGTTATGGCTCTTTCATTTTCTCTCATTCTCTCTCTCCCTCTCTCTCCCTCCTTCAGTGCTATCCAGGGGCAGATTGACAGTGGGAGATTTCTCGTGAGAGTCTATCCTTTCGGCAAGATAGAGCAGTAACTCTTTCTCAGGGTCATTTGCTGGGTTAACACTCACACAGAAGCACATATTCTCCTGACAGTCCCTGCCCTGGCTTCAGCCTACAGTAGCAAACTGACAACTTATGCCCATAAACAAACAACGTTTCACCAAGACTCCATTCAAATTAAAGTCAAGCTTTTCAAAGTCCATTAAATTTATTAGTGCCTACGATCGCTTCGGTGACAGTTTCTCAGTGTGAGCACAACAAAACAAAACAAAACAAAAAAAAGAGCATAGACCATCAATGTTTTTCTTTTCTTTTTTCTTTTCTTTTCTTTTCTTTCTTTTCTTTCCTTTTCTTTTCTTTTAACCCATTCTATTCGGAAACGTTATGTACAGCTTAGACCATCAATGTTTTTCTTTTCTTTTCTTTATAACCCATTCTGGTCGGAAACGTTATGCATCTGATGTTTTCTTCTGCGGCGCCGGTGGTGAACGCAAGGAGTAATGCCGTGCTGCTTATGTAATGCGGAAGCCTACGCTCCGGAGCTTAAGGGCAGTCAAAGTTAAAGTGACAGGAGAAATAGGAAAGAAACAGGGGTTACCAAGGGAAGATGCACAGCTCAAATATACGCTGGTTTCTGTCTCTATGGGGGGAAAAAACCCCCCCAGAGACCATAAGACTCGCTCCGCCCTCTAAGAGTCCCTCACCCTCACATGCCCTCCTTCATATCTGAATAACAGTCTGTTCTAATCATCTACCAAAACCATTTCGATGTGACATGGAAATATTTTTGACTTTCGACCTATTATTTTTCGGAGGGACCTGTACCGACCTGACCTACCCACACGAGGGGGATGTGAAATGTTCGAATTATCATCGTTGTTTTACAACTGTCCATGGAACACTAAGCTCTCATTGTTATAGGATAAGAGAGTCTGGTGACCTACGTTTCACTGATTTTCCCCCAAAACCACATGAGCGCATTTCCTCCGACCGCATGTACTTTGAAAAATAGCTTCAGGGTAGTTTTAAAAAAGATATAGCGCTATTGTTTATTGTGTTAGAGTTAGAGTTTCTCCCTTCTTTAATATTGGGAATACATTTCAGAGATTACAGAGAGAGTTCAACAGAATTATAGAGGATTAGGGAGAACAGAGGCCGTCAAATGTTTAATTTGCTCAGGAAATGAATTGCACATCTATTTGCAAGTAGTTCACCAAAAAAGCTAACCTGAAATTATGCCTTTCTGACCTTTGTTAAAGTGAGAGAGAGGAGACCGGATGATGAAAATTATGGTGAGACATACTGAGGGAACAGCTGTACAGAAAAAGATGGAATGATTGAGACTACAAAAGAAAGTACAGGGGACATACGCACTAACACGTGGAGATACAAATACGTCCTGCTCCTTCTCATAGTTTTGATGTTTTTTTAGTGGTTTCCAGGTCTTGTCATAGAAATAAAAAAAAAAACCGATGTGGCATTTGTGTGTGTGTGTGTTTGTGTGTGTGTTTGTGTGTGTGCGCGTGCGTGCGTGTGTGTGTGTGTGTGTGTGTGTGTGTGTGTGAGTGTGAGACTAGTCTTACGAAACTAAATGAGAAAAATACTGTCGGTTGAGGTTATGTTTGAAAAGCTGCGGAGTGAAGCCGTGTCTATGAAAATTCTCTCTGTCATCTCTCTGTGTTTTTTTTCTTTTCTTTTTTTTTTTTCTTCGCTGACATATTCAAGACATTTGTATCTCCCCTTTGTGGTAATTAGCTTGAAAGACTGAGAGGATTAGGGAGAAAGACAGTATCTAGTTCATCTGGAAATAGGGAGAAATGGTTACTTGAAGAAGTTGGACTTTTAATGAAAATGATTTTCTGACTAAGCTGGAAAAACAACATGCCAGACAAAGGCCTGCCATGGGAATAAGAAACAACCTTTGACCACACAGCAAAGGCACAGAGATCATCTGGGAGTAAGTGTGTGGAAGGTCAGACTGAAACGCACTCTAGGTCAATGAGAGTAAAGGAAATGGTGAGGTAACTCATGCATCTGATGTCAAAGGTCATTATAATGGACATGGAGTGCAATGTTAGGTAAAACACAAACAGATGCACAGGTAGGCAAGCAGAGAGAGAGTCAGACAGACAGACAGACAGATAGATAGATAGATAGATAGATAGATAGATAGATAGATAGATAGATAGATAGATAGATAGAGCAGCCAAGCTGCCAATGCCAATTATGTCTAGACTTGCCCCGTGATGTGTCTGCCAGGCCAAGTGGATAACTCCATTGTTTTTCTGGAAACCAAAGCTTCCACCCCCCCCAAAAAAAGGGCTCTGAAGGCAACTCTCAGACAGAGGAGATGAGAAGAAAAAGTTCCATCGGGACAGCTCATTTTTGATGAAACACACAGAAAAAAACTGGGGTGACTGATATGCGTTTGGACATCCGGATTCGATTCACAGGCTTGACTGAATTTCTTCTGAGAAGAACAAAACGGCTGTTTTGAGGGGGGGGGGGGCAATCTCAAAATGGCTTTAAAAAACATCTCTTACAAAGTATGGATCAGAGCTGGAGTTGGATGCCTGAGGCCATGGTGATAACATGCTAATCCGGATTTTAATTAGCCTACGGGCCACTCTGTCCTCAGAAACACATCACAGCAAATGATGCACAGAACTATGGAACCACTATCAAAGGCTTTATACAAATAGCTCAAAATAGTTCTCGAAATGCCAGATGTTGATAAACATCTTCACCCACACTCTGTAAATCATAATGACTCATGTTTCAGGGCTTTCATTTTCTCAGCAAATCTTAAAAACAAAATTTCAAGACTGAAACTCAGGAAAAATTTACAGTAGAATGAGCAAGTTTGACAGAGGAAGGAAACAGATGAGAACTGAATACAATTTGTTTATAGGGACATAGATGCTGCATCGTTACTTGTTTTTTTAGGCCTGGGGCAGAAGGGATCTAGTGAGTTGCTATCACCTTAAATTTAGTATTAATGGTCTGTTGATGGCTTTCCCTCTCTCCTCGCTTCATTAAGAAGAGCTCAAGCGAGTTTAGCGTGCCTGAAACATGTTGTGGATGAAAATCTTGCAATTTTGCATCATAAAGAAAATTCAGAATGGGAGAGTTAGAATTCACAGTCTGTAGATAGTTAGACTTGCACTTGTTCTGTGAAACTAAAATATATTCAGGTTTTTAACTTTAAAATATGTTTTCATGGTTTTTTTTTTCTAGTAAGCAATGTATTAAAGAAAACTGTTTCAAAACTTGTTTTCAGCTTGGAAACAAGACAAAAACATTTCATGAAATATACGTTAATGTTTGCCTTCTTACTCACAAATTTTTCCTTATATAAATTCCTCTCAGAGCTTAATATATAGTCAATTTAATAGTCATACAGATGACTAAAGATCCCTGTGTAAAGTTGAAATATGGCAACAAAATATTTGGAAAGACTAAATCCTGTCAAAAAATTTTATGAATATCATGGAGACACATCACCCCCCCCACCCCCCCCACCCCCCCCCCACACACACACGCACACACACACACACACACACACACACACGAACACACACTCAAGCACACATGCACACACGCATGCACACATATACACACACATGACTCAACAATATCAGACACCCCACACACATCTGCCACCGCTTAGTGAACCTCCCTGAGGCAATACTAATTTCATGGCTATATTGCTGTGAATCTGGACATATACTGCATGACAGGGTCTCTAGGAACTCCAGTATGTATATACTGTATGTGTGTATTTGAAATTGGGTGACTGCTAGTTTATGTAAATGTATTCAGTCATTTCAGTCTTTAACCACATAAATACATTTCATTGCTGTATCTCACTCACTCATTCACATAAACAGTCATACATACACATCCACAAGCTACAGAGAACAGAGAATATAAACTATTTTACAACCCAAATGAATTCTAACCGTCGACATATGAAATACCCTCAGCTTCTTTTCTGAGGTCTTTGTTGTGCATCGTAGCCACAGCGTATGGATTCATAACCAAGCACTTTGCATAACTAGCTTTGGGGCCTCACTAGATAATTGAGCTAGCTCTCAGTATTCTTTCATTAAGGGCCCAAAGGATCCAGCCACTCCAGCGTAGTTTACTGTTCGTTTATGCACCCTGCTGTATAGGATTACTCTTCATTTAACGCCGGTATCAACGTGACTTGGCGGGATAAAGGTCATTGTGAGGAAAAAAAAAAGACAGTTTCACGTGGCTCGCTCGTAGTACTGTACTCTTATCTTACTCCCCACCTGCTAACAGGTCAGGAATCCCTCCTCCATATTAATAGAGTTTTAAGATGCTGTGCTCTCTTACGAACAGGTTGGCTCCTCTGCGGATGAAAGCACTTCAAAGCGCCATGTCTATTTGATATGCAATTTTGTGGCATCAAGGTTGTTGAATGTTTTCTGTTGTTATGCTTATGGTTTGAAAGACATTTGTTGCAGAAAATTGGTGGTGTGTATGTGTGTGTGTGTGTGTGTGTGTGTGCGTGTGTGTGTTGGGGGGCAGGTTGCAGGGTTGTGGGGGCATGGAGGGGGGGTGGGTATAACTGCTGACTCAGTGAAAAGTAGTGGAAGTTTTTAAAAAAATTAGCTTTTTAATGCTAAAGAGAAACTGCTGAATAGGCACAGCGGATTACGTTACAAAACATATGGACTTCAATTTTTGTAGTGCACGGGAGCATTTTCTGAAGGAAAATATTTATACAGAGCTTTGCATATGCAAAATTTGCTGATAAATAATACAGTAATAAGCATTTTTGCAACAGATAGGCTATTATATGTTTGAAGTGGGAAATATGTGAGCTTCTACACCCATATGGAGCACAGCAACATTAACAAGATATCCTCACTCGGCTTTATAACAGTACTATTAGTACTAAACTCAAATTTAGAAGAAGTTCAGAGATGTTCATTGGGCTCAACTGATAATGAAATGTATTCTTTTATACCGTTAGTACACACACCAGCAATTTCTTCTTTAAGAAATACGCAACAGCCATGTATGTTTTGAAAAGTTGTTGAGACAGATATTATTAGGATGGGTTCAAAGAGTCAGGGTTTTTTTTTTTTTCGGTGGAGAATTACATGACAAACTGACATATTATGGTTTTTTTTGTTTTTTTTCTGGAACATAAAGACCCTCACGTGTAGTATTTCAGAGGACAAAGGATTGGGAAAGAGCCTGTAAGGTCTTTCGTGAGTGAGGGCTGCTTTGATGATTTCTTGTGATGTTTTCTTTTGTGTGTAAGGAACAAAAGGAATGGAGCCGAGAAAAAAAAAAAAAAAAAAATCACCCGAGAGTGCAAGCAAGGTAGCCCATCTTTGTTTGGAGAGAATCTGTGTTGCTAACAATTTCAGGGACGTAACGCGCGAAAGCTTGAAAAACCTTGTAACAGATGTTATAAGGTTTCTGGGGGGAAAAAAAAAAGAAAGGAAAAAAAAAGAACCCTCTGAGGTGCCTGATGAAGGATGGTACTGCAGGATTACACACGCCGTGCAGCCTGCTTCTCAGTGTCACGCCCACATTCGGTTCAGTCGGCGATGAATCCGAGGGGGGGGGGGGGGGGCAGGAGAACGGGTAGCCGTAGTCCCTTCGTTATCGGCAGAGTTGTTTTTCTCCAGGGACTGAAACTTGGGGGGGGGGCAAAAAAAGTTTTAGCATTCTGATGCATTCTACTTCTGTGAGCAAGCTTAGAGAGACTGGTGGAAGCAGGCCATGATTATTATCCTAACTTTGACTTACTGGCATTGCACTGGCTCCCTCTTGCTTCCCTTTAGATTCACTAGCAGCCTGTGGCTGTGATGTTTTAACTAGGCCTTCACGTACAAACACGGCCTCCGTCACAGATGCACTTGTCCTTTGTGTTCTGTACCAGGCTGACAAAATGGACCTCTGTTGAAACTTATTTCCAGGCAAATGCTTGTAGCAAATGTTTATTTATTTGTGCATTTATTTTCTTGATGGGCTCAAAGAACTCTGAGCTTTGTGGGGTCTGAATTGGGTTGTCTAGATGAAATGTGGCATTAGAAGTATCATGTTTTGAGGATATTTGTTTTTAATTTCATCTTTCTCCTTTTCTGGTGCTGGAAACTTTCCATTGTTAAAAAATCATTTTTGCATGTATGGAAGATGAAATCAGTGTTTCAGTGATGTTACAGTTACAAGATGGGGATATTGGGAATTACAGTATTTACAAAAGAGCCAAAAGGTACATCAAGTTTGTTTTGTTCCTTGGAGAGAAGTAATAAGAACTAGTTGAACATGTCTTACATGTGCATACCAATGATGATAGCTTTCTTCTAACTTGCCAAAAGTCTTGCTCAGTTTGCAAACAACATTATAATCCCAATCCAGTTCCAACAAAACTGCTTGAAATGGAAGAAACATACACAGATCATTGTGTAAACTTTCCCTTTAATTGTGTCAGGGTAGCTCATTTAGCTAATAAGCAAAACCATTAGAAAATTAGCTTAATTCAAATTCATGACAGCCAGTACCTCTATACAATATTCTCAGCTGCTATGAGTGATAAGAATTCCGTAGTGGTTTCCATACAGTGATTCTGTAGTTTCCGGTTGTCAGCAGGAACGCTTGGGAGAGAAGCTAAAAACAGAATAATCCACATGACTCATCTTTCATTTCGTTAACTACTACGCTTCTGTTTTTTCAAGTGATGGTGATAGTTGAGATTAGACTGATACAGTTAGAATCCGGCACTTTATATCAATACAGAATGAAATTTGTCACCAGATGTGTGCAGTGCCTAATTGCGCAATGCTTAAATGGGATAACTGATTAATTAGTCCATTGCCTAACTGCTTAGGCACCAATTTACCATAGCAAAATTAAAATAGTTTTAAAACAGAGCTACAAATGTTATAAAAAATATGTAAAATACATAATAAATATGGCATAAATGATAAAACAACATAATCTCCAGGCTGCTGCAAATGCTGCTGCTCTATTGAAATAGATCCATAACCTCGAGCTTACAGTTCATATTATTTGATGAAAAGTTACATACGTCATAACCATATTATCAACGTTAACCAAAAATTTTGACCATGTCTATATATCCACACAACAAATGTTGTCGTTTCCGTTAAGCTCATAGCTAGGGTCAGAATCCTTGATTGGACACGTGAATATCCAAGACTGCTATTCTCAGCTTCACTGAGGCATGCAATGCACATGGGTTCTGACAATGCATAAACAGGCAATTGAAAAGAACTGGCAGTCCAAACAAACGCATGCATATTAACAAATTTTAATTCCACGACCCTATAATTCTGGCCCATTCTCAGACTCTTACAAACTGACATGCAAAGTTTAGTTTTGGGGTGGGTTTTTTTTTTCACAAACAGAAAAGTTTTGACTTTGTTGTGAAAACAATGTTATTTCATATGGATAACTGAGCAGGGCTTTTGAAACTGCTGTCCGTTTAAACTCCCCAGAGAGCTACAAAAACATATGAGCAGTCCTGGGGAATGTTTGAATGTTGCAAAAAAAAAAAAGCTGTGAATCTGACATGCTGACACAGCAAAAGCTAAAAAAAAAAAACTGTCAAGGACATGGCCACTGTATTTTGTTATACCTTTGTAGTGCCAAGATTTATTTTTTGGATAGCAAAAGCAACGGCACTCTTTTCAGCTCGTAGAGTGAGAAGCAAGTGCCGCTCACTCGTCGAATTTACAAAGTGGAAGGGCTTAAATGATTTGATTACTGCTGGCTAACAACCAGCCCCCGGCGATGCCACACAGGTCTGCTGTCCACTGCTCCAAATGGTACAATCAATTTCACGAGCGTTACCGATTCAGCTGTTAGCGCTGGTGGGTTTGGAGCAGCTGTCAAAAAGGAAATAATGAAAACAGTTAATACTATCACTCAGAGGGGTTAGGACAGGGCAGCGCTCTGGATTGTGAAGCAACTCCTTCCACGAATATACTGTCAAAAGGGCAGCCTCTCTCCCTGCTCCCTCAGCAGGGCTACATCCCCCAGAGGCTTGAGAGAGACTCGACATCCAACATGTCATAGATGACACGGTACGTGTGCAAGGCAGCTAGTGGTTGTCTTTTCAATTACGGCAAGTATTGGTGAGATATATTCCCTCATATCTATTGAGGTCAAGTCACTAAATTACAAACGATGAGCTAAAACACTGTGGTGAGGGAAAATAATAATAATAATAAAAAAAAGGTACATTCATCAAATAAACCAATGATCCTAGCATGCCAGGCATCTTAGCAGAGAGGTCAGACCAGGATATATCGGATGTAAGATGAGTCCTCGGTGACTTTGAAAGGGATGTAATTGTTTAGACATGTTAGATCTAGAGCTCGGGCAAACGAGACAGCTTAACTTGCTGATACCTCATGGCCCACGATGTAGCGTGCTGTCAGCATCAGGCTGGGAGGGAAAACATCATCGGTGAAAGACAAAACTGGATGAAAATAAGTACAGTATTATCACAATCCCCACTGTGTCTTAATTCAAGGCAAAGGGCAAATATGGACCAGTTAATTTCCACCTTGTGGGTGAGCACAGCTAGTTTAATCAGAAAGGTTAAACCCCCTGTGAATTTTTGCAGCTTGAAAATGCAGAAGGTTGTACACTCAAAGAAAAACTATACTGATGCGCTAACGCAAATCAAAAATTTTGATCGAAATCAGATTTTTGATTAAAATCTGATGAATATAAATTCTGTGTAATTTCAGTATTTCACATCATCCACATGTCCAATCACAGTTTTTCTACCCACAGAAAGCCCCGAGAGAGGAGTTGTGTTGTTTTCCATTCTTACTTAGATCAAAAGGCAGTCAACAAAGGTAGCAGAGCGCAAAATCCTAATTAACTGCATGTGTTTCCACTGGTCGATTGTAAGAGATGGTTTTGTTTCCAAGATTCACCCAAGTCAAATATGGAGCAGTCTGTAGCAAGAGACTGTGTTAAATGCATTTTTCATGTTTTCATAATAGTTTGAGTTTCTTTTTTTCTTTTTCCAAAACGGCACCAACTCCTCATTATAAAAGAAAATCTACAAAATAAATCAAGCTGACATTGTATTGCATTAGGATTTTTTTTTTTTTTTTTGCAATTTCATTCATTGCTGTCCAAGGTGCATATAATGAAGGGGAGGTAATGGAAAGAAGAAGAGCAGAGTTGAATGTCAAAAATAACAAAATTTGAGCACAGTCACGCTGCAGTGGAAAATATTTCCTCTTTGACTTACTGACTTACTTAAACAGATGAAAGGTCATATGCACAAATACTTGCCACAAAAAAAACAAAAAAAAAACACAAAATATCACAAACACAGCCTCAGATACTTGGCGTGTCACACGGGCCCAAACATACTCATGCAGACACATGCACACGCACATAATACACGCAAACACACACACACACACACACACACTCTCTCTCTCTCTCTCTCTCTCTCACTCTCTCTCTCTCTCTCACACACACACACCTACACATATCACAGTGTATAGAGATGAATTTGAACAGTGGTATGCATTCCAGCAGCCCTATCTCCCCAGAGCTGTTCTGCCCGACAGTCTGACACATCCTTCTGGCTTCAGTGAAGCTCCAAACAATGTCCTTCTAGTGTCCCAGCCAGAGGATTATAAAAAAGACAGTCCAAGCATACAGTAGAACCCGTGGGCAGGAATGAAGCCAGCTAGGTTAGCTGCCAAGTTTGACACATAAAAAGACACAAATAAAAGGCAGCTAATCTTCCGAGATTTCAATGACAAGCTGAAATTGTGTGAGGTTGTTTCGTCCAAAAATGTTATCGGTCCATCAACTGAAGTGTGCCTTTTATCAGTAGCAGTGATTCTCTGTAATTAAAGATTCTGTTTAATTTTCTGCATTGTTTTGGTGTTGTCAACAAGCTTATAGGATGAATCATTGAGACAGCTTCACATTCTCAGTCAAATTCTTCCAAATTCAGAGCAGTTCAATAGGATTTTCAAGTGTGTGTGAATACTCCAAGTGAACTCAGACCCTTTGATGCAAACTGCCTCCCAGATGGTCTGAGTTCATTTTGTTTTAAGTTTGCAGTTTTCTTTATATGGACACTGTGGAGAAAGAAAGAAAAAAAAAGCTTTCCAGACTTGCTTGTTTTCATTCTTGGCTGAAGCTTTTTTTTTTCTTTTTTTTTGGGGGCTCAGAGCTGAAGTGGACCAGCAATAGATCTGAGCCCTCTCTATCAAATTAATGGACAATTTGAATACAAATGAACCTGTTTTATCTATTACGTATCCTTCATGATAAGGTTAAACCATAGATCACTTTCCAGAACCAAACAAAACCAAAGGGTTGTATATTCAAAACCCTGCGCATTTCAGTTCTCTGCTGATGTGCCCCTTGAACAAAGCACATGACCTGAAGGCTATTCCTTACGTATGCGACCTCTGACATAGAAAGTAATCATTCTAAATCACCCTTAAAACACGTGGCAGAAGAAAGAATGAGCGAATGCAACATACCAGCGTTCTCATTTGTAGTGAGGCGGTCTTACATTTGTGTTACCATCCTTCCCAAGTTAATTAACCACAGTTGGACGCTTTTATCAACAAAAGATGTTAAAACAGTCGGAATTAATTGGAGTTAGACTTGTCCAACCAGTGATGATAATTATGATTTGCAATTTGTGGTATTTTTGGATGTGCAAGAACAATGGGTGGGATGGATTCCTTTTTTTTTTTTTTTTTTTTTTTGCCTACGTAAAATAACAGGAGAACTATGCAATGCTGCACCTGAATTATTAATATCTGATAGCAGATGAGATGTTTCTGTCTTTTGATGTGTCAAAAACCGAGCTCCCTCTGTTGTCTTGTGTTGCACACCTAAACATGCTGTCTAATCTGAAAACAGCAGGCAGAAACGTCTCCCATGGCTCACGGAAAGTCTCTCATCCTTTTACTTCGGCCACTCAGAAACAAACCTTAATAGCTTTCTGCTTGAACAAGCTTTTCACAGTTTGAGAACAAGTGACCAGTCATGACAGTCATGCGCAATCCCATTTATATAAACACAAATTCAGTTAGAGAAAGACTGTGCAAAAAAACCATTCTATTCCCATTTTAAGTAAGTCTCCCACTGATAGATTTCTCAAGGAATTTATTTACTAACCACACATTTTTGTCCCAGAGAAAAGACGCTGAAACCATTAAAAACCGAATAGAGCTTATCTCGCTATGTAAATGCGGATTTCCAGAGGATCAGATAAGTAATGGCTTTTTCTCTGAGAATGTTCACTGCGAAATATAGCTGTGTGAATTCCGTGTGGTAAGCATAACATTGCCAATAGCATAGTGGTATGATTAAGTTTGTAATCGCTGCAGCTGCAACTCTTTAAATAAATAATTGAATCAAATGAAAATTGAATAAAACTGAAGTTACCCATTGGCCATACCAAACGTTCATTTGATATGGATGTGATAAGACCCACGATGTGGTGTTCTCAAACAATCTCATACAAAGAAAAAATGTGCTTGCGTTATCGAATGGGGGATTTTGAACTTTAAAGAGGGAAATATTGAAATATTGAAATATTGAAAGGAAGCTATTAGGATTACTTATGGGAGATTAAAGCTACACTATGAAAAACACAAAGTATTCAACGATTGAGCCATTGCATAACCCACGACATGACCTGAAGAAGCTCAGTTATCTGAACACGTGCATGAGCAAAGAGTGGTAAACATTTAGCTAACTATGAAGTATTTACAAGAACACATTTCCTCAATGTTGCCACATAGATATACTATTTGGCCCATGTCTTAATTCCACAATAATACTACTGTGGTGATAATTACTAATATATACTATTAATAATACTAATAATTACTATTAATGATTATACAATCCACTGTTGTAAAATACTGGCTTTTCATTCAGTATTTTAGATGACTGGTTTTATAAGCAAATTTATAATATTAATATAGGTGTGTTTCTAGTTAGCGAAATACCATTATATAATGGTCTAATAAGAAATTCAAGTTAACTGGTTATAAAATGCATGACTCTGACATTAATTTGTGTTGGTAGCACAGGTTTACCTGAGCTGTGTTTTGTCGGTTTTACACTGATTTCCTTTTCTGAAGCCGCATGTCAAAACAGATGAGAAAACAGGTTTCAGTCAGCAAAATCACATCCCATATAAATGCTGAAATTCAAGGTCACTAACACTTCTTTAGCAAAGTCATACATAAAGAGACATAAGGACATAGACAGCTACAATTTCAATGTGCAATGCATTAAAAATGCATGCACACACAGAACCATAAACTAGTATCACATATATTAATGTAATAATGGCTAATTCTAAATTTTCTATCTATCTCTGTTTCTATATAAATATTCTGGAATGTGAATAACATAACTGAAATGAAAAGGTGCTATTTATCCAGTTTAAAAACCTTTCAAAACCCTTTTTTAATTATATGTATATAGGCACTGCAGATTTAACTGTTTCCATTTCATCTACAGATCTGTCTGCCAGCCCAAAACGTCAGTCTGCAAGTATCACTGCTAAAAGTTAAGTGCCTTCATGAGTTGTTGTACGATAACGTCAGTGCCTGAGGTATTGTCCCTTTCCTGAGGCAGAAAAACGATTACTCAATTTTGAATTAGACATGCTTGTTTTCCAAAAGCAGTAAGGTCATCCTTCGTTTAGGGACTGCACCATTCAGGTTTTAGCTACGCCACGCTTGCCTACTGTGGCAAAGAGTCCAAGGAAAGGAAACACAATCTCTTGGGTGGCAGCGGGGCCAGGATCATTCTCCTTTTCATTGATCATTAGGAGCCAGGATGGTTGAGCGCCTATGTAATTGTGGGTATAGTAATGGGAAGTTCTCTCCATGACACCATTGCAGCTCTTAGTGTGAGAAGACCAGCTGTATGAGTGTCAGTGAAAGCTTGTGTTCGCCTAATTCATCTCAGCTGAGGTGGCTGCTGTCTGAGGGGGAGATCATGGGTAATTGGACATTCTGAGTTTGGAAGGGGAAAAAAAAAAAGTGTGTGTGTGTGTGTGTGGAGGAGGGTAAAGATCATTCACACTGCACTGTAACAGCTCTGTGGTCTTTTTTTTTTAAGTGAACAGGCTGAGGATGCTACACTTCCTTAGAGTATGACATCTATTCCATAGCTGGTGCTGACTCCCTTTGGTTAAGAATGAGCATTTGTATTCGAGGAGGAGCATCCAACCAAGTACAGTAGCCATTCAGTTTTGGGTAAAACAGGTCGATAACCAAGAAAAAAAGAAAAAAAGAGGACAGAATCTGGATCATTAGTATTATCATTTGTCCTTTTGGTTTCTCTGATTACCCCTTGTGTGTATGTTTTCTATGTTCCAATCTGCTGTGTGGCATTTTAGCTCCCCAGTTATTGTGCTGTATCTCTGTGGGTCTCTCTCTCTCTCTCTCTCTCTCTCTCTCTCTGTCTCTAGTGATGGATAGATAAATAGATAGAGAGAGAGAGAGAGAGAGAGAGAGAGAGAGAAAGAGAGAGAGAGAGAGAGAGAGTGAGTGAGAAGCTGATGCATTGAAATACTGATGACATCTTATCCTCTCTTTCTTTTATCCTCTTTGCTGAGGCTAGTGCTGACTGGAGGGAAAGTAAAACTGTTGTGGTAGCTCGGGTCAAAATTTCCACCTGTCCATTTTCAGCACCCCCTCTCCTCTATGCTGTTCCTCTACGTTGTCTCCTTAAACAGATGGTTCTGTTTGTAAAAAGAGACTGCATTTAAGACTTATTAAGCTCTTTTCCATGTCTCTAAAATCCTCTCCTTGACCTCCTGTTTCCCAGTCACCATTCTCTTTAATCCTGTGAATTGTTCTTTTTTGTTTTGTTTTTTTCCAACAGATGGGAAATGTCTCGGAAACTGCTCTCTTTGTTTCTACCATCTCAAAGGAGTATGATTTCTTCATGGGCATCATGTACACCATTTTTTGTAAGTTCATAACACCATACAAGCCAAACGTTTTGGTACGGGGAGCATATGACAACAGACCATCATCAAGTGTCAGATAATCAAGTCAGGAAGTAAACGGCATAATATAAAACACAAAGAATAGATAGGAAAAAGGTCACCTGTGTGAAATCACCAGAGTCATTGGGTTGAACGCGTCAGTCAAAAAGACTGAAGTGGAAGAGAATTTGTTATTTGTAGAATACATAGGTACACATGTTTTTCATTTAACTTCATTTAACACAAAAAGGCATGGAACACACTTGTGTTTGCAATATCTTTCTCCCTTAAAATGAGGCTGTGCAGATGTATATGTGAGAATCTACTCTACAAAGAATAAAGTTAAGAATAGAAATGAAGTTGAGCATGAACACTGGCACTCGTGTTGTGCGGCCATATATATTTTTAGGGGTCAGAGAATAGTATCCAAGTGCTTTTCTTGACATGGTGAGCAGAGGACAATAAAAAGAAAGGAAAAGAAAAAAACGCCTCGTTACAAAAATTACAAACTGTAGTCTGAGCTTAGCCAGAAGCCTTGAACATGTTCTCTTATTTGCTCTCCTCCTCAGGTGTTCTGTCTCTCATGGGGAATGGGATTCTGCTCCTGGTAGCGTATCGAAAAAGGTCCTCGCTGAAGCCGGCCGAGTTCTTTGTCATTAACTTGTCTATCAGCGACCTTGGAATGACTGTTAGTCTTTTTCCATTGGCCATACCATCAGCTTTTTCTCACAAGTGAGTTTTCTTGCTCACCCTCCACCGCTCCCCACTGAAAAACACTAACTGTGGCGAGAAGAGCAGGCGTCAGATGTGAATTTAAAATAAGTTAACCTTCAAGTTTCATCTTCTGACTAAAAATGATAGAAAACATTGTTTTCCTTTTCGCTTTCTCTGTTTCTCTCTCTCTCTCTCTCTCTCTCTCTCTCTCAAGGTGGTTATTTGGAGAGCTTGTCTGCTTGGGCTATGCTGTGTGTGGAGTGCTTTTTGGACTATGCAGTTTGACCAACCTCACTGCACTCTCATCTGTCTGCTGCCTCAAAGTCTGCTTCCCCAATTATGGTACCATTCTGTTCTGCACACCTGCACAGCGTTCTCTATTTGTTCTTTTTTTTTGTTTTGTTTTTTTGGGTTCATTACAGCTGTTATAGCCGTGCATCACCCAACAATATGAAAACGGGTTATGTTTCAGAGGTTACTGTCTAGTACAATCATATGACTTTGTAAATTCTGGAATAGCCCAGTCTTCCCTCGAGGCCTTTTATTTGCCCTTGTAAAATATGGAGTTACCTAGTTTAACATGACTAAGTCCACTGCTGTTTTTTTTTTGTGTGTCTAATATGTTCCCTCTAGCTGAATTAGATAAGAGAAAGCTGGCCCATTAGGAGCTCTGTTCTGTTTACAGATTGGGAGATCTGTCAGGTTTGGTTAATCTTGGAATGAAAAAAGAAAACGAGGGCCCCTTAATAATATGTAGGACTTGGTTTGTGAGAAAAACAAAAGATGCAGTATGTAACGGAATGGGCAAGAGAGAGAGAACGAGAGAGGTATGGAACAAATGATTGTTCAGCAGGGAGGGCAAGACATAGACAGATGTTTATTGCACCTCCTGGCTTTGAACCTTATCTCAGAAGAGCTGTTGACACACACTACATTATTTTTCACCTGTACAGCTGGGAAAGTCGATAATTAGAGAGTGCACAATTGCACAACGGGGATCTTGTCCTCTGAGACAACAAGAAGTTAATTCTATTTTGAAGTAAGGAGGAAAGTTCACAAACGGGCACAAAAGAGGCACATCATCGCCAAAGAGTTAAACTCTTAGTTGAAAAACGAACTATATTCATTCAAAATGGCATGAAACTGCCTCTGAAAAGGACTACACAAGCACTGACCACAGCTTGCAAATCTTATTTAGTTAAATAGTTTACCAATATTTAAATCACTCACAGATTTAGCCTGTCAAGAAACCAACTCTAGTTGAAAACCACTTCAGACATACTTGTTAGAGCAACACCAGTCTAACATACTGGTATAATTCTGAAAACAACCCAACACAACACCTACCTCTAACAACTAGCACATCACGACACAGACTTTTATATATACGCCCCTGTTCTTCTCTTTGGCAGGTAACAAGTTCTCCTCGTTCCATGCCTGCATAATGGTGGCAGCTGTTTGGTGCTATGCCTTGGTGTTTGCCATCGGCCCTTTGGCAAACTGGGGCCAGTACGGCCCAGAACCGTATGGCACTGCCTGTTGCATTGACTGGTATGCACCTGCGCAAGATATATTTGCCATGTCCTATATTGTCTGCCTCTTCCTCTTCTGCTATGTGGTTCCATGCACCATCATCTTCATCTCCTACGCTTTCATCCTGTTCACCGTGCGGGGCTCCCGTCAGGCCGTGCAGCAACACGTCTCACCGCAGACGAAGACCACCAACGCACACACTCTGATCGTCAAGGTGAGAGGAGACACGTGTACTGAGCCGTTGTCAGTAAATTGTAAAGATTGGAATTTTATAACCGGAATTGTTCTACTCTGAAATGAAACAAAATATAAGCAATACGTGTAAGATACACTTGACAGAGCTGTATTGTCGTTTACGTGACGTTTTCCGATGGGCAGCTGGGGTTTTATGTTTAGTGAGTTTGTTCTCTCTTACAGCTCTCAGTGGCGGTATGTATTGGATTTCTTGGAGCGTGGAGTCCTTATGCGATAGTGGCCATGTGGGCTGCCTTTGGCACTGGAAACCAGTTGCCACCTGTAGCCTTTGCCCTGGCTGCCATCTTTGCCAAGTCTTCTACAATCTACAATCCGGTTGTATATTTAGTCTTCAAGCCAAATTTCCGCAAGTCGTTATGCAGGGACACTGCACAACTCCGCCGCAGGATCTGTTCGAGCCCTTGCAAGGGCAGCCCTGTCCCCGGGCAGGGGGACTTGTATCCGCCCACCTCTCAGCGCACCAATAAGGATGTAAGCAACTCCACCCGTCTCTCCAATGGGATGCCGGAGACTCACGGGGCATGTCTGCACTGTGCAGTGACAGAGGCAAGATGCCAAGAGGCTGTCCCTCAGAGAACTGCTTGTGTGCTGACTGGCTCCGCCCACAGTGAGGTCACTGTTAGTCAGCTCTCAGAAAATATGCGGGCCAATTTCCTCTAGGGGTTCATGAGGTGGTCTTGGACATGAGAAATAGTGAGAAAAAAACTGGAGCAGAGGATGAAAAAACCACCTCTGGCCACCAAAAAAGCTCCTGGTTAAGAAAATGTAGACAGAGAGCAAATTGTGTTCAGAGAGGGAGATGGTGTTGGAGGAGGGGAGAGAATGATGAACATGCAAAAGTATGGAGGGGTAAAATGGTAACCAAGGAAAAATGACCATATGATGAGCATAGAAAGGGTCATATTTTAGAGAAAGGTTCATATGGACTAAGTGAGGTAATATCTCACCCTAAGTTGCACTTGTTTTGCACTGCAACCTCTCCATCATCACCCAGAGAGTGAAATGAACAATGGCCAATATTTTTGTGTCTACTTAGGACTTGCCAAGGCAATAACCAACAGGGAGCATCCATCTAAGAGACAGTGTTTATACACCGAGAGGTCTATCAGTGAATTTAGTTTTTTTTTTTTTTTAAATAAATCCTGTAAAATTTTGTGCTGCTATATCATTAGTTATGTCATGACCTGTGGCTTGCTCATGTATTGTGAGAAAAAATGTTATGAGCGATTGTTCATATGAACAATTGGAATGTGAATCACATCATTATTGTGCTACATGATGTGAACTTAAATCGTATTAAAATAAGAAGTGATGTTTCTTTGTGAATCAGAATATTTTAACATTGTTGTAACCTCAGTTCCCCTTTCCAAAGCATGAGAAAGCAGTTTAAACCCAACACTTCATACAATGCAAACTTTTTTCATTTTCTCCAGGGAAAAGCAAGCCTGTCTTTTTAGGCAGAAATTGTAATAAAGAAAAGAACAAAAGTTTCACAACCTCCGTTAGATGGAGGATGTTGAGCAAAAAATGATTTTGGTGAATCACTACCTTTGACTGACAATAAAGCGACAGATAGTGATCCAACAAATTCTCTACCTGCACCACCACACCACACTTACAAACACAAGAAGTGAACCAATGACAATCATCTAGCGAGGGTAAACTACAAAACTGGTGTTACGTTAACCCTGACATGTGACTTACACACGGTCCTAAATGCTGGGATTATTTTATGAATTCCCTCACCTCTTTGGTTAATATGCATGGAGCGCTTGTCTTGGGGGTGAATACTTGACTTCTCAGGCCAGAATATTCCGGAAAGTGGGTTTTCAGTCAAGGCAGAGTTCCATGACACACCTGTCTTTTCTCCGTGAATTCTTCCAGTGACGGTGCTGATGTTTTATTTGACTAATGATGTGGCATGATGAAATTCATTCCCAACCTGATCCACAGACCCAGCTCAGTGTGTGCTTCAGTTTGATCATACCATCTATGCTACCATGTACTCTACATGAACTTACAACAGATTCACGATCAGAATGACTTTTACTGTTGTTCTTACTGTGACGATTATTATTAAGCTTTGAAATGCCAACTGAAAATATGTTTACACATCTTGTAAGATTATCTTCTCTTTTTTTTGTAAATAAAAGATCAAGGTACTAAACATGAAAACATCTTGCAATGCACGTGACTTGTAAAAAATGGCATATTTCGTAAAATGTAGGGACTGTTTTTGAAGCGTACGGTGATGACACATCTCGGCAGTGTGAAAAAAAAAAGAGGCGAGAAGAAGGGGATGACTGAGCAGAGAGAGAGGCACGTTCTACCACCGCCCTAACCCACTGAGCACTGGGTCCACCCTTTATGGCACTTTACGTATTGCATGGCTTATAATAATAACCAAACTTTATTTAAAATGTAAATGGCATATCCTCAGGGCTTCGATAGATTTAAAAAATCCGACGACCATCCAAACAATCAACACGGACCTCAGCCAAACGAATCCTGCGGGGAAAAAAACAAATGAACAAAAGTACGTTGGCACGCGCTTATCTGTCATTTTTTTTTTTTTTGGTGTCCTTTCTCTCTTTTTTTCAAATGAATAAATTAAATGCTCCTGCTAGCACTGAGGGCAGCGCTAATTCAGAGTGCAGTCTGCGCGCTCCAGCCCCGGCTCTGCAGTGGATGACCATAATGAATAAATTTAATTGAGTGGCTCTGCTGTGAACGAGAGAACAGGGCAAGTTTATTTTTCCAAGTGCCCTCAGCCAGTATATTTATATATCAGAACAGCCATCCATTCAGCCTGTCTCAGCACACCCAGGATAGTCTGCTCCACAACATCATAACAGACGATGAAGAAGAAGAAGAAGAAGAAGAAGAAGAAGAAGAGTAGGGCTCATAATAAAAAGGGTCAAATGAGCAAATAGTATCACTACACGCACCCTACTTCTGCACCACTTATTTCAACCTGAGAATGTATAAAAGTATTCAATCAAAGTTTTTTTACGTGTATCATGAAACACAGATGAAAGAAATTGACAGGTTTTGTGATGAAACACACAATTATCCGCTTAGTTGGAAATGAAAGCGAGCAGAGAAAAATGGCAGGAAAGAGTAGGCGATACTGATAGAAACAAAGTTCAAATCAAATGTTCATTAAAAAAAGATCAAATAAAACAGAGAGTCTGCGCTGTATTTGATCACACCATAAAGAAAATTAAGGGGGGGGGTGGGGGGCAAGAAGTAGACAGTGCTGAAGTCCCTCGTCACTTAAATTGAGACCTACATTTTGTAAGACTCATCACAGATTTAGCTAGAGGGCATATATTCAAAAAGTGTGTAAATGCTCTCTTTATCTGTCACGTAAATGATAGTATAGAAAAAAAGTGTGGAAAGAGAGTTGATGTTCCCTTAACATTAACTGAGAGTTCTTTACTCCTATGATATAACAATTGTGAGCTCTCCAGTCCAGAGACTGGATGCAAGTGCGGTTAACCAGCTTTATTGAAACACAGCGTAAACTAAGATACAAAGGCACAGGAACACAGAATAGGGATATGAAGGCAGATTCACAGACTGGACACAAGGCAGGATACTGGATACAGAGACTGACGGTTTGAACAAGGGAGGATTCTCAGATAGATAGACAGAATTACTCTTACTCGAGTCACGAGTGTACATCAAGACAATTCAACCTAAGACTTCACAAGCAAGAGCGAAGCAATAGTGAAAAAGCAGTGGTACATATACTAAATAGAAATCAGGTTTAATTAAGAAAAACAGCTGGACACTGTGACTGAGTGATTCACTGACTGAACTCAAGAGAACAGGGTACTGACAAAACAATGAAAACTGAACTGGTTAAGGGGGCTATGCGGCGTGACAACTGACATCAAACTAGCCTCTTTCAGTTGACTGTTACTATGATTCTTAGAGCTGAAACTCCAAGGCTCCACATGAAAATCGCTGTCCGTTTCATTCAATAATTTATGATTTTTGAAAAGCAAATGCTACCCCCCCCCCTTTAAAAAAAGCTTTCCAGAAATTGAATTTAAATAGATAGCAAAAAAAAAAAAAATGAAAAGCTGATGCCATGTATTCAATTTAATTTATTCTGTGAAATTTGATTTCATGTACGCAGAAAGAAAGCGATCCTCTTGCAGAGATCTTTCATTCATGTTTTGATGAAGACAATTCTTAGCCGTGATACGCCATCCAAAACCAGGTTCTCCACCGAGAAACGATGAGGAGGATTCAGTCATCATCATTCAGAGCTTGTTAGGATGCTCCACATAGCGCCCAGATACTGAAAGATTTGTTTAAGGCAAAGTAGGGTAAAGCAAAGTCTCTCAGAAAATTGCAAAATCTGGTGGTGAGAATAAGAGAGAGAAAGACACAATATGATTTCAAATTGACAATTTTAACAAATTGGAGGGTGATTTCAGAGTGTTGGTTTGCCTGTCTCGACAGAAGCTTTATCTTAAGGGCCAAACAATAAAACCTACAATGATTTGATCAGAGTTGACAGGCAAGCTAAACAGGCAAGCAGTAGTTTGTGCACAGTCATCTGAATTAAGTTACGTAACCAAACAGATGTAGATGCTTTGCATGCTAAGATAAAGGATTTGGCATTATATGACCCTTTTTTTTCTTCTTTTTCTTTTTTAAAAAAAGTGTGTCCGTTTTTACGATTTTTCTTTTTTAACGCGACGTCATTAGTTGTCTTTTTGCATATCTTAATTCGTGAGACGCTGTTCAGAAACGTACCTGCCAACTTTGCTCTTATCGGCCTCTTCCTCTCTGTTTCTGCCGACCGCCCTGGGGCTGCTCTGGTCGGTCGTGGGTTTTGGGGCGTCTGTGGAGATTTGTCACACCAGCTGTTGCACAGCTTCCCCGTTTCCTAGGGCAATTTGTTTGCACAAATCACAAATTTATGTTGACATGTTCATCCGTATGCCCGCTGTTTCTGCTTTAACACACATACTGAGGAATCTCTGCTCTCTAGTGTGCAAGTGAGCGTTTCCATGTGCGTGTTTTTTTCTTTTCCCATGGATGCGCATCTATACGGTCCACGGTCCTACCCAATTCGCTTGAGGATTTCTTTTCAAAACGACTGATCTGATGATGTATAAAAATAGGTGATTGCACAAGCAAACTGTAGAGCCACAAATAGCTTCTTCGACTAAATATTTATTTAAGGGTCACTTAGCTCGTCCTAATATTCAAAACAAGCATAAATTACCGCATAATAAAAAAACTGAAAAGATCAGATTATTTTGTCTCAGGTATTTGTGTGTGTTTATGTTACACTTTATCATTTTCCCTTTGAAAATGTCATAATTTTCTTGTTTGTTTTTTTTTTTTATCAAATCTCTAAATATGTTCCAGTTTAATTGGCCAAAAGCAGTTTGATGGAGTGGCTCTGGGGTACATGTCCTTACATTAAAGAAAAAATATCGCCGTGCACAGGGGTCAAATCCATAAAATGTACCTGCTTTCATGCGATGTACAGTTTTACCAAGAAATGTCAGACTTCAATGCCATAAATTCTTACAGATCATGACCCCCCATAAAACATTTGATTTCACATTCCACCGTTTGAGAGGAAAGAATAAATCACTACAACACAATATGAAGAGTCTCTGAATCTTTTTTTTTTTTTTTGCAATAAATCCAACTGAACGTGTTGTGCAAGAGTAGGGAATATTTTTCATGGTCAAGCAGTGTGTCTGCCGTGTTACGGGAGTCCCTTTCTACAAAAGATAATCCCTGTGAGGGGTCAGTTGTGCATCAGCACTCCAACATTCACTCTGGACGAGGATTAAATTCCTCATTTGGGTAAGTACCATAGCTGAGCCACTGGACTACTTTGGCAAGTTTAATTGGCCCTGAAGCCCAAGCCACACACTTCTGCTCAGCGTTTATTTAGTATTTGAGAGAACAGGAGCCTTCTCCCGTCTCTTGTTCAATTCTTGGAGAAGTCACTCAAGCAAAGTGTCTATATTCCGCTCACGTTCTTCAGCTAGGCATTGATTTATGGCTGGGCCTTGTGAGTGTGTCTGCTCGTCAAGACCTCTGAGTGACAGCTTCCATTAGCCGGCCGTTCAGTGACGATCGGTTCTTGGACTCGAGGAGGTTCAGTCAGCTGTGGCCGTCGGCCCCTAAAACCACATCGACAGACATTACCCATGGGTCTCCTTATCTCTCTGCATCCCTCTCTGCATCTCTCTCTCTCTCTCTCTCTCTCTCTCGCTCTCTTTCTCCTTAGCCCTTCGCTGTCACTTTCTTCTCATCTTCTCTCTGTTTTGCTTGCTCATATTCTTGTTCGCTCTATATCACTTTCCTTGTCTGTCTAGGTCCTACCCTAGGGTCTGCCTCCCTTCTTTTCATTTTATCTTTTGTTTCGATTTTGTCACTGTTTTTGTCACTTCATTAATATCAATTATCCTGTGCCTGTCACGCCTGTAATCTCTGTTGCCAGCTTGCCTGGCAGAATTTTAGCAGCCAGTTTTTTTAGAACCACTTCAAGAATTCAAAAAAAGGTTATAGATGGCAAAGTACCATATCGTTAGATAATGGGATATTCTATTGTTGAGACAGTGATTCAATATGAAAAATAAACATATAACACGTAAACAAATACAAACAAATACAAATACAAACACCTGTCTCTAAAGTAAGGCAACAATGTACTATATAATTTGTTAGAGATCAGTCCTCTTCAATCGTAGTCTTTTAACTTAAAAAAGACTGTTCATTTAAGATTTGTTAAGAGCCACATTTTTGTTCCAACCACTGTACAGCACCCGCTTGCTTCGCTCACTCTTCAGGAAAGCCAGGATCACTCGCTGAAAAAAAAAAAAGTTAGGAGACGGACGTCTTTGTGAGGACAATCGAAAGACAGGAAGAAAGCATGGCTGCATTCCAGGCCATTAAACATAAATCCCCACATTTCTTCCAAATGTCTCAGCCGCAAGCTCTTGAACGAAACGACACAAGGACATTGCAAAAAAAAAAAGAAAAAAAAAAAGAAAAACATTAGATTTGGAAGATGGAACGTCCTTTTTCAGACGATTATCCTACTATAGATCATTGCTCGTACCCTTACAGAAATGTCCACCGCTTTTCTCCAGTGGCTTTCAATGTGGTAATTAGTTATAGTTGTTCAGATTACACTGAATGTCTGGAGATCTGAAAAGAGACATCTCACAGCTATTAGACCATTGACAGTATCTAAAGTTGTCACTCTGTGATCAAGAAGCAGCCCTTTTGCACACTCTAGAGGTGTCTGGAGCCACACTGGGACATACACATGTGTATGTGTTAGCGTCAGGCTGTTCTATGGCAGTATGGAAGTGCTCTACTACACTCTGTTGGCCAGCTTTGGTAATATAGCGTGTCATATTGTTTGTCATATGACTGAACAGCCAATGTGAGAATGTTAGCCTTAAGAACCATTTGACACAATAAGATTCCGATAGGGACGTTCCCGAGAAGGTTGTCGCTTGTCAAAAGCTATAATGCATCGTGTGACTGAACGTAGAGCCAGCTGCCCGAATAAAGGAAATGTTTGAGTAAGTGAGGGTAAACTGAAAGGAGGTACTCCACCACAGGACTGGTTCCTGAGTTAACTAAGCAGTTACTGTTCCATGACATTCAGGGTCATGTGCTGAAAACGCTGGGTTGGTCCAGCTGCCCATTACTTTTGGCTACCACAGCAAAAGGAAGAGATCTCTGTGACTTGGAAAGAGAGATGATTATTTGGACATTTCACAAAAGCTTCAGTGAAAAACCACCGCTCAACTCGTTAATGTTTCATCAGGAACAGTAGCTTCGAGGATGTTGGTAAGAATGTTTAATGGACAAAGCACACAGACCTCAACCATAAAGTCTGTGAAGTGGTTCAAGGTACAAGGCAAAACATACCAGCGATTTAAATGTAATTGAGAGCAAACATCAATTTACAGTGTGAAGAGACAACAACAGTCTGTTCAGAACTTCACAAAGATGGTTATGATGCAAAAAAAAAAAGAAAGAGAAAAACCATTTTTCATTCAAAAATACATATTTTTGAATGAAAAGCTTGAGGGAGATGGGCAATGATTTATTGATCAATGGGAAAAAAAGCAGTATAGTCAGATGAGTCACCATGTTCTTGGCAAACAGAAAAGAATGTACACTCTCGCTGCTCCATTACGACTCTGAATGCTTTTTTTTTTTTTTCCGGCGGAGTTTGAGTCTATTCAACCCTGTTAATGGCAAAATAAATGGTAGTCAATACAAAACAGTTGTGAGTGGTCAACTTTATCCTGTATCCTGTAGCATGTTCTATCCTGATGGGAAAAGCGTCTACCAGGACGACACTAACCAGTTCACAGAGTAAAAGTGTTCATTGAATGGATCGTGTTTCATTGCACAGTTTCAGATAACAGATGATTTTTGCAGATTATTCAATATTTAGCTGTCATCTCACTGAACGCAAAATGTGATTAAGAAAGCAAATCTTGTCCTGTTAGCTTTCTCTCACTGTTTTCCGTGGTGCAACATAGCACAACCGGTAAAAGGACAAAGCGTCTTGAAACACAGAAAAGTTGCTTCGAACTGTTTTTTTTTTTTTTTCTGTCACTCTGAATGGTGATGTCAAAGGTTGATTGCTGCTAGACACACACAGCAAGAGGCTGGAGCTTAAATGCACACTCCCTGTGGCTTCATGTTGTTCTGTTCTATTCACTAAGCCACTGCTGAAAATTGTAGGCACTCTCTGACAAACTGCAGGTAATAGGTCAGTGGAGGTAACCTTGTGAGCAAGCGTCCTTTTTCTGTCTCTTAATTCATACCAGGTCACGATTGCACGACTAAAAAAGGAAACCGTGGGAGTATCTGAGGTCTACAGTGTGATTAAGCTGATAAAACAAGGTAAAAATGAAGAACAAAATGAACCTTCTCACCATGTAGAGACTGTTTACGAGGCACCATTCTGAGCCTAACACTAAGCTGCAAAATTTCTTCTTTTTTAAGCCATGTCAAATTGTGACGCGTTTGAGTTTTCAAAAAAAAAAAAAAAATCCATTTAGAAGATTATATGAAAACACGGTGCCCTGAATATGATTAAGAACATAGTGGCCTTCATGTTTTCCAATAATTGCACAAAATATATATCCCAAGGGCAGTAAAGGCAGAGGACCATCAAAAAATCTGTCACTCCTGAAAAACATCCCCTGCCCAATATTCAGCCTCTGTCACCAGGAAAACAGCACCAACAACTGAATTTGACATCTCATTGCTCTCATTCTGATATCCTCTAACTGTAGGCGCTGTGCTCAATGAAAATATTGTCATCAGTTAAAACTACAAACTGCTGTGTTGTATATGTTGAATTACTATGAAGACTAGTTGGTTTTCAACAACCTCCCTGACTGTTGAAAACTATTGTGAACTGCTTTAAACCTCTAGGAAAACTTTTCAGTAAACTAATTAAAAGATGCAGGCAAAAGTCTTTTGAGCTGTTCTCTATAAATAGTTTACCCTCAGTGGAACATACTAGGACAAACAGAACAAATGCACCTACAAGCTATGTCAGTGAAATCATTCAATTGCATTGGACTGCAGCTATGAGGTCACATTAGTTTAAATGGTCATGAACCTAAGCAATATCAGCTTCTATTTGAACACTCTTGGCTTTGGGGGATCACAAGTAAAGCACTAGCCCCTTAGGGAGGGATGGCAGTGTTTACTATAAATAACACTCACTAAGCTCTGTGATGTCCACTCCTGTTCTTACCCTGTCTTTCTGGATAATCTTACACTACATCTATGACATCTTATTAAAATAAAAGCTTGTCTTATTAAAATCAAATATCATGCGCCTTTTTCTTACTCATAATGTGGCATAGCCGATTATGAATGGTCCCTAGGCTTTTCCTGTGTGGTGTCTGTTCCAACCTGCAAAGGTGAGACCTAGTACACATCTCTTCTGTTTCAGGTGGCTTTGCACACTGTGAGTTATATGGTACTATCAAGCTGTGTACTACAAAACCTGGAAAAACATTTCTCTTCATTTAATTCGTCTCTTTGGCAACCTAGCTCTTTGGGAAACAAATTAACAGTGAGTCACATAGTGGCAAAAGGCATCCTTTTTCTACACCCCCCCCCCCCCCCCCCACCCCACTGTACACCTAATCATAAAACAGTAAATTTGACACAACTGGGGATTTGAACTTTTAACTCCAGAGATAGGACCCACATTTACAGAGTACAAGAGTGCAGTAACAGTATCCTCACATTACTTCCTACAAATGGAGATTTCTTAAACTAGGAATATTATGAAACAAATTTTGAGGAAATATTGTCAACGTCTATGATCCCTGTAATAATGCCTTGAATATGGGACTACTGATTCAATCACGATAAAGAATGAACTCATGTTTAACGAGGGGTTCTCCACCTTAAAGAGATCTCTCAGAAAGCAGTCTAGCATTGCCTTATTTTATATTTAACCCTAAATATTCACAGTTAATGACGGGGTCAGTGCCCAAGGGAACGTCCTTATATGAGGACATAATTTCTCTCCGTGGTGATCATATGACACCAATTCATGGATCAGGAGGTTGAAAAAAACACAACTTCTAGGCCAACAACGGTTCTTTGCTCTAAGTGTTAATATGTAGTATTGGATCCGCTATGATGACCTGTGCCGTTGCTTGAGGAGATGACAGTGAGAGAACTGAAAACATATTGTATTCACGTGCAGTGTTCTGTCAATCCCCGTCAGCTTTACTTGGAAAACAGGCTCTTCATCCCAACCACACAGGCAGAATCAGAACCACCTGCCGTTGAAACTCTGGGGAGATTTCGTTTTGTGAGCATGACACACGTATAGCGAAGCTACTCACATAGTCGTTCACAAGTTTATCAGTGTATGGATTTTCATTACCGCTTTTGTGCTTGGAGTCATTCACACTGTGTTAGTCACTTTTGGTCGAAGGCACCGCTATAACTAAATTCTTTCACATAATACCTGGTCTATCTACCTGGAGTACAGCTGGCATATACTAACATATGTGTTCCTTTTCTCCCTCTGTGAGAGCACAACCATACTATTATTAGAGAAAAGTAAACGCTTACATATGTGGAGAGAAAGCATTCAGACACAGAACCGAGGCTAGCATCGTTCATAGAACATATACTCTTTTTGTGGCACTTTTGTCTACAGTGACGAGACAAATGTGCCACAAGAGTCCTTGCTCTGTAACTATGGATCAGTTTCTTGGTTACAACATATACTGGCCAGTTTTGGAGAGGCGTTAATGGCAAATCTCATTGTACTGCTTATTCCTGCTCTTACCTTCGTACCTTTAATTTTTTAACAAATAGCATCATGGGCCTTTATGCTGTCTGATAATGTTGAGAGTGTCGTAAATATTTAATACCATTGGTGCCTTATATTTTTTTTCACATAAAAACGTCTATTTCAGAGAGTGTATCAGTGAAAGTAGCTCCCACATTACGACATCATCCGCGTTTTTGTTTGCATTTTCTTTAATAAGCCTAGGTACGTGAAATGATTAAATCTCTTGAAAGTTTTAAAAGCGTACTACTAGGCAATAGTTTTTAAAGGCCATGCTACCACACGTGTGTACTATTTTACACTTTCACTAAATAGCGTAAAACTTTACATGCATCTACATTGCCTATCAGATGTATAGCTATCCCTCTAAATCCCTTGGGCGCCTGGCTGTCCTATATAAAGCCATGGCGATGTCACTGCGTACAGATCTGCTTTCGCTGTCAGAGCGCTCGCGTTTTACGCACCGACATTTAATAATGAATATTCTAATATAACCTCAAACTATTTGGATCGTTACTTTCACACACATGGACGGAACATCGCGACCTATGCCAAAGGAAATCTACGTTGATTTTAGCTTCTTCGAACAGATAATTCTGTCAGATGAGAATCAAACTCGAACGCACGTCCTGAACAGTTCTGTTATGGAGAACAATTTGGATGTAAATACAGACATTTATTCAAAATTGATTGTGACTGTCATATACGTGGTACTTTTTGCAGTCGGCTTTCTTGGTAACTCACTGACTCTTTACATATCGTTCAAAAGAAAATCTGTAAAACATCTTCAAGGTACGGTTCATTACCATCTGGTGAGTTTGGCCATCTCAGACCTACTTATACTTATTCTGTGTATGCCAGTGGAGCTGTACAGCTTCATTTGGATTCATCATCCGTGGGCGTTTGGTGAAGTTGCCTGCAGAGGTTATTATTTTGTCCGGGACGGCTGCTCTTACGCTACGTCATTGAACATCGCAAGTCTCAGCGTAGAGCGATTCATGGCACTTTGCCATCCGTTTAAAGCCAAAAGTATCATGTCCCGAGGTCGCACCAGAAAGCTCATCTCTGCACTTTGGATCATATCACTTTTCTTCGCCTTACCCATGCTTGCTACAATGGGACAGATTCACCTCGGAGGTGAGAGGATCTGTACCACCATTGTCTCCCAAAGTACTGCCAAGACCGTTCTACAGGTGGGTTTACGCACATTACCTTGGTCCCCTTGGCAATGAGTCTTGTGAAGTTGGAGCACTGGCTGCTTGGGAATTGTGTTGCCCATGGCAATGTTAATCATTATTGAAAAAGAATAATCTTAGTTATTTCTAATAATAACCTAAATAGTAATCTAAACACAATCAAATGCAAGGCCTGTAATCAAACTAGTAAAATACCCTTTGAATTCTTGCTTTTCATCTGTAATCTGATCACTTGTAAATATATTTATTATATTATATTTCTTCATCCATTTTTTTTTCTTAAAAATGACTGTCAAGTGTTAGGTTAAATCTACATTCACTGAAGAATCAAGAATCACTTTGGTCTGCACCTGCACAAAAACTAATTCAATTTTATTTTACCATTAGCATGATCTCCCTGCAAATCCTCTCTTAACTCTCAACAGAGCCATCAGACTAACTCCCTGATCATTCAGCACATGGTGAAAGGCAAGAACATGTAGATATTATTGTGGTATACAGACCATGTATAAGGCACAGGCATGCATCATATTGTGTATGTGAGTAGTGTATTAGTGCATGAGTGTATTTTTGTAAAATCATTGTTTCTACTCATCATTTTATCTCAACTGCTGAAGGGTACACAGATTCTTTAAATGAAGGAACAATATCAAATTAATTAATGTAATCTATTAAAATGACTATTTATTGAAATGTTCTTTTTTTAAAAAGTAGGAACTTTTTATAATACTGTATGTAACATTGTTGCTGATGTTGAAGAGACTTTGGTTCATCATGTCTCAAGACAACAAAAATCTGTGTCCACGTGGTGAATGCAACAGCATGGTAGAGTTCAGTTCTGAAACTAGAGCGGATCTAAACAATGTTACCCTCTATGGAACTGTTTAAAAGCTGACCCTTTTTTCAAATATTATAAACTACTGTAGTGGGCAGACAACCTATTGGCTGAGTAAACAGAGCAGTAAAATATGTCAGTGTTGAATTGTTATGGTTATCATAAAGAAACTTTCCATTAGGGTTTCATTCTGAAAGCCACATTCCCAAGAGTATCTTTCTCCCATTTACTACTCCTGACTGATACAAAAATAGATTTAAATGTAGTCTACTGGAAATGAAACAGCAGCAAGGACCAGACACTATGAACTCACTATGAACTAATTTACATCGAGTCAAAAAGCTGAAATCAAAACAATTCCAAAAAACAATTTATGTTAATGAGGAGGAATGACAAAGCTCTTTTATAATACCGCATAGATGTGACAAACATGTCTCCATGTATCACATAGCCCCCAAAATGCATACGAATCATCACAATGTTTAGTAACTGGGGTGGTCTCTCCATTCTGTGAAGGTCATTTTCATGGGCACAAACCAGGAATCTTATCAAGACTCAGGAATAATGAACGGCACAAAATATAGGCACACTCTTAACATATGTCTGTCCCAGGCAGCCAAAAATCTGCTCAAGTGTTTCTAGTGAAGTACTTTCAAGACAACCAGACCTAAGCTCAGCTTTACAGCTTTGGATGTAAACTTTGCTCAACTGCAGATGATTGACATTTTTTACTTTTACTGCTTTTCATTCATCAGTCGGACCACAGATTTTTATTTGACGTGTCCATTGATACAAAGACATTTTTTCCAACAGGTGAACGCCCTGTTGTCTTTTGTCATGCCAATGATGGTTATCTCTGTGATGAATGGGCTCATTAGCCAGCAGCTCCAGGAGCTGTCCAAGCAGACTTTGGTCCCTCATTACTACCTGTCTGCATCTAGAAGCGGCATGGACAAAACTCGCGTTCGGTCACTGCGGCATGGGGTCAATGTATTGCGTGAGTAAAGCAAAAGCATTCCAAACCCAAGCTGAGCACAAAAAACCAGACACGACCTGTCTTGTGTGTACTTGATAAAATGTGAACTTAAGAAAAAGAAGAAAATATCTAATATCTCTACACCGACTGGGACTGCATGGAACACATTATGAGACAGATTATGGATTTAATGGCTTTTATCATTTCCAGGTGTGGTGGTCCTTGCTTTTGTAGTGTGTTGGCTGCCTTACCACAGCCGTCGTCTAATGTACTGCTACGTCACAGACTGGTCCGTGTAAGTCCTGTAACATTTCTGTTCTCTATGCATATAACAGTAATTCAAGTGCTAGCCTTAACTGATATTAACCAACACCGATTAGTTCTCGACCACACACTGATTGACGCTTGGCAATATGAACAGGCACTAGCATACCAAACCAGCAATCCCTGTTCAAACATAACTCTTCAAAACATGGTTTAGAGAGTGGTTAACACAACTTTGTATTCTGTCAACAGTGAGCTGTATGACTTCTACCACTACTTTTACATGGTCACAAACGTGCTCTTCTACGTAAGCTCTGCAATCAACCCAATCCTCTATAACCTGGTCTCAAGTCACTACCGCAAGATCTTTTTCTCTACTCTCGGCCACTTCCACTGTTGTCGTCAGAGAGGAGGCAACAGAATTAGGAGGAGTAGCCACCAACAGCTGCAGCAGATGCCTTCATCCATGGTTTTCCACCGGTCCAGTCGCCAGACTCTCTGCTCCACTATTGCTATGGAGGCCATGTAACCCCGTTTTAAGGAGGAGCTTTTCATTTCCACTGTTTAAAAATTTCGGTTTATAACATTTGGTAAACTGGTCATGGTCTTTCAGATGTAAAGGACTACCTTGTGGTTTTGCCATCAGTATTTTGCCGTGATGAGTAATAATTAAACTTCTTAGAACTGTAGAGGTGAACTGTGTGACTTCTACAAGGAGTCAACAAGGATGAGGTGTTCTGGGAAATCTGTAGAAAAAGGAACATTCTCCTTTCTTTTTTCAAAGATATTTTCAAAAAAAATTTTTAGAGGTATACTTAATATGCTTGCTGGACTGCTTCAATGACCTGCAAAACAAATTGTAATCCTTTGATAAAAAAAAACAAAAAAACATTCAGAAGTAACGACAGCAGCCCAGAGACAGTAAGCCAGCAAAACAAACGATGCCAGAAAAAACTGTCAGTTAATACAAAGATACACTCGTAATTATCCACACCAGTCAGCAGTTAGTTAGGTATTAATGAAACATTTCATTCAGTGTAAGCTCAAGTATCAGTAATGGGATATGTAGTTTTTTTTAACTGAAAAGGCTTGGTGTCACACCATAACCAAAAAATTGTAAAAAAAAAACCCCAAACAAAACAGAACAAAACAAAAATTTGGGGGAGGGGGGTTGTTTGCTTGTTTTTTACAAAGCACTTAATATAAAATTATCCTTAGGATAAAATGAAGGGGTTAGTGTACAGTTGGGCACAGAACTTTCAAGTGTCATTTTAGAGTCTAATTAAGAATATACTCAACAATTTTGTCATGATATGGGATTCGTCATTTTTCAACATATACATAATGTAGACTTGGATGCTACATTAAGATCTCAAAGCATATGTGTCACAGTTGTTCTAGTTGTATTTTTCTAATGTAATAACTTATTTTATGTATTGCAAAGTCTATCAGATTATTTTTTCCCAAACTGGTAAAAACAGAAAATGCTTCCGTGTAAAGTTGTTGTATTTAGTTTAAGTTGTATCTGCTTGACTTACCTCATTATCTCACTGCATTGAGCAATAACAGGCAGAGTTTGTTTTTTTTTATGTTCACAAGTGCTCTTCATATAACTTGAATGATAACTGCTGTGTTTTGACCTGTACAGTTCAAAAATCAGTCAAGGATGCAAAGTTATGTGAATCTGTGAAGCTGTTGTCTTTATTGTTTTTAGGAAACTATACCTGGAATCAATCTATCTATCTATCTATCTATCTATCTATCTATCTATCTATCTATCTATCTATCTATCTTCCCACAACTTCTACATTCAAATGTGAATCATCCACTTCTTCCGAGTAACTATCCTTTCATTTGTTTCCAAACTGTGTGAATAACGAACTGTTTTTAAGTTCTGGTTATTCGTACTATTCCTGCCGCTACACAGCATCTAAAAAAGTACATTATGTCACCATAACTGTTCTGCTCATATTGTTAAGCTCTGCTTTATTGCTGTGTAAGAAAACAAGGGCAAATTACCCAAATACAAGAAATTAATATTTTTGTTGCCAGCATCTGCTATTTACAGAAAGTTAGGTTACTCACTGTATCTCAAAAGCAGAAAACAGAGCTCAAAAATTAGAGATAAAAACTAGGAACTGGGAAACAACTACCAGAGCTATTTATCTCCAGACGGTTAAATGTTGTTTTCTGGACTGGTGAGTAGGCTGAATAATTAAATCTGACGTGTTTAACTAAAACATGGGAGGGATGAGGTGATATTTTGTACTTTGCAGAAACTGTGGAAAATGTTCGGATTTTTTACTCTAATTATATAACACTTTGTTTACAAATCACTTGGGAAATCATTTGGGGAAAAGATCCAAGTGGGTGGCAGTGAGACAAGTGCTAATATGTCTATGAAAACTGCAAAACTTTTGTCTGGTCTTGTCACTGGTGAAGTTGTTCACTTACCTGCAGTACATTCTTTGCCAGTAATTAATGGGCTACAGTACTGCCATCACAGGCGTTATGTATGACCCTAAATCAATTCCCTTCGGTTCTGTAAGACGAGATTCTTCTGAGCAAAAACAAATATATAAAAATAAAAACAAAATCATCCTTTGATTCACTCTATGGGTCTTTCAGCTGACAAATGCAGTGATTGCTGAACTGTACGTGACACGATTTCATCAAACTGGATGAAAAACATAGTTTAAGTGTTTGATAGTAGATAATAGTTGAAATCTAGTGGGGTGCCTCCATCCCGCATCCTGATTCCCTGCATGATAAACTAATAGCTCGCTAGCAGTCTGCGTAACGGAAAACTTCAGTCTTCGGGGGGAAAAAAACCCTCGCACTCATTAGGGCGGGATGCGCGTGTTATGATTTTTAATTACCTCATAGGGTAAAGATAGCTCATTATAGTAAACCTTTTCCAAATTACCCGACTTTCAGTAAAAGGGACCTTATAGCTGTGGAGAAGGGTAAGACAGAAGAATAGCGTGTGTTAAGTGGTACTGCAGGTATTCTATAAAGGTAGCCCAGGTTTTTACCGAAACTACGGTAAAACAAGTGACGAAGGTCGCCTACAAAATAAGCTAAAACGAGCTCCATTACCACCTGTTACTTTACTAACAGGACAGCCCTTCTTTCTTATGTACCAAACAAACCAGCAATAATAATAACAACAACAACAATAATAATGATAATAATAATAATAATAATAATAATAATGTGGTGGCTGAGTTCATGAGGAAGCTAACCAGCGGTAAATTGTGGAGGCAGCTTGTTCTAATTCCCTAGCTTTCCTGGCTCCTATGCGTCCTGTCTTGTCTTATATAAAGTAAGTGTATCATAGACTATGGACTGTGATTACTCGAGAAAATCAAAAAATAATTTGGGTACTATAATTAACTCGTAAAAAATGAACCAATCCAGTAAGCTAGCTACTTACGAGCCAAACAAGGTGGATGAGGCATAGCTAAGCTCCGACTTCAAGTGAATTCTCCTATCACTGTTCTATCAGCAATGCTAATATGCAGTGTGCTTTTACCTGTAGTACAAATGTCCTCATTACCACTATCAGACACTTGAACTACGTTTACAGCAGAAAAATTCATTCTCGTCTAGGTGAGGACTGTCTGAACGTCTCAAGTGAAAGGGTTGTAGTCGGACACAATGATGTTTTACACGCAGCTTTTCACCTCCAAGCGCGGGCCTCTAGCCAGGATCTGGTTAGCAGCCCACTGGGAAAGGAAAATATCTAAAGCTCATGTGTTTGAGTGTAACCTTGAGGCAACTATCAAAGACATCATCTCCCCTAAGGTTAGAGATATATTTGTCCACCTTCTTGTTTTTCTTGGTAGCTCGTTTCAGTCAATTTTGACTACGCGGTGAGTGTTTCTTCTGCGCCTACTTTTTAAGTTATAAAGTGACGTTTAATTGTTTCTCTGCACTGCGATTTGAACAGATAGGCCTAAAGATTGGTTTACGGACATCCGGACACCTTCTTTTGGGTGTGGTGCGAATCTACTCCAGGAAAGCCAAATACCTGCTTGCTGACTGCAGTGATGCTGTGGTCAAAATCAGAGTGGCTTTTCGTCCAGGTCTCTGCTCCGCTCCGCATGGTCAAATTTTCACTTTATGTTTAGAAGTAATACCTTGACTGTTAGAAATACTGTCAGGATTTTAGACTGACGTGGCTGTTTAAGCACTGGACCATCACCACTGATCTGTCCATTGTTTGTTGTGGTCACTCCAGGACAGACTGATCTGCCAGAAGACGAGATGGAGGCTGGATTTAAGGCAATTACACTGCCGGAGGACTTCACTGACTTTGAGTCTCAACTGCCTGATCCCAGGTATACTCTTTTCCTACTCGTTTTTCTCACCCTCACTCGCCATTGAAAAAGTTCGCTCAGTTCATAATTGTAACGTCCTTTTCAAGGTGTTTCCAGTGTTTCACTTAAAGCAGACATCCATCTGCTTTAAATTAAACATTTTTTTTATTATTATTTTAATGTTTACTCTGCAATGGACTGACGACCTGTCCAGGGTGTTTCACCACCTTTCACCCAAAGAGCACTGGGATAGGCTCCAGCCCCCCCAACCCTAATTAGGATAAGCGGCTCAGAAAATGAATGAATGTGAACTCTCTGATATTCTTTGGTTGTGATCACATTCCTCTATGTTTTATATGTTTTTCTGTCCTAAGCAAAATTTGTGTTATCCTTTAATTAATGTCTTTTTCTTAGTGCCATTGATGTGGTGGATCACTTCTCACTGAACCAGTGTCGCATAGAGGACATTACTCTCAAAGAGGACTTTGGGAACAGACTCTTTACTGTGGAAGACCTTGGTAAGTTTGTAGGCATCACATTTATCTCCAGGTTGTTTGATGTTTTGTTTTGTTTTGTTTTTCATTTCAGTCCATATCTTATTTTTTTGTATTTATTTGGATATGATATGAAATCTTTAAAATCACTGAAAGCCATTCATCTTAGAGTCGATGTGTATGTCTTTCTTTCTTTCCTTCTTTCTTATAGGAGAGGAGACTCTGTCCCATCAGGGCGGTGGTACATTTGACATGAGTTTCCATAGTTTTGGGCTGCATGGCGATGACTTTGGTGATGAAGGGACTGGCTTTGACCTAGTTGGTACTGACACTCTCTGTATATCGTTGTTTAAAATAAGGCCTGGGGCCCAAGCACCCGATCATACTCAACATTCACATCTTTCATGCAATGTTTATGAAACACTTCATCAATCACCCCTCCCCTCTAAAAAAATGACAAATTACATTACATTTGCTAAATTTAGGACATGGCATGTATGTTATATGTATATGCAGGGCATTCCCACTGGTTTCAAGTGCTTTGCTAATGTGATACATTTTTCATCTGTTTAACAAGAAAATGTATTGCTTTTCAGAGTTTTCACTCTCTTCTCTGACTCTGTCTTGTAAACTAAATGCCAACTAAAAAATCTAGTGCCACCACTCTTTTAAACATTATTATTATTTTTTTTTTCATAGGTATGAGCTACAGCTTAAGACCTAAAGTGTTCGTATGAGTGTTCACTCCATTTCAGTGTAAATGTTGACTCCGCGAAGAAACTGAATAACGCTCTTAGTTTCTTACCACCTTCGCAGATTTTATTGCACGCTCTACTGAGGAAACATTACAGGGTTACATGCTCAGTAGCTCTTTGAATGCGCTGCCTGCTACGCCACCTCCAACAGCCGTGGAAGCAGCTGGTAATTTTGATTTGTGTTATTTGTCTTGTGTATGAGCCCCCAAAGCCTCAATAAATGAGTTCCTTTCCTTTCCCTGTGGATTTAACGCCCATAAACATGTGAGTTATAGCCAGAGATCCTCTCTGTTTTTGTATGCAGGGCAGTATGTGAGACGTGCACAATGTGCTTAACTTGGTACATTGTGTTATACTGTGATGCCCCCCTCTGGTCATTAAAAGTAGTGCTTCAACCATGTTTTTACAGGGACTATTTACTTCTAACCAAGACATGACTGTGACAAGTCTGGCAAAACTCTGAGTTGCCCTTGATAATTCTGTTACCAAAGCTTGGATATCCTCTTGGATACTTAAACCAGATCAAAGTAATTCATGAGCTGGATTTTTTTTTTTTTTACATATCATTTTTGGTTACCTGCCATATTCTTGGTGTGATTATCGGTAAGATATTATTAATCATACTTGACTGAAACATTTTAGCTGTGAACTGTCTATTGCCATATTGCTATTAGTGGAATTCAAAGAGCCTGCGACACCTCACTCAGCCGCGTCTGATCGAGAGCCTCTTGTAGACGCAGCAACGCTGAATGAAACCACTTTGCTGGAGAATGAGGCAGAGGGTTTCGCTCTTGATCCAGTTACCGTGACATGTAAGTGCCGCATCAACAGCCACGAGATTATGCTTATTAGAAGGATAGGTGTCTAAGAAATTGTCTAAAGGCTTTTTACCACTAACTGTGATCTCATGCATTGCCTCCTAAATTCACCATGCTGTGTTTTGTTGATAAAAACACAGTTGTTTTTCTATAACTGCCATTATGGTGTGAGGACACAGATGAATGTATTCATAAACGCACTGCCACAGGAGAAATGATGAACATTTCTGAAGAGGGATGTTTGGAATAGCAGAATGAAGTGGAATATTAGTTGTAAATATGTACATCTTTCTGTACATATTTATTTTAAACCATAACACATGTCAAGATTACCTAATAAATATGTGAAGGCTTAAAGGCACAGATATTTTAAGATTTAGTGATGAGGAAGAAAATGCAAACTCTGAAGAGATGGATGCGCCTGTCAATTAAACACTTGCGTTACATTGAATCAGTTAATCTAGCAAGCTGCTAATGAGCTTTGATAGCAAATTTAGCAGTTCACTTACAGCTGAAAGGTACATGACAGAGAGAGAGGATTGTGTGAGAGATGGAGTGAAGGTAAATGAGTACAAAGGGAGTGAAACTGCAGATTGCGCTGACAAAGACTTCGCTGGGAAGATGGAGGCATGGTGTAAGCCTATCTTTTAGAAGTGGATTGGGTTCAAAACATCTGACCTTGAACAAAAGATTATGTTTAAAAGCTCTGATGGCAAAATCAGGCTGCAAGGGGAGGTAATAGGAGCAATTTATTTCACCGCCTGTAATTTGCACAAAAGTCCTGCTCACATAGACATTTATCCTACATCTCAGTCTCTCCTTGTGTGACTGATTCTGACAGACAGGTCCTCAACACATTTTGCATTGGTAGCAGTGCAGATGTACATGAAAGTATAAGCATTTATTATATTTTGCTCATCCGTGTTACTAATTATAATGAATGTAGGTAGCACCGTGAGGAGAACATTAAAATCGGCCTTTACTGTGTCTGATTAATATGATTTAATGAGTGCGTGTCATGTTATCAGCTTCCTCAGGGGGAAAGAAGAGGAAGAGGAAGCTGGTAGTGGACCAGACCAAAGAGCTTTCCAACGAGGCCATCAGGAGACAACTGTTGGACTGCTCAGATATTACAGCCCCCCTGGACATGGCTCCCCCCACCCGCCGGCTGGCGGAGTGGAAAGAGACCGGAGGAGTAGACAGACTATTCCAACAGTTCGGCACTCCTGTCATTAACCCTGCTCTCATAGAGGTAAACGACAGACAGTTACTGGACCTCGTGTTCACAACTGAAAACACCTCTGAACACACACAGGCTATGCTCAGCCATATCAAGGGACATGTACACATATTAAGTGTATGCATAATGTATATACATGCAGTTCTTAAATATTCTGACATAATTGTAAAGAAACGCACAAACTTTATTCCCTTGAATCATGTACATGTAGCAGCGGAGACTTCAGAGAGAGATTGTGAGGCGTCAGGGAGTCAATCTGACAGCATTGTCACTAAAGTACGTGGTGTGTAAGCATCCTCCCTTCTGCCCGTGCAGCTGTTCCCCAGAGACGTGTTTCCAGGGAGACAGAGTGCCGACAGAGCAGATGAGGAGACTGACCCTGAGGAGATGAGGGATCAGCTGAGAGAGAGTAGGGCACACACACACAAAGCACTCCAACAAAACACAGCCAAAAGCACAGTCAGCGAACCGCTGGACTGTAGAGCCAGGAAAGAACACAGGAATGTTCTGGACTAATCTGAGAGGAAGTCATAAAATTATCATATTTATGTTGTGACAAAAAAAAAAAAACCATGAGGACATGAGTCATGCTCGTTTGTTACTTGACAGAATTGAATTGCAAGCTGTGCTTTGGTGTGTCTGCGTGTGTGTGTATGTGTGTGTATGTGTGGTGTGTGTGTTTGTGTGTCTGGTGTGGGTGTTTGTGTGCGTGTGGGGGGGTGTGTGTGTCTTTATGTTCATGTATGTGTGTGCCTGTGTGATGTCCACACTCGTCTGTCTCTGCGTGTTTGTAGGTGTGAGTGTTATTGACAGTCAGACTAGTGGGCTGCCTGTAGAGGAGCTGACTCAGCTCCACGAATCTCTTGCTGCTGACAGAAGTGGAGCAGAGGCAAGCAGCTGCCTGGAGTCCAACTTCGCCCACACAGACTTGCCACATCTCGGGGACAGAGCCACTGTAAGAACATCAAACACTGAAACGCAGCATCTCTGTTGAGGAACGTCTGTCCTCTTCACATTAAGCAGTCATATTTTCTCCTTCTCTGATTACCCTTCTCTCTCTCTAATATTCTAATATTTGCTTCTTTGTTATCCGCCCACCTGGAATCTTGGCGTGCCTGTTTCTAATATTTCGTCTCTCAGGAGGAGAACAAGCAGGAGGTTTCACTTCCAGACCCTCTCTCTGAGGACTCCATGGTGGTTCATCCATCTGGAGTGGAGAGGGAGATACAGCCAACGCAGACGCAGGTAATGCCTACCAAACACACACACACACACACATACAGAGACTCTCTTTTTCTCACATAGATGCTTAGGGACACAGACACCAGTTACATTGAGATTTGGAGGATAAAAACTATGTCCGTAAAAACTATGTCCGAGATACATCATATATGATCTTGTATGGTCTTTTAACTCTGTAGTCTGTGCTGAACAGTCAGGAAGCTGAAGAGAGGAGAATGACCAGTCGAGCACACAATCTCCTTCAGGCTCTTAAAGTAAGAACTAGGCAAATGCCTATCAAAACATCAGCTTTTCATCGCCTATCAGCCAGCTGGCTCGATTTGGATCAGGCCTGACGTTTGCAGACGCTCCGGACAGGGATTTAAGGACGTGGGAGCTGGGATTAAGAGACGGGGTGAAATTAAAACGTGTGGGTTTGGAAACCAAACACACAAAAGCTTAAACTCCATCAAACGAGACAGATTGCAGGTTATATCTCTGATCCACTTTCAGTGATTTTTACACTAAAAACGCCAGCAGCCATTAAAACTCTCTGCTTGTCAGTGGAGAATCAAACTGATTCCAGGTGAATAGCTGAGTTGATGGATGGATGAGAAATATTAAATGACGACTTCACATCATGAATAAAGTGGATGTACATTAAAGCTTCTTCACTTCAAAGTAAAATATAAATTATAGGTAGAATTAGAGTTGTGTCATTTTAAAAGCCCACTTCTGTGTGTGTGTGTGTGTGTGTGTGTGTGTGTGTGTGTGTGTGTGTGTGTGTGAGAGTGTGTGTGTGTGTGTGAGAGTGTGTGTGTGTGTGTGAAAGTGAGTGTGTTCATATTGATTGGTTGTCTTATTTCTGTTGTGTCTGTCAGAGACAGAGCATCACCAGCGATGACGGGTTCAGCCTGCAGGCTCTTTGTGAGAGGAATACTCGTCTGTATGCTGCTACCACATTCTTCTGCTTCCTGGTGCTGAAGAAACAGCAGGTCTTAGACCTGCATCAGAATGCACCGTACGCCAATATCATCGCGACAGCAGGTCCCAGCTTTCACCAGCTCTAGATCAAACCACAGGGAATCGAGGAAGAAACCTAAACATGCCAGCTTTTAAATCTGCTGTCATTAACCCAAAGGAGTCAAGTGTATGTCAGATTTATTCAGGTCCGTACTGGCTGCTTAGTATGGGCTGACTCACATAACTGGGTCATGCAGAACAACAGTGCACAATGAATTCTGTGACCCAGCACAGAACTGACTGACTGTGTTCGAAAGCTGAGATAACCCACTTACATATATGTCCCTGTTCAACACAGCCAAAACCATTATATATATATTATTCATACCATGAATTAGAATGTTGTGTTAATAAAGTCTCGTGTGTCGTGCACATTTTGTGTTTAATTTGACTGCAGTTTATTGTGGTCATAGAGAGGTTGTTGCACTGTGTTTCATTTATTTGTTTATTTATTTAAATTAATATTTTTTGTAATGACATCGTCTGTCAGAACTCTGAGAACTCTGATACTCGAATTGTATATGGAAAGGTTTTGAAATGTCTTACTCTGAATTCTTATATCGTTTGTCTGTGCCTTTAAAGTTCTTAAGTTATACGTTCTTAATTATGTTCTTAACATAATGCTTATTCCTATGTGTTAAATGCTCCCAAATAAAAGGCGATCAACAGCAGACTGTGTACAAGTTGTGTGGCGGAACATTTTGTTTCTGTACCGTATTAAAGTTTCCTCGACTAAGCTAATTAAGCTCTTACGGAGGTAACTGTGACTTTAAGACGCTTCGTCGCAGCATCTCACGCAGTTGCCTCAATCTGCTATAGCAAAGCTGGAGCTAGGGCACACTCTCTCAACAGCATCCGTAACCAACAAGCACAAATGATAACACGCATCGATGACTCGTCCACAGGTCCGGCCATAGGCAATGAGCCAGCATCACTGATCAGTCGTCATGGACGGCGTACCTGGTGTCAGCAAAAGCTGGAATATGTAAGCTATTTTGTTGTTAACTTTCATTTAATTTTTGAAATTACTCTATTATAATAATTTGCTGAGCGACACCATTCTGCACAAGAAACAGCAGACATCCCGACAAGCCTTGGGTATATAGGGCACTTGAATGAATTGTCAATACAGCAACTGTTATCTAAACGCATAATAATCAGCATAATCAGTTACATAACAGTTGTAATTAATAGTCGTATCTATTCCGAGAAGGGGTTTGACACATAAAGCCATCGTTATCGTGCTCGATGAGTCTTGTAATAATTACAGTTCACTTTATGGCGGATGATTACACAATTTCAAGAAGAGGAGTGATCTCTATGTTTTGAAACCCAGAAGTCAATGAGTATCAGTTTGGTATTGGGCATTTTATAGTTTTATGGTTTAATGTAGTTGTGCAAGACAGCGGTCCGCGATACTATCATAACATGATATACGTGGATACATTAACTTAAGCAGGTGAGCTGACTACTGTCTGGTAATGCCACTTACACAATCTCTCAAAGGTTACCTTTGTACTGGGACCATTATCGTTTTCGGTATGACGTCACCAGCTTGGAGCCGACCTATTCCTATTCATAGCTACTGATATCTTTGAAATTAGACAGGTTTTTCTGTCAACCTGAAACAAAAGTGATCGATGTACATTTGCGGTCTCGCTGTCATCTAAACTTTAGTTCAGTCGCCAAGGTTGTGCTAATCAGAACTTTTCCGCTAATAAATTTTAATCATTGCAATACCTGGTCCAATGTTAGGCCGAGCACTTTAGACCGCAATTACGTAGAGGGTCTGCCAGCACTTAGATTGCACTTACTTACATATAAAGCAACAGACCAGATCTATGACTTGAACAGTCATAGAAACAGCAAAGTTTATTAATATGCTTGTGTGTATAAGAAATCACGTCAACAGATTCAGCACAATGACAGATTCAATACTTCCTTGGAAATCTACCCAAAATGTCAGTTTGACTCATCTTATCTTTATCTTTATATGAAGTGCACACAGAGAAACTTGGACAAAGATTGAGTACATGATGCAAATCATTTAGATAAAAACAGATGGTTTTATGATTTCCTGGGTGCCTCATATTTCTTGCTGTTGTGGGTGTGTCTTTCATCTGTATTCAGAAATAACAGTGACATTACAGGTGATCCTGTAGGTGAATAGGTAATACACTGCTGGTTGTTTCTTCTGCCAGGTGATAGTACTTGGTAGTGCTGACATTTCAGCTGCTGTTGAGGCAAACCTGCTGAGATGGATACTGCTAGTCCTAGAAACTGGGCTCAAAATATTTCTCAGATCTCTGCGTAATACTGTAAATAGCAACAAAATAGTGTTTAAAACGCAGCTTATTTAAGAAAAGGCCTGCCAGTTTTGAATCTGTTAATCATTGTGTTCAAACAACGGTGAAAAAATACCAAGATTTGGTTATTTGAGATCTAGCTCTCATTACACTAAATGTTTCCAGCCAAGTATGTGAATTCATAGAATAACTGAATGCTGAAACCATACTATCGCAATCAATGCATCAAACTCCACTGGAACACTTAAAAGCTGATAACACAATGGTGCCAAAAATGAAAAAAAAAAACAAAAAACAGGTTTTCCTTTCCTATGTCATAGACAGCATACATAAAAGCAAGCTTTGAAAAGGGAATAAACACAGAGAATAATTCTAGGTCCAAAGATTTTCTTAAATTTAGAACTCAGAGCTAATGACTTGATTATATACTTTGTGTAATAATATGTGTATCAGCTTGATTGCGCCACTGATACAATTTTGATGCCATTCACGCTAGTTCCCATAAACCCTTCATTTTACTGCTCTATCAATTCGGACTCATTATTGAGAATAGAGCAGGGCACTGTGGGAAATTCTTTAGCATGCATTATTCAGTGGTAGCTATGGGAATGACAGTCTCTTTCGGATGTAGATGATTACTGCTGTTTTTAGCTAATAGTCACTTACCACTGAAAAGGCTTACATGCAAATACTGTATGCCTGTGTCTCGCAACGTTTAAAAAATTCTATTTGCAACATTAAAAAAAATTTTATTCCTTAGGCTTAGATCATTGAGTAGCTCTAAAAAGATGCAGACGTTTTCAGCAAGGTTATTTAGAGGTGATAAAATGGAGAGTGTGAGAGCTTGAAAGCACAGAGACACTTTGGAAACGAAGTCACGGGATAGGCTGAAAAAGCCGTAATTTGTATGTGACTGTAAATTCTGCTCTCTCTCTCTCTCTCTCTCTCTCTCACACACACACACACACACACACTCTCTCTCTCTCTTCTAATGTATCTGTAAAGGCTCTGACAAATCCCAGTTACATCAGTGTGGACAGCAATCAGAGATACACTAACACACTCTGGCATTCTAATCAGTGTCACTGTGTGTTTGTGTGAAGGAGCATGAGCTTCAGCTGCAAATGTGTCTATGCAGACTGAAAGCTTTGGCTTGGCCTCTGTGTGTATGTCTTTGTCTCTTGGGTTTGTTCATTGTGGGTTTTTTCCCCTTTCTATTCTCCTTTATTTTCAATGAGGCGACAGCTGAGCCACATATGACGTATTGGCAAAATGTTCTCTCTGACATTTTCTTTTGTGCTTGCCTTTGGGTTACAGTCTAGCACAATGTCATTCCCAATTTAGGATCATGCCTGGGATGCAAGGTTACGAGGCAACCCTGACCGATCTTAAAACACAGTTTCCTCATGTTTACCTGTCACTTTGAACAGTGCGTGATTCAAAACGTTTAAGAGGGAAAACGCATACATTTCCACATTATTAGAAGTGTCACCCTGAACTTTTCTTTTCATCACTTTCATCTCTTAAAACATGTCCACAAACAATATAATACATGGCATGCGTAGATTCTCAGTAATTCAGACTTTCAAAGTTGCTGTTGTGTTATCTGTGTTTAAGAGAACTTTGTGCTGAGATGTCTACATAGCTGTCGTCTTGGGGACAGAGAGGTGGTCTTCACTCATGTCTCTCTCATCAAGCAGGAGGCCCTCTGCAGGATCTCGCAGGTACTGAACCCCTACCTTCACCTCTATGTCCACATATAGTTATTAGTGCCATGATCTTTCTTGAAATACGCATTTTTAATTCCAGTTAAATCCAAAATGTCAGGTTGACATTGACATAAATCCAAATGTCAAGTCTAATCATGTTACTAACAAGTTTGTGTCACAAATAAATACTTTTAATTGCAATTAAACTGGTGATATCTTAGTAAGTTTTGATAATTGTCTGTTTCATATGCATGGTGTACAAGAGGTGTTAACATTTGAATGTATTATTTATGCGTGTACTGGTTTTGTTGTAGGCGGCCCACTACTGTTGGTAGTACCAGGCTGTCTTATGTGGACTCGTCCATCAGTTCTAGTTATTCTACATCCACCTGCAAAGCCAGCGACTGCAGTCCCATGTCCCGTTCTCACCCAGTCACTCCCAGGTGAGAATAACTTAAAGACTGATGAATAACCTCCTCCACCAGAGCCATGTTCCAGATTTGGCAAATATCTAAACATGGCATCAAGAAGTAGGTTATGGAACAGACGTCATTGCTCCGAAAATAATTTCTCCTACAGTCCAAGGTTCTCAAGTGAAAGCAATAAATGACTCACAATTCTTTCAAGATCTTTCCATGTCCATGCATACATTGTGACTGTCTCACTCTGTTCATTAATCGAAACTTTTCATTTGTTTAATTAACATCTGTGTTTTTGCTACAGACGTCAAGCAAAGTATGCGACCTGCAGCAGTAATCACGGGATACGTCCTCCACCTCCAGAGCAGTACCTCACGCCTTTGCAACAGAAAGAAGTTTGTATTCGACACTTACGCGCCCGACTGAAAGAAAACGTTGAGAGGCTGCAGGACAGGTCAGTAACAGTCAGCTGCATTTGGGGCATTACAACAGCATACTATGATGTTCAGTTACAGAGAAGACCTTCTATAAGCTTCAAATGAAGCGCAGAATTTTCCTCACACATGCTCACTGACCTCTTTACCCCTCAGAGATTCAGAGATTGGAGAGTTGCGAATGCAGCTAACACGGATGCAGGAGGACTGGATTGAGGAGGAGTGTCATCGCATCGAAGCACAGCTGGCCCTGAAGGAGGCAAAGAAAGAGATCCGTCAGCTCCAGCAGGCTGTAGAGACGGTCAGGACCAACCTGGGTATTCGAGATCCCAACCAACAGGAGTATAATCCGGGCGGGCTGGGCGCAGGCCGAATGGGATCCCGGCCTGGTCCATCCCGCTCCTGCGGCTGCTCTCCGGCCCACACCCTGACCCGCAGCACCACTTTCACCAGGTTCAGCAGCGACACGCCCTCACCTGCCGAACATAATGGGAACGTGGTCGTTGACCGGGCAGGATCCACCAACCAAGTGGCCGCACCCAAAGGTGATGGATGCACCCACTTGCTTCTGGAGGCGGCACTTCTCTCAGAGCATCTCAGACCCATCCAGCCCACCATGCCACGGTCCTCAACGTATGAGAAGCTGTGCAGCGGGGAGACGATTCTGCCCGTCAGCCGACCTTGCCATGCCTTTAACAGCAGCTGTAGCTGTATAGCACATGCCTACCTGCCGCATCACCATCTCTTCTTGCACCTCCCACAGGAGGAGGTGCCGCCTCCTTGCCCTAGCCCTCCCCCACCCCCTCCCCCTCCTCGCCCGCCTCCAGCAGATGAGGTCAGCGACAAGCCGGGCTTTAGATCGCAAGCCTGCAGCCCAACCATCACTTGGATCTCTGAAGAAGGTGGAGGTGAGGAGCTTAGCATGATCACCACGGCAACCAGTGCCGTGGACACTATGCTGACGGAGTCAACGCCGTTCTCTCCGCCCTCCACCGCCACATCCCCAGCTCAGCTTTCCTACATAGCAGAGGCTTTCCCTTCCGAGAGTACCAGGGAATCAACTCCTGCCACCACGATAACAGCGGTCATTACAACACCGCAGCTCCAGCAACCAACCAGAAGGCTGCAGCCTGGGGAAGGGCCTCAGGAGGTTGTGGTGGTGGAGGTGTCTGAAGAGCACAAAAGAAATGGTATCAGTACAGAGGGAGAGGAGGAGGAAGAGGAGGAGCAGGCTGCACCCCAAAGGAGCCACTGGAGTCGCTATTTCCTGATTGACCTGTTGGCTGTGGCAGTACCCGTGGTGCCAACAGTAGCTTGGCTTTGCCGTGGTGCCCAGCGCGATACCATGCCTGTTTACCACATGGGCTCTCTTCTCCGTGGCTGCTGTGCCGTGGCCCTGCACTCGCTACGTCGGATGGGCAGTGCCCGCGGCCGAGGTCCCACAGGGACCAGTGGTGCCACACCCATCTAAAAACTGGTCCTATAACATGCATCTATTTTTCTCAAATTCTGGGGACATCACTTATGAAACTCATCTAATGTCTGTGTTTTCCTTTTATCTTTACCTATGGAAATAGCTACCCTTGTGGCCCCTATGAGACTGGACTGGCCATACACAGAACATCAGACATTTGACTCCCTCAAGACCTGGAGTGTTTGTGAATTGCAGTTTTGAGATTTATTTTAGCACAGTTCAATACAACATTGCACAGTAAAACCAGTACAGATGGGACTTATGAGATTATTTATCAAAAAGACTGGAACATGTGCTATTACTGAAACGTGCAATTGCTCGATCCTGGCAAATTAATACCAGCTGTTTTGATTCAAAGAGATGTAACAATGAAGAGAGGTAAATGAAAAATGAATTCTATGTGATATATGCCTATGAATGGAATAACCTGAAATTATCCATTAGTCTGCGGATGTTGGATGATTAGCTTAAATAGCGTGTGTGATGTTATTGAGAAGCCAATGACAACAATTTGATGAATCCATGTCTTTGCATTGGGTAACGTGTTATTTGATACGTTATTTAATGTTTATGTTGCCTCAGGACAGCGATGTCAAATGATCTCAGGTGGAACACTGATGATGAATCCCAAGAAAAAGCAGAAATCAGGAAGGTCCATTTCAGTATCTCCTTTCTACATTTAAATATGTCGCTCTACATTTCAATTCAAAGTCATTCATGCAACACTTTTTTCTTGAAAATGTACTGTATGCTTAATGAGTGGTGTGCAGGTTTCATCCTCCAGCTGATTGCTTGTGTATCAGATTGCTCATATGTTAATCTTCAGAACACAAGTAAATCTGTTTGAGAACAGATTGCAAATCAAAACGTGTATCAGAAATGCTTTTGTTTTCCTCTTTTGGCACTACTATTCACTTTAAAGGGTAAAAAAAAAAAAACTTTACTTGAATTCAGGGTTGTGTTGCATGCATTCTAAAATTTAGATTGTCAAAAGGAAAAAAGGCTTTACTGAGATTGCACTGATAAATGAATACCAGCTACTGAGTTCAACAGACGTGTTGAATACAATTTCAGGAGGGCCATGACTTAGGCTTGGTGGCACTCTCAGAGTCAAGTTTGACATTTGGTTTTAGCCATCTTAACACTCTTTTCATATATATGTATATATATATATATATATATATATATGTGTGTGTGTGTGTGTATATATATATACACACATACATAGTAGCACATACATATGCTGTAATGGTAGCATATATACATGCTACTAGCATTTCTCATGACATGCCAACTTTTGACTACAGAATTTTGTACAATATGCCAACAATATTTTAAAAACTAAAGAAGACAGAGAGCATGCACATAGCCCTCGAGATGTTGTCTGGGCGGATTTCCTGTATGAACAATCCTGTCAAATGTAATACATTTTCCCATTGAAAATAAATTAGCTTTGCTTTTGATTGAATGATAGTTCCCATGTTGTAACTGTTAAATCTGAAATCTCAAAATGAACTAATCAAAGGCAGTAGAATTTACCCTATATCACATATTATCCTGAAATCATTCGTGACACTTGATGTATTTCTGAGCCACAGTCAAGTTTTTAAATCCCGTACGCAGTCATGTGCCATACTCAGGCCAACTGCTTCATGTTATTTAGCTTGTGTCTTGGCTTTCTACTGAAAGCACACAGTGGAAAAAAAAAAATCCTCATAACTGATTTGTTTATTGCAGGTCTGTGGTTATGCAACGGAAGTTTTAAGAGACTCACATCTGAGATTGTGTTTGGGACCAATTCATGCAAGACTTTTTATTTTTATAAACAATGTTTATTTTCAAGTTAATTATTTCATACTCATCTAGTTTCACCCACCAGAGTATAGACTACCGCTCAGCCAAAACCCTGTTGCTGCTATTGTGTTTACAAAACAGAAATCAAATACAAAAGGAAAGAAAGAAAAAAAAAACATACATAGTGAACTTCCAATGATTACAAGGATACCAGTAACTGTTTTGTTTAACAGGGGGGAACAAAAGTAAAAGGTAACAAAATATACAAATGGATAACAGAGCAAAGCTAAGTGGTGCAGCTATAAACACTAGCCCCTTTGAAGAATCAAGTGCACGAATCCATGATCCCAAAAGAAGTCGACCTGCAGAGACACAGAGGGAGAATTAGGGACAGGCTAAAGCAAACCAACTACCTTAAATGTCCTGCAGACATTCTGTAGCCGTGGAGATTATGGCACTGAAATCTCAAAGCCTATTAAAACAAACTTGAAAGAGCAGTTAAGCTGTGGCACGAAGTAAAGCTACGGTAATCTCTGTTAAGAATTTCTCTGTGTTATTTAAACTACCACTGTACCTACATCCATATACCAAATAGGGATACAAATAAAAAATATATATATTAGTTTTTGCATATATAAAGAAGCTTGAGGTGAATATTCACTCAAAGAAATGAAAGATATTTCTTGCTGCTTGCATATTTTCTGTATAGGTGTAAGGAGAAAAGCTTGCCTAATAGGATAGTACTATCAAACAGACACTGTGCATTAGCAATACAATAGTATACTCACCCTGAAAGAATGAATAGGGAAAAACCTGAGTAACGGTGTGGAGGCTTTACTCCAAGCCAATCAGCTCCACATCAAATATGAGGGTAGCATTGGGAGGAATGATGCCAGGGTGACCCTTGCTCCCGTAAGCATAGTCTGGTGTGCAAGTCAGCTTGGCTCGCTGCCCAACACTCATCTGCAGCGGAGGGAAAAGGACAACTCAGACATCATGGTATGGGAAATGCGGGATAGTCTCTGTACCAACAGTCAGGAATCGTAAAGTAGTTGGTTTTACTGTTACTTGATCAGTGTATGTGTGAAAAAAAAGAGAAATTAAATTTAGGACAGGTCATGAGTTCATTTCCACACCTGGGCGACCCCTTCATCCCAGCCACGGATCACTTCCTGTTTTCCAATCTTGAACTTGAAGGGCTTGCCTCGGTCGCGGGAGGAGTCGAACTTCCGACCGTCTGTCAGGGACCCTGCGGAGGATGGCCGAGTTGATGTACAATTTGCAATTGTATCTCTCCGTTTCGATGCACAGAATGAACTACTTCGGTTCCTCACGTTTCTTTAACGAGTGCACACGTGTGTATAAACACCCACCAACCACAATATGAGAAATAAAAGGTAAACGGAATAAAGTCGGACCATTATAATTTCATAATCGATCTCTTATTCCAAAATATCTGTCCATAGATTACAGGCCTATACTTTATCACAACATATGGACATAGTCTGCCATTTTCTCAACTATTCCTCTGGACCCAATCTAGTACATTCCTACGTGGTTACTCGACATTTCCAAAACTATTCAACACTTGGTAGTGATTAATCTCCCAATTGATAAAGCATTATATCAGAAAAACCACACAGGGTAGGTCGGGGATATTTGCAGCAAGATGGTTATTTGAAGAAAAGATTGGCCTATTGTTAGCTAACGTAACTGGTTCACCACCGAGCTACCCAGCTGTGCTAAAGTGCTAACTCGTTCGAGGTATTTTTAGCTAGTTATGAGAGCTATGCTAAAACAAGCGTATTTTTTTTTACTTACCGACATAGTGCACCACACAGGTCTGTCCCTTTTTGGGGAAAGTACTTCCTAGAAAATAGAAGATCGATATACATAAATTAATAACGAATTTCTTGCGAATGCTAGCAGCTTGTCAACGAGTAGCTAACAAGCTAACGTCATTCGAGTATGCCGGGAGGGAAATTTGTTAAAATTTATTAAAATGCATATTTAAAACCCTAACAAAGCATAGCTTCATCAAAATAAAACCAAACTGTATTTTCAGGATAATACCATCGCCGGGGGTTATCGTTTCAACCTCGACTCCCATCTTCGTTCGTGCTGCCTTCCTCCTAGGTCCCGCTGCACAAAATGCGGTCTACAATCTAGTAATTGTGATTCTAGACATAAAGGTTCTGTCTGTTCTGCTGAACTAAAAGCCTGGGTAATTCTATCGCCCCTAGTGGCCAAGTACATAACAACACTGCGTAGCATTTCCTATGCTATCAATTACTCAGTGAAGTTAAAATGTCCGTTATCTCTGTCTGATTTAACAAATGTTACCCTCCATCAGAGCTTATGGGTTTACTAATGTAGACCTTATTCCAAGAAACGGGGCGAGGCAGTTTTTTAAATCTCAGACATGCTACTGAACCTGAATCTGAGCTAACTGTGTCTGAAAAACAACACCATCAAAACATGAAGAAGAAGAGGAAGAAGAAAAACAACAACAACAACAACCTCATCATCATCATCTGAGGATCTGGAATGTAGAGGATCTAAATGGGTTGACTAAACAGCTCTGAAACAGTTGTAAATTAATTAACACAATGAAACAGTTAGTTAAAACACAGGGTTAATGGTTTATTTTGTCATATTTGGGATCTTTTTAGCACTAAAAAGAGACATACAAAGAAACACAGTACACTACATGTGTACACTACATACACACATTACATTTCTCTATTCTTCTGAAGGTTCTTCAGCCTCTGCATTCTGTCTATGATTTTATTAGAACATACTACTTTAAACTGAATTTTGGGTAGAGTTTTGTTTTGTTTTGGGGTTTTGTTTGTTGGTTTGTTGGTTTTTTTGGAATGGACAGCAAAAAGATAAGAGAATGGGAAACAAAACAGACACAGACGTCTGAATGTAAACATTTGATTTATTACTGAAGCTTAAGATCACTGAATTCATCAAACACTGTTAGGTTGTACCATTATAGTACTGTGAGTGTTACATCTGAATCAAGAAGTGTTGATTAGAAACCTTTGTTTTATACCCACGTAACTTTAGATCTCCCATGGTTTGTGCTGTCAGACTGTACTGGAGAGCTGTGTAAATGGGAAATAATAGCAGCTCTTGGCACATTAGGAAGATCATTTGCACTCATCTGTCTACAGCCTACATGTTTCCTTGAGGCTTGTCTAGACTTAGCTACACGGGGAACTGAGTTGAGATTTGTCTTGCAATGTTTGTGGTTTGACCTGAGGGAACTCCTGGGATAAGACTGTTTTGTGCATGAATTTATTTGCATGTGCTTAGATGTATTTGCATTTTGACAAGACATCTCACTGCTCTTTGATTTGAGACGTGGTCTCTGGCTGGAACAATGTGGCTGCTCTGGAAATTTGATGACCTCTGTGTTTTCAGTCATAATGGCTTCACAACTGTAAAAGAAGGAAAACATCAATCAAGTTACAACGGGGACTCGCAGAAAGTATTTTGAAACATTAATATGTCTGAGACAAAAAGCCTACTGAGTGTGTAAGAACTGGAGTTTGACAGAGAACACTACAACAGAACTAATAACCTTGCTTGTTCCAGATCTTTCCGGAGCTGCTGTCTGTGTGCCTCGTTAATCGGATACAGATAGAAGAAGCATAAACCGACCAGCAAGAGGAAGATGGGTACAGGGGCTAAAAGCACACGCAATGCGGTGGCCACACCATCACCATGGCTACATGCCCCTGCTTTATAACCTGTAAAGCTGAAGAGTGAGCACACAAGCTGTTTAGCAAAGGAATCAGTTCACACACACACACACACAAATCTGAGGGTTTGTAAAATCTGTATATGATATGTAATATAATGTTGACTTACTAAAGCACCATAGTAGAGATGCCAACAGACAGTCCGCCACCAAGCTTGTTACAGAAGACATAGCAGGAGAAAAACAGAGGCTCCAGGTCCCTGCAGGTGGGGTTCTTCACAGCAAAGTCATCAACTACATCAGGCAGCATAGACCTGACAAAGATGCAGTTATCTGTATATTAAGGTCCTGATTTATGAGAAACGCAAATAATACCAAGGCTATTAAAGTCAGAGAAGATGAGCAGTGTTTGTGATGAGCAGTGTCTGATAAATGGTCATACAGTAATACTGCATATACATTACTTAAGCACAACTTCTTTTTCAGGTGCTTAAGTAGAAAATGATCAAATGTGAATAGATCTTCATTTTTCTATTCATATCACTAGATGACTGTAGATGAAATTAACAAAGGTGAATGTCAGCAGTTACAGACATTTGATTACAGGCGGTGCTGCACCTGTTCGTTTGTCTGTACCTTAATTCTTATAAGTCAGTCTGGATAAGAGAATGTACTAGAAGAGCAAGTGTAACTGTACATTCAGTGTCATCACAACCATTTAACTTAACAGCCAGACTTAACCACCATTAAGGAAATGTGAGAGAATAATAGTCCAGAGTTGACAAATGATTCACCAGGGGAGGAGGAAGAGCGTAGCCAAACTGGCTCCAGCTAACACACACATGGCCACGTAGACAGGAAAGTTGTCAGACACGGAGGCGAATGTTATCAGAGCTGGGATGAAGAGCTATGCACGAAAAAAAAACAAAAAGGAGAAGAAAAAAATGATATGTTGTGTAAATAAAAAATAAGTTTGCCATTTTATGATATGTTAACCGGCACATGTAGCGCATTGAACACTTCAGTAATGACATGGGTGTGCTTACAGGAAGACCCATAAACACTGTGGTCTTTTTCCCCACCCTCAGCAAGGCCAGCTGCCACACAGGCACAGCTACAGCGGCAGTGGTCTGTGGAGTGGAGGAATTAAGAGCGGTTTTAGCGTGATGCATGAATTGTACATTTAAACAAACTAGAATTTAACAAATGTTTCTTACAGAACAGTAATGAAGAAACAAAGAAATAACTAACTAAAAAAAAAAGATGACCATGGAATTTTAGTGGGTTGGTAAAAAAAAAAAGAAAGAAAGAAAGAAAGAAAGAAAGAAAGAAAGAAAGAAAAATGTCAGATAAATAATCTGGTCTTGATTTGCTGTCTGTGACATAGTAATGATGAGGTGAGATAATGGAGGGTTACACCCATAGAGGTAAATAAGAAAATCTACCATAGCACAGGTAAATACATTTAATTCAAAAATGAATAAGGTTGTCTTTCAGTTCAGAGGTGTGAAATGAAGTTAAAAAATGTACTGTGGTAATCATTACACAACCAACACGCTCCATACATTACTGCATCCTACAGGCCATTTAGAATGAATGGTTAGAGACAGTGAATACAGCCATGTACAAACACACGTATATACAGTTAGACAAAGCATACCCAGGTGTGATTTCTCTGCTATTGTTCTTTTATATGGACTTAAGCAGCTTGTGCTTCACATTACTTAGCTGAATAATGTAGGAGTTCATGACATACACATAAGTCAAATTCTGTTGCCATGGATCCCAACAGAGATTGCTTCAGTGGTACATTTAAGGCTGCTGCTTGTAACCACCCATTCTCTTTCACCTCTTTTCATGTTTCTACTCACCCAGATGAAAGACCAAACGGGAACCACAGTTCATACTGTGCCAGTGATGTATTCTGTAGACTCACCAGCTGGCAAATGTTGCTTGGTTTTTACGCCTTTCATTGCGGATGAGACAGGGAAGACAGCACTCACCAGTAGAGTCAGAATGAGATACTGGAACTGTGTGCCAATCCCAGCCACATGTGTGCAAAAAATAGCAAAATTGCCCATGGACATCTAACAGAGCACAAAAAGCCAAAGAGAGACAAGTTTAATCTGTTTGTTCAAGGTTGAATTCCTTTTCTGAAAGAAAATGAAAAGGTTACTTGATTAATATGTCTATGAACAACCTTGGCCTAAATAGACCAAATGAGTATTGGCAACTGTAATTAAAGTGAAGCTGAACAGATTTTAAATTTGGCATTTCTGACCTGGAAGGCAACTGAGGAGAAGAGAAAGCCAAGGACCAGTCGCTGGTAAGGGCGATGTCCCACCAGCATCCTCAGGCCAGTTAGGTATGGAGTATGTGTCTGCCCCGGACTATGGAGGGGCCCTTTGGGAATGAAAGAAAGAATAATCCTTTAAATGCTAAGACATCTGAAACTAGACCTTTGGATGATTATAAAACAGGTTTGGCAGGTTTATAATTGTGTATTTCAAATTAGCTCGACTTACACAACACAGCGCAGCTAAACATTAACCTCAGATTATGTTGCCGTAACTCATGCGTTTGCACATTATAAGGGTATTTCTGCCTTTATTAAATGGTGAAGATATAAACTTTATTTATTACTGTGCTCAATTCCTAGCTCCTGACTCACTCTGTTCTCTGACCCCGAGGAAGAGTACCAGACTGCACAGGAAAAAGACAGCCCCCACCACCAGCGCTGAGGTCATGAACGCCTTCCTCTAGTGATAAACACACAAAGACTCAAACAGATGCCAAGTCTCTCAAACAAAACTTGTTTTCACAATCACATGCACATACGCACACACAAAAAATACACAGACTTGTGCTTGACTGTGTTGACAAATCACACACTCTTTCTCTCTTTCCCTTCTTGGCTCTCTCCCTCTCTCTCTCTCTCTCTCTCTCTCTGTATCCTGAGCTTTATTGTGTTGTGAGGAAGTGTTTCAGGAAGCACACTCCAGTTGTGTTCCTTAGTTTCTGTAGTCCAGTAAAATAGCAAGAAGGGGTGGTTTTGTAATGTGGGCTGGCTATGCTTTGCATCTTTATAGAAAGATTGTAATGGGTTTTGTGCATTTTACAGAGCGGCATTATTGTGTTGTACACGAGATGAGAGGGCATTTCTGCAGTGCAGATGTGGTGTCTTTTGTAAAGCAGAAGCTGTACAGGAAGGCAGCAGGTTGATGGTATAATTTTTACTGTGTTGTGAAGTGTAGCAGTCTGGGGAGATGGCGTGATCTGAGTGGGTAGGTAATTTTGGACCAGTTCTTGACAGGCCTGGTCCCTCTCTGAGTTATACACCTTCAGGACCTGGCCCTGAATGACAGAGCCGACCAGCATGGCCAAGGCTTCCACACTCATCCCTATGAGAAAGAAAAGGGAAAGAAGAACCGTTCTGGCATTCTAAAGGAACTTAACATGTTAAGAAGACAAGCCACACCGCCAAGTCACACAACTCTTTAGTCACTTTTTATTGTACTGTTACTGTATCGTACTTACTTACTCTTTTATTGTACTTAATATGTACTTACTTACTGTTTAGAATATATGTTTAGAAGTGATACTGCGGAAGTGAGTGGGGAGTAAGCATCCCATTGTACTTGCTACACATGGCAATAAAGAACCTTGAGTCTTGAATTATCAGGTTATCTGATACAGTGAATTGTGTGATGTTTGTATTAAAACAGTTGTAATCCTTACTGTATGCTGTGGCAGAATCTCTGTCTCTCTGGTGGCCACCCAAGAACATGTTGAGAGAGGTATAAGGGACATCATAGCACTGTAAAAAAGGAGCGTTTTTCTCATTAACACACATAGACACTATCACATGTTTTCTGTGTAGCAGTATCTGTATTGGGATAAAAGGGCCGTTGAGGAAGTGGGAACTCTTACAGTCATAAGGGTTTCAAACAGACAGCTCATGATAAGGTACCAGGGTACACTGAAAGCTGAAGTCACTGAATGCTGTGGTGTGAACCACAGGCAAATGTAGAAGAGAACTGCAAATGGCATGGAGAGGATCACCCTGGAAAAAAAAAAACAGAACAGACAACAGAGCTATTATCGCTCTAAAATGTTACCATTAGAGGAGCAATAGACAACACAAATGAGATTTTGATGTTGCTCCTATTTTGTATGTGAATTTAAACAATATGGCCACAGTAAATCACCGCTGTTCATTTGCATTTAACCAAAGCCACTTTTTGACAAGAATAAATATCAGTATTCTTGTTTTTTATCCCACCCACCAAGGGAGGAGTTTGCCTACTGGGGTCCGGACACTCCTACTGACCAGGTAGCCCACAAGCGGATCAGTGACTGCATCCCATGCCCGACTCACGAAAAGGATGAGAGAGACAAAGAAAGCCTCCATCTATATAATACCAGAGACAAGAGCCAAAGACAGAGAAAACGCATTGGAATAGTGAAAGTCTGTGATGTCTGCTCAACTGTACAGAAATCTTGAAAGTTTCCATGTTTGAGTCAAAAGAATGAGCGTTGCACTAGAGTCTCAATATCACTGTCAAGTTTTTTAGTGAATAATTCATGATAATGCACCACATCAGTAGCTAAAATGGAAGTCAGCTGGGTATTGGTAGTGTTGTCATAATGCAACGCATGGCTGAGCATTACTTCAGCAAGGAAAAAAAAATGCTGATAAAAGGACAACTGGAACACATTACAGGCCCAACACACCTGAACTACATCCAGCAAGAAAATCTGAAAGGAGAAACCAATGACGACGTTAGTCATCTGAAAGGGAACACCTCCCAAAGCATAGCATAGCTTCCTGGAGAGGGGGAGCCCATCTTGTTTCTAGAGGTACATACATACATGCATGCACACACACACACACGCACACGCACAGACACACACACACACACACGATGGTGATGGTTACTAAGTCTTTGGTGCCAGATTCCAAATAAGCGGTAGCCTTGAGCTCTTAAACTATGAGCATACAGACATATGACAAAATCTGGTAATCGAATCAATAACAACCTTTATCTTTACTCCAGAGCTTTTTGCATTTTGAATCGTTGTCTCTGATACTGCTTCATTCGGTTTGGCAGTAATGACTTAATCTGAATAAATGGCTTTTCGGCTTTTCAGAAATGTATTTAGCAGCTCCATACTTCATTATATCTGTGAAACAGATTTTTTTTTTTTTTAAAGTTAGAGTGACAAGTTGTTTAGCACTTACAACCGAACCACAGTTGCCGCAGCTCTCATCTTGTTCTCTAGAAGCACAGGTGAGAAATGACTTCCTCCAAGTCTGTAGCTTACTCCTCAATGTTTTACTGTGGTTCATCCTTCAAACTGAGAGTCTGTTTCTTCTGGAACAATCTGCCCCTCAGTGGGTTCTGGGTACCTCTGCACTAAAATATTAATCTTAATTTCGTTCTCCTGCAGCTCTTACTGAATTCTGGCAACAGTGAAACATGAGCAAGCACTCACAGTACACTTATAATCCCTAAGCACTGTGACCCCACCTACCTGTACATGGTGGTCCTGTCAGCATCACAATAGATTAACTTTGAAGATGGAAGCGCTGAACAGAAGCAAAATAACTGAAAAAGCCAACTGTATGTTCATTTTATATTTTTCATTCTGAAGTTCAATGGTATCTGAGAGGCCTTTGAAATACTGTAAAAGAGCTTTAAGAAGCCTTAACAAACTTTTCAGTAAATTTCAGTCCACACATTTCAAAGATATTTCAACCCAGGAAAAAAAACCTGAAAAACTGGAGTGGGGGGGGGGTTCAATAAGGGTCCACACTTAGTCCATTGCTGATTCTGATCCGAACTGTTCCTCTTCTCCAGTTGTTTGCTGGAGATACATATCCTCTGTGTTAGTTCTTAAACACCATGACAGGCTATTGTAGCTTTTCATGAACTTGATTCTTGATGTGAAAAAAATATTTCCATAATATGACTTTGTTTAAGGGAGATAAATATTGGCATTGTATCCATTTTTTGTATTGCCCTAAACTTCTCTTAATACATCAAAGTTTTTGCAGTAACATTATATGCTTGATCGCAGAAACAAAGGAATTTTAAATTAATATTCATTAATAACTCAAGAATTTTTAAAAATTAAATCTGGAACACTTACTCATTGCATGTTTTCTGTTCAGCAATTCATATGAGTAATTCTTTTTCAACATTACAAATGTATTCTTTAATTAGTTTCTGTATATTGAATATTTTAACAAGTAACTTCAATTATTACTTGCTTATTTCTGTTTTTGCTGTCACATATTCAAATGCCATGAATCAGTTGATTAAAAGCTAAAATGGCTTGCCATTATTTGATTGTTCTTGATGAATTTTCTGTGTTGTGCTGCTTTTTTCCTTCAGTGAATGCACAATACATGTCTACTACACCCATTAATACAAATTAAATTCTACTCTTAATATTGACAGTTTGGATTTTAACGTGTTAAAACTGGAAATCTGATATCAAGAACCATCTGAAAGAAAAGGGTCGAAAACTTAGTGAAAAGGCCCTGGTGCGGCTTGAATGAACACGACCACAAAATTATATCTTAACCTTCCTGCACTACATGATGGTGGTGATATATGGTAATTTACCACAGTGTTTCCCTGCACTGTGATGGAGTTTTTGAACCAGCGGAGTGGGGTTCAGAAGTACTGAGGGGCAGAGAGCACACAAAAGTCATATTTATCTTCAGGTCTCTCTTTTTCTTACATTGGCTGGCTACAAAGCCTTTTCCTACTGCTCTCCTTTCCTCCGGAATAGTCTACCTACAGAAATTAGGGAGGCACACCCTCTTCATACCTTTAAAATAAACAAAAGACCTTTTTTCTCTAACTTATGGATCGTATAATTGTAATTTAACTTTGTTGTGGACATGTAAAGCCCTTTGAGACTATAAATAGTGATACTGTGCTCTAAATAAACATGTAATATTATTATTATTATACTATAGAATTAGGAGTAACTAGGTAACAAATCTAGCTCACCACCTCAGAGACCTCAGTTTGAACCCCAGTAGCTGTGATTCCGGCTTAGCCAGGTATGCACACAGATATAATTGGCAGTGTTCGTGGGTGGGAAGCCAGCAGAAGATCATCTCCCCATTGCTGCAATAGTGACTCCCACTGGTCGGTCAGGGCACTAGATTAGTGGTGGACAGATCTGGAAAGCACAGCGTGAACCTCTATTGTGGTTACAGCTTCCCAGAAAGTCCTCCGTGAGCTGGTGAAAAGAAACAGTGCTTGATTCTCCATGTATCAGAGTAGATATGTGGCAGTCTGGGCCCTCCCTGTCTGGTGCAGGGTATGTGCAAGCAAATGGGGAACAAAAATACAAGGCAACTGGCCATTACAGACAATGGGACTTAAAAAGGAATAAAAAGCTGAATGAAACAGAAAAAAAATCTGGGAAGAAAATTAAGAGTGAAGAACAGGAGCAAATGGATCGCTCAGATGGAGTCACTGATGTGATCCATTTTAGCCCTCTTCACACTCTCCTTTTCATTCCTTATGCCCTTCATTCCATTTGCCCATTCCTTCCTCCATCATTCCATTATTCTATCAGTCCATCCTTATTCAGTTAAAACAGAGCAATTAGCATTGATTTGCTTGGTATAGCAAAACTGTGCTTAAGAGGCTACAAATGCAACATTGATCAGAAGTCAATGAAAGATACAGAGACAAATGCAATTTACTACAGTTCCACAGAAGTTCGTCATTTACTGTCTTCTCAATATGTTATATTCTGATGCTTCACAAAAATCTTATCAACTGATTTATGAGGACAGCTGGAATAGAAACTGACGTTCTCTCTTTGGAAATAATCAGACCCATTAAAATGTAAGCGCATATGTCTGTGCAAGTGCGGGTACTGAACATGCCTATGTAAAAACAGGGAGACTATAGACAAACTTAATTTAACAGACCTCTTTTTTTATTGTTATTTTTTCTGTCTCACCGTGTCCTTCACACTGATTAGCCATTCACTGTACAACAAACCACACCTAGTCAGTCTGCACACATAAATGTAAAAGATGTAAGAGATTACCAGCATAATGGCATTCAAAACCACCTTGAGCCTGTGCTACAATACAGGCATGCTATGACAGTCTTAAGAACCAAATCACACTAAAGCCTAAGGGTAGGAGTTCAGTGGCTTTAAAACAGAAAAGCAGTGAAATACTTAATTGTGTACCTTACAAGGACCATGATACAAAGGATATATCAAAATGACCTGTGACTTAGCAAACCAATTTTTGAATTGCCTTGGTTCAAGAGGTTAATGGCACAATGGGGTAAGCTTACCCTTACAATCTTGTGATGTGAAAATGGTACGAGCAATGCTTAATGATGCTGTAATACATAAACTGCAGATTCAGCAACTTGAATTTTACTTAACCCACAAGAGCTTTAAACGATTTCCTTCAAGTTGTTCTATATTTGGTTCAACGCCTAATTAGAAAGGTGACTTCTAACCATATAAGAGTGCCCCTGGGAGATTGAGGAGCATAGCTACAGTGTGACACTGAGGCTGCACTGAGATGTCTGAGACGTTTGCCTCTGTGCTCTAAATGTTGGCGACCTTGGCACTGTCCTTGGCCTGGCGCATTCCGTAAAGCCATTTGATCACTCTCGCATTCCTCTCGATGACTGATATCCCATAGCTGGGACGTCCATCTTTCACGGGCTCCTCTTCGATCTCCTCTTCTTCGACAGAGCGTTCGGAGGCAGGGGCACTGGCGCTGCGGAGACGTGAGATGGAGGCAATATCTGACCCTGGGGCAGTCAGCTCCTCCAGGTCAGCAGGGTCCAGGCCGCAGAAATTAAAGAACCGCTCCAGCTCCACACCGACATGGGAGAAACGGTCACTGACATCTGACTTGGAACGTGCCAAAGACGGACGCTTTGTTGAGCTTCGCGAGGAGAGACGGGTGAATGCTGGCGAAGGGGGTGGGTGGGTGTCCTCGCCGGACAGGTGTGGGGGTATTGTAGATGGTAGTGGTGAGGTTTGAGAAGGAGATGATGATAGTTGTGTGGGACTGTTTGGAAGTTTTATAGATTGAGGCTGGCTGGGATTTGTTGGTGAATTAGCATGGGAATGCAGTGGCTGAGTGGAGCTGGTTGGAGACTTAGGTGGTGGAAGTAATGGTTGGGTGAAGCCGGTTGGAGGTTTGACCGGGATAGGTCTGAATCCGGCTGGATTGTTCTGGGGGCTGGTAGAGGTAGGTTGCGTGTAAGGCTTGAGGAGACGCAAAATGTGGGAGTGAACTGCTCGTGATGGATCTGGTCCAAGCAAGAAATTCTGTGGAGGTACTCTTCGGGGTTGCCTCTTTACTGGGACCTGAGGTCTGACGTCTACCCTGCGTACCGTCACTGCATGTGAACCACTTGGAGCCTCTGAGAACACTAGACTTTTTCCCGGGGTGCTTGCTGAGGAGCTGCTCTTTCCAGAAGACTCTGAAGCCAGTGTGGAAGTTGGGGAAGGGGACTTAAGTGGGGTTTGGTTAGCGCCACCAAGTCCTTTGATCTCTTTGTCTCGTGTGGATGAAGATGGCAAGAGTGTGTCGCTCACGCCCGTTATTAGCTTGCTAAGATGCTCCATGTTGAGATGTGACATTCCGGACTGGGTTTCAGGACGTGTTTGGACCTTGCGGGTAGGCTGTGGAGCCTGGGGCCGTGACATTTTGGTGTTTCTTGGAGCCACGAGGGGCTTGCGGATTATCGGCTGCTGCCTCGTCTGTACTATCTGCTGGCTCTTCACATATTTCCCCTTGTCTGCCTCCAGACGCTCCACTGCACTAGCTTTGCGTATTCCTGACAAGGTGGGCAGCTGGCTAGACTCTAAGCCTTTAGAGACAACTGGATCAGGAGTGGTGGAAGAACCAGGCATCTTCCCCAAACGCCTTGGGGAAGGGTGCAGTGTATCTACAGACATGCTTGGAAAAGTACAGAAAAGGGAATTGTTACTCAGTCCTTTCTGAATTAGATTTTCTAGAGGAGGAGGGATGTTTTCAACACTCAACCATATTCCTCGGTATGGGAGTGGAGTCTTTCAGCCCTATAGAGATAAAGAGACACAAAGACAAAGTCAGGCATGTCATGACGTGATTCTCAGATTGAGGAAACAAAGAGGACAAAATGAGGAGAGCAGTTTGACTGTTCTTGCAATAACATTTTTGAGTTCATGAATACAACCCTGAGGACACATCAGTACTGTTATTTTGCGGAATTACTACGTATTGACCCCAAAAAACAGAACTCACGCTCGTTTGTGTTTTGTCTGAAACGTGTTTGTATTGTGAGACCACAGTTATTAACATCCATCTAGAGGCAACCACCTCTATGAAGCAATGCACAATGAAGCAAAACACAATAGGGGAGCACATGTTAGAACATGCAGTTCAGTTTTCCCATCATTACTGAATGATGAGATAACGTTTGATAAAATCTATATATCATTTCCAGCTAAGATGACACACTGCAAAGCATGACCTTCAGAAAACAAGAATAACAGTGTGATTTTTAAGAAATAAGCCATTTTCAAAAAGGCAAAATTGTGTGGCCTTTGGGTTGAGAATTGAGTGTAGATATCTAGACATAAAAAAAAAAATCACAAATCTTGACATTCATGATTAGGAATGCATCAAGAACATTAACTAATAGTTCTGAGAACAAGACAACTCTAAAACACTGAAGAAAGTACATCCTTATATGTTTATTTTATTTCATATGCTCAAGCTGCTATCAAACATCTCACAGCTTTATTCATACAATTGTGCTTGTTTAGCGTCAAATTTACCTAAAAATTACCAAACAATATCTAAACTGTGTGGTAATAGAACAAATATCTTCAAATAATCTAAATAATCCTACATGTATAATGTTAGGTATATGTAACTAATCTCACAGGAAGAGGATTTTAGATTAATGTGAAAGATTCATACTTATCATATCATTTTTGCAATGCAGTTGTTAGAATCTTAAAACGTAAAGCTTTTACAGCGGGTGGACTGCCATCAATATCCATGGATTGTTTTGGGAAAGGACCTCACTGGAAAGAACCACGCACCCATAAATTCTTAACTTCTTGCTGCCACAATAGTGAATAGTAAATAGTTCTTAATGGAACTGCACACTGCTGAAAAGTGTAGAAAGTGTATAGCGTAGGGGAGACTTTGAAGTTGAAGTTCTTCAACTGTCAGACACATTCTTTAAATATTTGCCATTCCTCACTAACACAAGCAATGGCTCCACCTGAGGATAAAGGGCAACTGATATGCCCTTTCTGTTCCTCTGCTTCTCTATCTTTCGATTTCCGCTCTGCCCTATTGTAGGAGCCGGTCATTGTCTCTCTCACTGTCTCTCTTAATCTCTGTGTTTGAATTTCAATCACCCATTATGTCTGTGTCTCTATCTCTGTCTCTTCTTTCTCACTCTCTCTCTCTCTCTCTCTCTCTCTCTCTCTCACATACACACACACACACACAGAATCCATACAGTAATGCATGCACGTTATAGAAATGACTCTAATGAATTGAAACTGATTAAACTGATTAAATCTGACAGGATGGGCTTTTATGGGAAGAGAGATTCCAGCAAGACCGAGCAGCATGTCTGAACATGATCTAACACAAGGAAAAAAACAAATGTGGTGTGAGACCACAAGGTGAAATTTGAAATAAAAGTACAACTGACTACAATAACACAAGAGATACAAATTTTGAGAGAGGAAAAAAAAACACTTCTCAGTCATTATGGGGAAAAGAAACTAATGGATTATGAGTCATGTTTACTTACAGGTGAAGGTTTCTTGAGCACACACAAACACACACACACACACAAAAGCCTACAAAATGTCAGCTTCTTTGACAAACCACAGAATCTCCAGACTCACCTGAGTTTCTGTCTTCTTGAGCTGAATCCTTTGGCTGTCCTCAAAAATTTGGACTCTTCTGCCTCAAACACCAAAAGATAGATAAAGTGTACTCTAATTTTCAGTTAACCGATTCACCCTTTGAGTGTGTTTGCACACAGGAGAAAGTAACTGCCCAAACCTGTTGGACTCCCTGTCTAGGTGCTGATCCCGCCTTATTGACTCACTTGCCCAATAATAAGCTGCCTTGCATGGCAGGAAGCAGGAGCGTTGTCACAAGTCATGTGACATCACATTTCCCAGATTCCTTCTTGCCAGTCTATTTTTTTTTATATATATATATGAAATCTTTTTAAATGTATCTTTTCCCCAAACCAAAACAACTCTTAATTCTTAATAGCTGGACAACAGACATTTGTTTAGAATGTCTATGTGGCATTTTTTGGTATTGCCTTAAGTGTGTGGGACAGAAGGACTTTCAATACATTGAAATGATCTACAGGTGCTGCTCTCTGCTGGTCACAGGAGGAAATGGCTTTATGCAGAACAGAACACCAACTTAGTCTTTGAATCATGTGAGTGAATACAATAGCTCTTTAATTAAGAAAGGAGGGTCCTCTCAACCCTGAGGTCAGAGAAGTGATAAGAAATGTGTTTATCAGACTAATGGCTTAGTCCTTGGCGGTTGGAGTCAAGGATACTGCATTGAAGATGAATTTTCTTACTTTTTAAATGCAAATGTGGTTGACACTTTGATAACAGGGGCAATTTGCATCATAATAGATGAAAAGTCCCATTAAAATGTTTGGTACTGTTGGAGAAAACAAAGTATGCTTGAGGATATTCAGAGGTTTTTGTTTTGCCTTAAGCAAAGACTGACATTGTATGACTTTGAAAACATGTTATGTTAATAGGCAACATCTACTGACATGCTTGATATGCAAAACATTAATTAATGCCAACTGTTGCAAAAAGCCACAGAGTTCTTGTTCAACTTGTTTATTTTGACCTCCTTGAAAAGGCCACTAGAAATAAACAATTTCCAGGCATTTGCCCAGTAATACTCGATTCAGGACTTACTATGAACACATATATAACACAAGTATCTACACAAGAATACAAAACGGAGACCATTACCCAAATGTTCATAAAAAATATGATCCTAAATTAAAGTGTCTTTTGACAATATATATATAGAACCACTAAAACAGAAAGCGATGTGACTAAATCATTTTCACACATCTCGGAGCACTTTGAACATGTATCATTTCACACTTTGAGACAGTCAAAGAGTATTACAGCCATTTATTACTGTGGTTTCCATGGAGACCCTGGAATCACTGTAAAACATTTACTATGGCCTACAGAGTGAACCTAATGCTTGAAACACGAAGTTTATGACTGTGCACCTTTAGATTCAGTAGAGATTAAGCATTTTAAGCTACAAGTATGCCCACAGACACATTGTGAAGCACTGTGTTTAGATCAGGGCACTTGGCAAACAGGTTCCTGCAGTACATTGCAAAACCATGGGAAATTTATGTGTCTGAACGCAAGATTTACAACTTTATGTAATCCAAGTTATTACTTGAGGGAACAAACACCTCATTTCTCAGATATCAGCTTGGTTCATTTGTAGCATTGCGGAGCAGTTGGAATGAAACAATGTCTTTTCTTTGCAAAAAAGTTTTAGCCCATTGTCAGGTGTAAAGTTGCATTTCTTGTGTTTAATAGAGACCACAATTCGGAAACAATGCATGACTGTCAATCAAACTAACTCTAAATGTTCCTCATTCACAGAACACAACACAAATACAGTTTTATTGAGAGAGAGAGGGATCTGTAGACAGCAAGCATATTACCTGAAACATAATACGCAAATTAATCTTTGTGTTCCAAAAGTGCTTGAAAAATTTCACTGTGAGCTATTTAAATATGTCTTGACTTTCAGATATATTCTTTTTCTTAAGCAAAACATAATCACTTTTTCAGTTAGTGTTTTTTCTAATCTTGCATTTCTGTGTGAATGGAACAGCTGTTCATTTGTCCACAACTTATCATGATACATTCAGGTTCAAAAGCCAAGATATCCTTTCAACCTAACACAAGATACATTTCAGATTATTCTAGACTATGTCAGAACCAGACTGTCATCTGACAGCGTGGAGCAGTTGAGTTTTTCCTCAGTGAACGGAGGTAGACACAGCGGAAAGGAGTGTCAGAGTGAAAGACGTGAAGCATCTCTCAGGAGACCACGCAGTTTTTGTCTTTGTCCTTTCCACTGAAGCTCTGTGTCCTCCTCCTCCTTCTCAGACTGCCCCTTTTCCCCCGTCCCTCCTCTTCCTCCGCCCCCCCCTCTTTACCCTCCTCCCCGCCCGTCCTGCCGAGCAGCTGTGGGGGCAGAGGGATGCGTTCTCCTAAAAAGTAGCCTTCCTCCTCGGAGTCTGAGGAAGAGGAGCAGGTGGAGCAGGAGTCTTCGTGTTTGTAATGGGCTGGCTGCAGGGTGAGACCGTTGGCTTGTTCCGCTCCGCGTTCCCTCTCCCCGCGCCAGTCCAACGCGTCCAGACGAGGCCGCTCTGAGCGGGAACGGCGAAAGCGCCTCTCTGTGCCCAGGTGGAGAGGGGTATCCGATCCCACGCGGCTACGACCGGAGGCTCCGTATCCGCCTCGCCGGAAGCTGCGGTGATATGCTCCGTCTGTGGTGACATGGATTCGTAAGATGGTGGAGATCAACTGATGAATATTTTTTAGAGACTTAAAGCGGGCAGATTTTTAGATTTCTTTAATAGAATACAATCATTTTGTGAGAAGATTTCCGAATGTGTTACGTGTGTCACCCTTCTTACCCAGCAGATCCATTTGAGGTCGGATACCGGCCCGCAGGCGTAATCTGCGACCCAGATCCCCCATCGGCTCCTCTCCTTCCTGTTCTTCGTCCTTTTCTTCTTTTTCTTCCTCCTCCTCCTCTTCCTCATCTTCCTCCACTGAGTAGCTACAGCTGATTGGCTCACGGAAGCTGACCCTGGCTGCGCTGCGTCCCGGAGGTGGGGCAGGAGCGGGGGGCTCTGGTTGTGTAACACTAGGGGGGGTAAGAACCGTCGAATCGAGAGGTTCCAAGAGGAAAGGTGGTGGAGGAGGCAAGTCGTCTATGCGACACGGCGTGTCATCAAATGAGTTCTCATAAACATACTCTGACAGTCAGGTCAGTGAGAGAGACAGAGAGAGAGAGACAGAGAGAGAGGAGACAGATATTGTAAAATGATTGTGTAAATATAACAATTATGCCTGCAAAGAACAACAGTTATTTTAATCATCTTCTCAGTGTCTTACAGGGCAGTCCTTCATTCTTTATTAATCGATATGTTTGTGACAGTTCACGTGTGCGTCCCCGTTTCAGATGTTCCATTGATTGCCAATAGATGTAGAATAATTTATAAATTCAATCAGAATGCGGTTGGGGTGTAATTCGGTGTCATACCTGCACTATTCCTCTCCACCCAGTTCTCACAGTCTTTAACGGTCGACGTCCCTCTAGATGTGCAGCTTGGCTGTGATGGCTCAAAATCACCATCATAGCTGTTTATTTCTACTGTGAACTGCAGGCCACCGTTAGGCTCCTCAGTCCTGCCTGTCCTGGGGAGCACGCTGACGTTTGATTGGCCACCACACTCTGAGGTTGGCCAGCCATTGGCTATGTGACTTGAGAGTTGGGAGGAAGAGTAGGAGCTTTGAGAGCACGTGTCCATATGGTTGTCATATGACAGGACCACACCATTTGACAAATGAGATGGTGAGCTGTTGACACCTAGAGAATTGAATGAGAAAGAAAAACAGGCATTTCTGAAGAGCCATGGCGTCAACATACCCAGCATTTCATAAAACAAAAAAGCAAAAAATATAACAAAATAAGTGAATGTCATACCATTATCAGACAGAAAGAGTTTTCCTTTTCCATTCCCTGTTGCAGTGGAGGTACCAGTGGAAGTGTTAGTCACGCTGGTGGCGGTAGCGGACTGGTAGCCCTCTGGTCTTCGGGAAGGGGAGTTCCGTTGCTGTTGTCGTTGGTGTGTTTTGTGCGAGGCTGGCTTGCTCTGGAGAGCCGAGTCACACGAGTCCGAGTTGTTGGGGTCTTCGCCTAACGAGCAAGGCCGCGAGCAGAAGATAAGCCCCCCGCGCGGGAGGAAAGGTCGACCCAGCAGGGGCAGCCGACAGTGGGCACAGCAGAAACAAGCCTCTGACGCGTGCCAGTGCTGACCCTCATATGTCATCTGACCCTGGTCTATACCTACAAACCGAGAGAGAGAGAGAGAGAGAGAGGGGAATAGAGAGAGTGCAACTAAGTCAATGTTCTCCTTTTAGTTGTTCTCACGCTAAATGTAAGCTACAAACAGTATCCAAAATTGAAATGGACCTAAAAGCGGCTTATGTACAACTTTGCAAATATACGTCGAATTAAACCTAATCTAATCAAACTTCCTCTAATTAGTTAAATTAGAACCTAATCTAATTAAACCTCCTTCCACTCTTTCCCCGCCCAGGTCTACCAGTCAGGAAGTGTGTATTTTGTCTGTCTGTACCCACTGTTGTGTCTAGTGGTCAGGAGGTGTGTGTTTTGTGTGTGTCTGTATCAGTCAGGTGGTGTGTGTTTTGTGTGTGTCTGTATCAGTCAGGAGGTGTGGGTTTTGTGTGTGTCTGTATCAGTCAGGAGGTGTGTGTTTTGTATGTGTCTGTATTGGTCAGGAGGTGTGTGTTTTGTGTGTGTCTGTATCAGTCAGGAGGTGTGTTTTGTGTGTGTCTGTACCAGTCAGGAGGTGTGTGTTTTGTGTGTCTGTACCAGTCAGGAGGTGTGTGTTTTGTGTGTCTGTACCAGTCAGGAGGTGTGTGTTTTGTGTGTGTCTGTATCAGTCAGGAGGTGCGTGTGTTGTGTGTGTCTGTATCAGTCAGGAGGTGCGTGTGTTTTATGTGTGTCTGGAGGTGTGTGTTTTGTGTGTGTCTGTATCAGTCATGAGGTGTATGTTTTGTCTGCCTGTGCCCACTGGTGTGTATAGTGGCCAGGGAGTGTGTGCTTTGTGTGTGTCTTCACCAGTCATGAGATGTGTGTTTTGTGTGTCTGTTCCAGTCAGGAGGTGTGTGTTTTTGTGTGTCTGTACCAGTCAGGAAGTGTGTGTTTTGTGTGTGTCTGTATCAGTCAGGAGGTGTGTGTTTTGTGTGTGTCTGTACCAGTCAGGAGGTGTGTGTTTTGTATGTGTCTGTACCAGTCAGGAGGTGTGTGTTTTGTATGTGTCTGTACCAGTCAGGAGGTGTGTGTTTTGTATGTGTCTGTACCAGTCAGGAGGTGTGTGTTTTGTATGTGTCTGTACCAGTCAGGAGGTGTGTGTTTTGTATGTGTCTGTACCAGTCAGGAGGTGTGTGTTTTGTGTGTCTGTACCAGTCAGGAGGTGTGTGTTTTGTGTGTCTGTACCAGTCAGGAAGTGTGTGTTTTGTGTGTCTGTACCAGTCAGGAAGTTTGTGTTTTGTGTGTCTGTACCAGTCAGGAGGTGTGTGTTTTGTGTGTCTGTATCGGTCCGGAGGTGTGTGTGTGTGTTTTGTGTGTCTGTATCGGTCCGGAGGTGTGTGTGTGTGTTTTGTGTGTCTGTATCGGTCCGGAGGTGTGTTTTGTGTGTGTCTGTATCGGTCCGGACGTGTGTGTTGTGTGTGTCTGTTCTGGTCAGGAGGTGCGTGTGTTTTGTGTGTGTCTGTATCGGTCCGGACGTGTGTGATGTGTGTGTCTGTCCTAGTCAGGAGGTGCGTGTGTTTTGTGTGTGTCTGTATTGGTCCGGATGTGTGTGTTGTGTGTCTGTCCTGGTCGGGCGGTGCGTGTGTTTTGTGTGCGTCTGTACCTATGTGTTCTCCGCAGGTGTCGCAGTACTCGGCGTAGAGCGATTCGTAGCAGGAGCAGCAGTAGGGTCGACTCTCTCTCATGATATAGCGTTGACCTCCCAGTGCAGTCTCACACTCAAAACAGCAGAAGTGCTTCATGTGCCAGTGTCTGCCCTCCGCCTCTGTGCACTCGTCTGCCAGGATGATCTGCCCATCACAGAGAGAGACTACGGTTAGGGCTGCGCTCTCAGGCTGAAAGCAGTCAGTGTCACGCGTTTCCATAGAACCTATTTTGAAAGTTTCATAGGGGGCAGGCTTTCCAAAACTCTTTGGAAACAGTGTCAGAGATCGCACAGATGAGGGCCGGAAAATTCCCAGAGAAGCTGAAGGTGTGACCATGTTTCAATCCACAAAAGTTCACTAAACTGGTAGGACTAAGAACACAACTCCAAAACCTAATAAAGACACAAACACCAAACTGTAAATATTCTTCACAGTTCACCAATATCTGCGCAGCTATAAATTTGCAGACTTAACCATGGCAAGTAAACAGAGACGCTTATACCACAACATAGAGGATTGCGGCTACACTCGTTATACCTATGCATTTTTTCTTAAATAGTTTCCAAATATCTCATGTACTAGAAATCATGCAGAAGGAATGAATGATGACTGTAAACTTGTCTTTCATTAAACAGTCTCAGGCATTTAATCACGTGAATAATCCAGACCGACTACATGACACGTAGGCACGGCCGTCACCCCGGTGTGACATAACTGGAGAGTAGAAAACTGAGCCTTTGGGTGCGACACAAGTCACTATATTAAGACTGCTGTAATGACAGCAATTACATCGTACAGACTTATTGCTGACATCATCCAAATCATTGCAATTTGACTAAGACAATCCACTGACATCCATTCCAACAGGACAGCACATAGAATGTGAGCAGATAGGAGTTTTTGTTTTTTTTATTCTTCGTAATATGGAGACCAGATTTGAGACGACAGAGACATGTTCAGAGCAAGTTGTGCTGGGAGATCGAGTCGTGTTTGAAAGAAGGGAGAGAATAAGGAGGAGTAAAGGTTTGTATTAGACGGGGTTTGGCGGATGATGGATGACGGGGAGGGGAAAAGGGGGGGGGGTGAAGGGTTAAGAAGGCGTGGCACCTCGTCACAGGCCTGGCAGCGGGGTTTGATGCGTTCGGCGTGGTGGCGCCCACAGTAGATCTGCCCGTCCTGGTAGAAGTAGATAAGATCCACCAGTAACTCATTACACGTGGCACACTGGAAACACTGGGGGTGCCAGCATGTTCCGTGCCCCGCCCGACTGGCAAACACTGCTATGTCCCCCCCACAGATCTGTCTGCCACACTACAACAGAGAGAGGGAGAGGGAGAGAGAGAGTGTTTTGTGTTGTTAGGTTACAGTTCCTGGTGCCTTGGATTACTGAATCATTTTACATTTGCAAAAAGGTGGTCAGCAGAAACTGTGCATTTTAAATGGTAACAATCCCATGGTAGTAGTATTTTTAATGGTAAAGATTGAATGTAAAAACGGTAAAGATACAAGTGAATACTAGCCACTCCAAACCGCATCTGCTCACGAACTCTATAAATCACGACAACATGAAACAAAAAGGCAGCTCCCTTTGCCACTCCTTAAGACACAGCCGCTCCCTTTCAGAGTGTTTTCAGTGTCGGCTCCTCAAAAGAATTACACCGCCATCCTGTCCCGCACACAACTCACACATTCTTACTCCCATTACAGTGAGTTCTGCACTCTGCCAATCAGGTTTCACATAAAGTTAAATATCTGTGAGATAAATACAGCATCGTCTGCCTCTGACTGTGTGATGTTCCCTTAACATTGTGCGTTCAGAAATGAATTGTCACCACAATGTGGAGGAAACCCCATAGGCACATTCCACATCTGTACTGAGTCTCTAAACTTCTTCGCTCATTCTCTGCGACCTGCATTTTAACATGCCGGTCTGGACTGAAGTTTTAACACTCTGGATTGAAAAGAAGTGGAAACCCACCCCCCCCCACCAAAAAAAAGTGGCTGCCAACCCTCTAACAAAGAAGAGTGACAAAGACAGATCGACACAGAGACAAGAGCTGAGTCACTACTGGCTGTACTGTTGGGTCAAGAGTAAAAAAAACAAAAAAACCAAAAAAAAAACACAGAGCAAAGACTTTTTCACTGCCAACCCACCTCCCTTCCCACCCCCTCAGTAAAACAGTAAAAGCATGCCTGTGACTCACGGCTGGCTCTGGTCTGTACGTACCTGTTGGCAGATGGCTCCAGTCATGGTCACGGGGAAGAGGCGAACAATTCCCCTGCCCAGGTTCTCTCGCTTCCTCTGCTGACTAAACAGCCTCAGTTCCTTCTTCTCGTCCTCGTCCAGAGAGTTGCAGTACTGCGGCTGGAAAGAGCACACGTTCACAGTTTAAAGACTGGAGGATCCGGTCAGGAAGAGAGATTACGAACAGGAGGACGGTTGTGTGGTGAGGTTTAGTCTGTCCTGAGTTTCAAAGTGTAGGTTTGAATCGATCTCACAGTGAAAAGAAGCCGGTCCGACTTCTAAATTGAACGAAGCTAAAAAGAGCCACTTTCTACAAATGCTTGCAACATAATTATTATATATTTGAACGTTACATTTCTTCCAGATGACTTCTAACGTTTGAAAAAGCAATTACTCAGATTATGAGTTTACTTGATATAGCTCCAGTTTGTCAGATGAAGACAATTTCAATGGTGAATGTATATCAATTTAGTGCCTTCTAAATCAATTTATACTTTGTACTACAACAGATTGCAAGTGTTGTTCTGTCTGATTACAATAACACAAATTCCTCCAAGCAGTCGTTGGAGACTTAAATGCCTTCATGCGAGCGTTAGAAAACAGAGAAAAACTTTAAACAGGGCCTCCAGTTAAGAACTTCATCTATAAGAAACTCGGTCAAGACGTGGAAATTAATAGGACCAATTGGAAGTCGAGGCACAATCTCCAACTGATTTGCCTAAAAACTGGTCAAAGCTTCATCATAGGAATCAGAGCACTCAACATGATCTGCTAATTCTCTTGGCTAACACTGAAGCAGTTGTTGCCAGATTTCTTCAACCCCCCCCCCCCCCCCCCCCCCGTGTTCCTCGCTCCGAAATGTTTCGCATGACAGAGCTATCGGAGAGAAGTCTTTTCATCATCTAAAGTATTTGAGAGAAAGATTCAGTAAACCTGATGCTTTTTGGAACAAAAGTAAAGTGAAGAAAAAAATGAACTGTTTGACCTCTAGTAAAGAAGACAAATTGGGGGGAAAATGGTGAAGAATTTGAAGAAAACATTTTGCCAACTGGTTCAGCTATATTTTAGGGGTTTGGGGCAAGCAAGTGAAGGTAGAAATATAGTGGAGGTGGAAGGAATACTGGACTAAACAAGATCTCTAACAAATACCAGAGGCAACTGACTCAGAAACTATAAAGTCAAGAAACTGAAGCTGTAAAGTAGTTTGATATTTAAACAACACCATGTACCTCATGGAAAAAAGTATACCACAAGGTACTTACAAAGACTTCAAGGAGGTTTTGAAAAAGCTGCCACAGTCTTCAGACATTAAATTATTTATTGTTCTAAAATCAGTCTGGATATCCCAAACATGTAGAGTATGCAGGGAGACCTAGAGTATTCCAGAATTTCCCAAGTAACAGCAACTGTTAACAGTTAACATGAAACTCAGCCTGGAGTCTGTTAAGAGTTTTTCTACTCTTGCTTCTGGATTTTTTTTTTCAGAAATGATTAGAAGCAGTTATACTGACCATAAAAGGAGTTACTAAGCAATAACTGACAAGGGCCGTTATGGATGGTTTTTTGAATCTGTAAAAAATTCCAAATCTTCTAGTTCAAGAGACAAAGATGTATTTCTTTGTACTTCTTACTGCTGACCTACAGTGTTTTTATCAAGGATGTAATATTCATTCAAACAAAAGATAAAGCAAAGAGGTCAAATGTATGTCTTGCCTATCTCTAGGTACAAGATCTTAAGCATGGTTATCTATGCATGCGCCAAACCAAGCTTCTGTCAGGCTCTCTCTGCATCCCATTTGGACAGATAAGTATGGTTTTAAATTTAATTTAAGCAGAGGAGGACAGTTATGACTGTTTACATTTTGAAAAACCCCACACGAGGACAGTCAAAAATGTTATTATACTGTTATGTTGCAATAAATGTCTTTCAAATGCAGAAGTCTGTTTTTTTCCCCAGAGGGAGGATAACCATGAACACCGGTCAGACCATAATGGTGTCCACGGTATGAACACCATCACCCCCCCCCCCCCAACCCCACATACTGGCGTTCCTGTCTCTTACCTCACTGTCGTGGGCAGGCAGCTGGTGCAGCAGTTGTTTAATGCGATACCGCTCCCCTGGACTATTCACGTATGGTACTCTGTCCTCTGGAATACAGCTGAAGTACTGATACACCTGCATTCACAATCAAACACACATACCATCACTACTACTGCAACAGCACAGAATACATATTACATATATGTACATAAAACGTAGCACAGGATCAAACAGATACATAAACACAGTCCCAAAACGCAGCATATGAAATATTTAACAATAGGCAGAAAGTGTGGTATATGTAAGCTGTTGTGTAATGAGGATGTTTCAATTGGTGTAACAAGATACCGCGGCTGTTCAGTGCACAAAGGCTTCGTCGTTAAACAGAAAGGTGAGCTTAGAGTTCAGCAAACAATGCACAACGCACAACGTGCTTCTAAAACCTCAAATCCGTAAAAATCCCAAATTCTCCGATTCCTAAAGCCCTCTGCCAGTGTATTGTTCACCATGAGTGTTGTTGACTGGTCCATAAATTGTAATGGAAAATTTGGATATACTGTGTGCATGTTTTAAAGAGCTGGTTGTGAATGTACGCTGGCGTCCTGTGTGACCCATCTGGTATGTAGTAGATTCATGTGTAACAGTACACTGCAAGTTCATAATGTCCCTGCCCCACATGCTTACAAACACACACACACACACACGCACACGCACACGCACACGCACACACACACCCTTTCTGTAACTCTCTGTAAACAACATGTCCATTACATTAGTCATGAAACATCCAAAAACCACATGCTCTCAACTTTGCAAGGTTTATGTATGACTAACATAAAAACTTCCTTGCTTATTTTTCTATAAATAAATTCAATTTGATTAGTTTTATACTTTCTTTCAAAGAATGCTTTGGTTGAATGAGTGCTCCTTTGTTTCAAATGTCATGTATTTATTTGTATGTATAAGACTGTGAAGCAAAAAAACCCCAAACAAAACAAACAGTTAAACAAACAAATGCATACAGTGTTAGAGTCTGGCAAATGATTCTACTTTATTTATAAGAGTGTTTAACAGCGTGTTAGATTTTATATTTAACTCATATGCATTTGCCTGTGTGGTGCATTGATTCCAAATGTTCTACTGACCTATTCAGGCTTTAGTCCAGGTGAAATTCATGTTCTACTGACCTGTTCAGGCTTTAGCCCAGGTGGAACTCACGTTCTACTGACCTGTTCAGGCTTCAGTCCAGGTGGAACCCATGCGTACTCCTCAGAGGCACATCCTGAATCGTCGTCGGAAATGGAGTGCCTCTGGAAGTCTGACACCATCTTCATCATCATCCTCTCCAGTTGGCCTGGCACTGTACGCACAGCATGCTCCTCTCGCACACACTTACAGTGAACGCAAATCTTCCTGTGGAGAGAGGTGTGGAAGTTTAGGAATATCTGGCAACCCGCAGCTCACACTGAGCATTTGAATGAGGTTAACAGAGGCATTACTGGGAAATGTATGGGAACAAAGGTTCCTTATCAAGCTCTTGGCAGTATATGGCAACCCAAAACTTTCCAACACACCTTATAAACAAACAAGGTATACTGCCTATAGCTACTGTGTGGGTAATAAGCTTCTAAGCTATTGTGCCAAGACCCTAAAATCCCATTCAGTACAGCATTATCACAGATTACTGTAGAGGTCATGACTGCAAGACTATGAGATAAGTTCACCTCTCAATGTGAGAACAAGACAATGAATTGGTAAAGAGCAAAGCTCTAATTTGGAGTCTGACTGTTTTCCCAGAATAGGTCTCATTACTGCTCTGCAGTCAAGCATACCCACAATTCCTCATTTCTTTTCATTAAATCATCTTTGTTTCTGTGGGAACAGGCTCAACAAGGAACCCAAAACACAGCACACAGAGTTGTGGTCGTATCTGCAGGTATGTCGTATGTGGTAAAACCAAATAATGCACAAACACGCACACGCACACACACACACACGCACGCACGCACACACCCGGCTATAGGTGCACACCCTCCCGTGCTTTCATCAGGTTGTGTGTTTATTGACTTTTTTGTGGTGACGTGACGTCAGCGTATGGCCCCTCGAGCAGTCTCTCCTTAGCAATACCTCAAGTCTTTCCTCCCATTACTCCCACTTCTGCCAGGTGTACTTACTGCATGTAACAAGTCATCAATAAAAAAACACACACACACACACACACACACACAAAAAAATCCCACGTTAGCACAGGCACTCCCATTTCAGTTTGGTAGGGTCCACACTTTTTATGTTCCCTGTTCTAGAATAAAAAGGAACAAAAATAAAAAAAATCATCTCTGCAAGTTTTTTTTTTTCCCCCCCACTGTTCATATCGAATTAACTGCAACTGTAAAAGAGGATATAACTGAAATAAATCGACAGCTGTCAACATACAGAACAAAATTTTGTTTATTTAACAAACAAAAATGCTGAGTTAAATAACCGCACGAGAAATGCAAATGCTTCCAAACATAAACACGGGGCACTAATCCACCAAGATCACCCAAGTCTTCAAAATCCTGTGCCCCGTCCCATTCCCGTCCAGCAGACAGGGAGAGACAGGGAGCACCATAAAAGTCAGTGCCTCCGTCTCCTGAACGTGGGAATCTGATAATGCTGCACCAAGGAAACTAATCACCTAATTGCACAGCCTAACGGTCTCACGTGCTGGCCGAACCCCGACTACAATATCCACAGAGATAAGAAGAGCACTTAACAGGCTGGAAAATGACGGCGAAAATCACCAGCATTATCCCAAACCTGGCTTCACAGGAAGAGCAAAGAAAAGCATGGACACAAAAATAATTGAACAAAGTACACACAACCAAAGAACCATGGCATCAACTGGCTTTTAACGCTTTCGGCACGACTCTAACTCTGGGTTTCCACAAGAGCCTAAACACTTCAAATCATCAGATACGAACCCTGTCTCTAAGTAAGTGTTGAATAACGGTGTTTGAGGCAACAGGCAGTCAGGTTCGAAACCCTTTTCTTGATTACCTTTTTTCCCGACTCGGACCCTTCCTCAGTGTATTTTCAGAGTGGCAGTAAAAAGATCCCTCTTCTACCCAGTATCCAAACCAAGCGGACAGTGTAACAGACACCCTCTCTCTCTCTCTCTCTCTGAGAGACAAAGGCTTGGAGCTTATGTAGCAAAGTTACGAATAAACGTGTCACGATCCCACGGATCAGCCCTCGGGATCAGCGGAGGTTCTTTCGCACCTTCTGAGTGAGTAACCCCCTGATTTTAAAACACCCAGGCAGGAAATGAGGTCACTGATGCAAGCCTGGTCTTCCATCACCAGTCAGCATGCAGTGGGCGGAGACTAAGAGAATAAATCTCACTGCCCACTTGGGCTAAATCTGACTGTGTGTGCGTGTGCGCGTGCGTGTTTGTGTGTGTGTGTGTGTGTGTGTGTGTGTGTGTATGCCTGTTTTATATCAGTTTGTGTCTGTCCATTTCTGTGTGGAAGAGGCTGTCAGACCCTGTCTCTTGCATAATATTGCCAGCAGGATATATGTAACACAAGGCTTCGCTTGAAGGCACAGATGGAGGACAAAAGCTGCTTTTCGTTGACTTGCCAACATCCCCTACATACAGCACCAGCCCCACGCCTGCCCCCCCCCCCATGCTCCAATCCCTTCTTGAGTGGATAAGCTGGCACTTCCATTCCACTATCTGAGTCCTCACTTGCTCACTCATACTCTCTCTCTCTCTCTCGCTCTCTCTCTCTCTCACACACACACACACACGGACAGTCCAGCACATCACTCTAGCCTTTTTCAAGCAGAACTAAAGAATTATGTGTTTGGATTTGAGACATTACTAAAGAATGAGTGATGGGGGAGAGACTCTGAGTAGAATGGGAAACAAATGCTGACGTTGAGAACACACAATCACTGCAGCAACTTTGTCCTACTGCTGCTCCAATTCTCCCATTCTCTCTCTCTCTCCGTTCAGCGCTAACGACAAGTTAGTCGCAATTCAAAAGCAAAGAAAATGAGAGGGTATCTTCTTCACGCCACGACCCAGAATACGACAGGCCATCCATTACTACCAAATCAACGCCATAAATCTCCAGCTAAATTTAACAGGCTAAAAATCCCATGTTGCCATTGCCGTCAGTACGGAGCTGCTTGTATATCATGTTAACGCTATAATCCTGTGCTTTCGTTTTTCATGTACCCACCAACTACACAATCATCTTGGGTGCAAAACCCCAGATGAAGACAAGACTTGTGCACATGTAGATCCACCCAGATCAGAGGAACGGTTCAGGCATCTGGGAGAGTGTATGACTCCTGGCGCTGCATTGCATTTTGGGCTAAACAATGGTCAACGCGACTGGCTGTGTTAGATTAAGCAGTGAAGGCCAAAGTCTTCAGTCTGGTTGCAGATGTTCTGTGAGTCTGTGCAGATGGCAGGAGAGTGGCCACACATAGAGTACAACAGTCATCCTTGCCCCTTGCACATCCTTGCTGACATAGTAATATTATTAACCTCAGTTATCATAAGGGGGGGGGGGGGGGGGGGTTAGAGGGGTTACATGTTGCCATGACAACTACGATCCCACCCTATCAGACTACACTAAGAGTTGGCCACAGGGCAACATCCTGTTTGTCACATCTCTGTTTCACTTGAATGTAGTTCTATTTATAATCTCTATATCTATTTTGCACTTGGACCAATCTTTTTGTGCCTTGCTCTTAACATCTGGTTATGCAGCGGGTATATTTAGCTTGGCATGGAAAGGCTTTCCGGGTGGCGCTGTTAACTATGTCAGGCCCCCGATCCCTCCCGGGAGCGAGTGGGCACCGCTCCGAGGCCACGGCTTGATTCCTGTCATCTGTAATCCGCGCCACGTCAACGCGTTACGTCACTACTACTGCTGCCGTTTATGGGTGGTTTTTGGATTGTTTATGTTTGTGTAAACAGCGGACGCAAACGGCTCACGCTAGATAATCCCCCGTTGCATAAAGGGATGTGGCGGACAATGGATGCTGAAGCGGTCCTACAGTTAAGCCTCCGTCAACAGACCAGCTGAAAACAACGCTGCAGGCGTGTGCCCTCTAGACCAGTCCTTCATGACTGTTTTATCAACATCAGCTGGGTTTAACAGGACGCCTGACATTCCCATTTAATAACTTTTCTTCACAATGTCACATGAGTAGAGGGTGGGTGGTCAAACGCTTTGACCGTGATTTTGACAGACATCATTCATCAGTTTCCACTAAAAATTGATGTTGACAGTGGACAGCTGAACATCTGGCAACCCCTGTGCAATCCCACCCAAAAAACGTCCCTTACAACCGTAAATACAAAAATTCATCACTGGACTTATTGCCATGGGCAGATATCAAAGAGCATTCACTGATTATATGCTATGTGTCTCCACTGATGTGCATCATTAGTTCTCTGTGCGATATAATTAAATTCATAAGTTATTTTTAATACCCCATCAGGACAAAAGGGCCATTTGTCCGGATTAGTTGCGTACGCAGGACGTGAAATCATGGATGATGGAATCACTGGAGTCCAATAAAGTTGACAGAGGAGTCTTTCCAGAGCTCTGGACAGTCTTCAGTTCCATCATTCTGTCCTCCAGTCCATAGTCTTCCATTCATTTCACTCTCTCCAACAAACAGAGAGAGAAGTGCAGAATGGCCTGTAAGTGTTGACCTACCAGTTATGAAAAATGGTTCATTTGGCTGCTTTAGGACTCCACTGTTGACTTATGACTACATTCATCTAATTACATTCGTTACTTTTGTTGTTAATTCCAACGGTGAATAGCTACATTAAATATTTGACCATAACAGTTAAGAGTTAATCCCAATACATGATACAAAAAAAAAATAAAAAATCCTACAGTTACAGATGGTATCCAGGGTGTGAAAATTGCACCTTGTTTTTGATTCTTGGCCACGTTTCCACACTGAACTTCTTTCAATCCCTATTCAACTAAATTCTACTCAGTTCTCTTAGGAATCCATCAGTCAGAACACGATCAGCATCTTCAACGTTCTTAACTCCATCCTCACAGATCTACTGCCGTGGACAATATTCCAAGAAGGACCAGTTAGTTTGGAAAATAACAACTTTATATTACCTTTGGTCACAGTGTAGTCCACGGTGTCTTTCAAGCATCATTCCATGAAGACAGTGACATGCGCATTGACTTAACTAACTACGGCACATTAGACAGGACAGGCGGACTAGGAGCAACAGTCATTCCACAATGACCTCATACTGGAAAGGAAAAAACCTCGTCAGCCCTGCTGAGTCTGTAGGTAGCAAAAGACTGTCCCTTTCTTCCTCTCTCTCCCTCCCTCTCTCTCTCTCTCTCTCTCTCTCTCACTCTCTCTGTGTGAGCCTCTTTTTTCCCCTCCCCATTCCCCCCCCCCAAGGTTTTTCAGCTGACAGAATAACAATAGGTGGCTTCCTTGGCACACACGCCATTCCTCCTCTTGCCCTCTCTCTCCCTTTCTTCTCCAAGTTTCTACAGCCTGAGCAATCAGTCAGACATTCATTCACATGAATGCACCTTCATTTAGTATACCCTGAAAAGCAAGAGGACTTTTAAAACCGTGTAATGAAACGTAGCATTTGAATACTGGCCCAAGAGACGGATTACATCTCAAGCTAACGCTGCTAACACATTTTATTCAGTTGTGATTAGGCCATACTGCCCAACTATACAAGAGGGCTCCCTCAGATTAAAAGCTTTAACACACTATAGATTCAGTGGACTCCCTTCTTTGTAGACAAGATACTGAGAACAAATCTGTCAATCAGCCCATCATTAGCTGTCAAACAAGAAAATAGCACTAAAAAGGCCCATTGTCCTCATGTTTGTTAACCTTTCATGCCTGCCAATCAGTTCTCTCTTCATTCTAACTTTTTTTTTTCTTTTCAAATCTGTTCATCTCTTTTCATTTTTCAACAATCCTTTCAATCAATTTGCTATTATCAATAATGAATACACCAGACCAAAAAATCCGCATTAGCAGTTTCATTACGGAGTTCCAATTCCAGAACTCTAATATCTGCACTCAATTTACTTTAATACAGTGCTGTTAAAATGAGACCATTTGTCTCAAGTCTGGATAATTATAATCTTTCTTTACAGTGAGATGTGTGTGACCGAATCTAATACACCATATAATCTCAATCTGTAACTCGTCGAGTAACTAGCTAAGATTAAAAGGCAGTCGTGGTTGAATCCGCGTGACATGCTTTTTGGAAACAGATGGACGCTGTCGTGTCCAGAAACCGTGCTGGCAGTAATTAGCACTTGAGTAATCACTGCGTGCCCTGTGCGCCTAAATGAGGCGACCGCGCTGCGTTCTGGTCCCTTTCAAAGGGGACCAGTGGGTCACCGGTAACTCAATCCCCGATTTGGCCGGGCCCAGAGTCCGCTCCGTAAAGGCCCATTTGAATTCCCCTTGATCTGGGAGAAAGTCGTTTGACAAGATGGATGGCTCCTTTGACGCTGTGGCAGTGTGGCTGTTGTTCTGAGTCACTCAGCTGGTGTCCTCATCAAGAGAAGGTGTCGGCAAGATGGGGAACGGAGCTGGGTTGAGATCTGTTGGCAGATTCTGGTGTTCTACACCTGGGACCCTCATTCATCTTGCATGTCTCGTTATCTTTGCAAAGTTCTAAAGAGGTTTGCAAAATTCCCGTGTTCTAGACAACAGGGACCAAGTCCTTTAGACAAATTAATTTATCTTGACATAAATTGCGTTATCCGAATGTGATGTTTTATTCATTCGGCAAGATGATACAAATTATTACAAGATAACGCAACAACAAAAGAGGAAGTTGTTTCCCCACTCAAAATGAACCCAGTGTTCTCCATTAGTACAACATCCATGTCTGCTCTTCCTGTTGAGACAGGGACCAAGTTTGTCAAAAGAAAAACAATTGAGCTTTAGCTCTTTCGTGTCTTAAACAAACACACTTTACGAGGCTCAGCACGCGGGAGCTCTCTGGTTGGATGAGTTGGTTTGGTCCCTTGCAGAGAGAAGTGAGAGCCCTTGGAAGACATTTTGAATGCGAGTGTGTGTTGAGAAGAAATAAAAACATAATCCTGACATCAGTCGCTCTCAATGCGCTCCATTCAATGTCTTCAAGTCAGCATCTTTTAAGTATCTTTTAATCATAAACTGTTTACACTGTACTGAGCATTAAAAAAAACCATATTAAATCTTTAAACAGGGTAATGGAAATGATCTGCTAACACTGGGAAGCAATTTGTAGCTCACTGAGTTATTTGTTTACTGAAGATACCTAAACTGTGTCATTTCTTCATAAAATATTTCAAAGAGTGCCCCTTAAAGATTTGACAAGCCTTTTAATGCTTGATATACTTAGTCATCGGAGTGACACCAAACACCAAAAAAAAAAACTTTTAAAAATTTCAAACAAACGCTTAAAGTGCTTATCAAACACTGAAGACCATCAGATAAGCAGCTCCTATCTCCTGTACAAAGCCAGTAAAGCACAGACGTCGTCGTGTCTATGCAAGAGCCCCTCCCCTGTAATGGCGTGGGTGAGTTTCTTACAGAAACAGTCCTGTTTAAAGATGTGTGTGTAGCCAGAGGGAATGGAGGAGTGTAAGAGATAATGGGAGCAGATGGGAGGGGGGGGGGGGGACTGACATCTCTATCTCCGTGGCCTTAGCAGCAGTCTCGGCACTCGAAGCAGCAGCAGGACTTGAAAGAGCTAATCTCATTACGCTGAGCGACGGGATTAGGACACGGAGGAAGGGGGCTCACCGGCTGGACAGAACAGCGTGTTTTGGGAGGGGAGGGCAGGGGTGACCCCACCAAATGAATGGATAATGGAAGAGGGAAAGTGTGCTGTTTTGGAAAGAAAGAAAGAGAGTTTTATCATTCTGGGTGAGTTTTTGGGTGACTTTAAAAGAACTCTGAACTGAAGACCTTTGAAAGGGGAGACTCATCTCCACAGGAGATGGGTGTTGGAACTTGCTGTGATGTGTCAGTGCAATGGAAAATGTTAACTGTACAGGGAAACTATGTACATCTGATGGAAAAACCTGAGGTGGTATTCAGAGTGGGTCTGACTGGGTATGAATACACTTGCTGTGGCACGGTTTATAAACAAATTGTCTGTGGGATTATATCATTGTAATAAGAGGTGTATGTGAAAGTTTAAACAGCCAGAGATTAAATTTAGAATGACCTATTACTTTTGAGAAAAAAGGGTGGAAGGAGGGTAAAGTAGGGGTAAAGCTTGTGAACTGAGGGGAGATTTGCGGTTGACTTTCTACTTTTCTAATTCATTCTGACAATTTCAGACTAGGTGCTTTAATAAACCAATCATACCCTACTGTTACAGTGTTTCAGTGACCATACTGCTATGCAAGACCAGTTAACCTACACACAAACACACACACACACAAACAGACACACATACACACACACACACACACCCTCCCTGTGGAATTCCCCCTGTGAGGGTTAGAGTTTGTTCCAGTTGAGTGACTGCTTTGCACAGTTGCACAGCTTGCTGCTAAGGGACAGAGGAGAAAGTTGGACAGATAGACTAAGTTTTTTTTTTTCTCTCTACTGCACACCTACAGAAGCACAGGCCAGAAGCATTCCATCTCCATGTTTTCCAGCATAAATTAAAATAGCAATAAAACATTAAAAAGAAAGAAGGAAGGAAAAAAAGAAAGAAAGAAAGAGTGAAAGAAAGAAAGAAAGAAAGAAAGAAAGAAAGAAAGAAAGAAAGAAAGAAAGAAAGAAAGAAAGAAAGAAAGAAAGAAGAAAAAAAATCTTACTGAGGCAGCTGAGTTTTATATCTACCTTGTTTCATCCCTTCTGTGATATCCATGAATTCAACATTAAACGCTTTATGTGTCTATAACAGTGTAAGAAAAGCTTTTTTCTTATTCACAAGACAATGGACATTTTCTTTCTGTTTTGCCTTTCTAAGCGTGTGAGGGTCAAGTGTCAACAACGTCAAAACACGGCTTGTGGCTCACACTTCAACCACTTCTCTAACCACTTAAAGGAAGCGTGATAAAAAGTCACACGCAAACACATAGTGAACATTTCAGCAGCGTTAAATTATTACTGAGAGCGATGTATGCTGTCATACCAACCATTGAACAAATCATTGACAGTTCACCCATAGCAATAACTTAAACCTGTTTTATATCTTATCTGGCAGCAAACCTATCACTCCAGAGAGCTGCACAAGCCACATCACATACATCACATACATTACACCTACAGCTGACGGAGCAAACAAGAAATGCAAAAGAACAACTGTATAACGTGTGTGTGTGTGTGTGTGTGTGTGTGTGTGTGTGGGTGGGTGCGTGTGTGTGCGGTTGAGACAGAGAGACAGAGAGATTGAAAGTGGTTAAATCAAAGAGTACTTCTATCTTTGTTTTGGAGCGTATGAAGCACAACTATGTGATAACATGCAGAGGACACGAGAGAGGAGTCAACATATTCAATGCCATGTCGGCTAATCATTCTTAGGGGCTCTTTTTCTAAACTTAGCCTCCAAATGTAAACTGATCAAATCTTTCTCTCTGTTTAGTGAACGAGAGGAGTAAAATACGTTACTCAACAAGGCCTTGATTATAACAAACTGTGGAAATTCCTCACGTAAAATACACAAAAGATCAGCAGCGCTGAATAAAGTGGCATTAGGTCTAATGCTAAACTAACTGCTAACTGCCAACTCATAGCCTGTGCAACTAGATCATTCAAAGGGCTAGATTACCAAATGCTCCGAAACTAATCTGTAATATACAGAGTTTAAGATGAAAGGGCATAGGGTTGAAACAGATTTGTCACATCCATCGGATTGTTTCAGAACAAACAATTGTTGTTGGCATTAAGCTGGATGATGTACCAACATGTTGACTACCTATAATCTGAGGAGTGACGACTGATGAGTTTGATGTTTTATTGTCAGACGAAGATTACGCAATGCATTAATGTATAAAAGAAAAGCTGAATAATAGTCAATAGAGGTGATGAGCCTCACAGTTTGCGAAAACATTTCAGTTTGAATTCTGAATGTGAGATTTCTCTGCTTTGTGTACTTTGTGCCTACACACACACACACACACACACACACACACACGCATAGTGTGGCTAATCTACTTAAGATGTTTGAGCCCCTAGGCGTAAGGTCCACTCAGGGCACCTGAAGGTGTGGAAACATAAGGTGGTATCAGATGAACAGTTCACTGCAAATCTAAATCTCTCAGGAAAGCTGAGTGGGAGGTCTTGAGTCATTCCAACCTAAAGACCTCTGAACTCACTCCGACCTTTCTTAAGGTCTTCACTAATCAGGAGTCTGTCAACTCTTTTACGATAACAAATGTTCCACTTCCAAAATCGGACTGCGGTAAAACTCTTGGGAGTTGGCGAATTTCTGACCTTTTCTGACCATTATATTTCGTCGATAATCAGCATTATTTGCATCTTATCTTATTTGCTGAACGCACAAAAAAAAAAAGAGAGAAGGAGAGGTACCTCCATCCGTGTACGCGGAAACCAGGACACTGTTCTCCACAGCGCATACAGGGCTGCCCTCTGTCAGGATCCTCTGCCTCCTCCTGAAACCACAGCACACGGTTACCATCACGACCGCACGGTACAAAACAAACAAAACACAGCACATTCAAACGGTGCCGACACTAGCCAAGTAACACACAGTTTGTTCTTTTCTCTTTTTTTTTTTTCTACATTTCGCCGATTCGCTGGCATAGGGTCATGTTCTGATCACACACTGTATCACTCTACAAACACAAAGCACTCAAATGAGATGTAGACAACGAGCCACACGCCGCCTCAGAGGAGTGAATGTGACCATACAGTGTGTTTAATGAAGTGAGTGTCAAACCGAAGCAGTTTTCCATTGCTTTCATTGGCTGTCCTTGACTCTTAAGTGGAGCGGTGGATACTGAGTTTATCCTGGGCCATTTGTTGAACGCAAGAGTGTTTTTTTGGGGGGGGGGGGGTTTTGGCAGTCAAACATTTGTCACCTCCCGAGATGAGAGTCAATCGTCTCTTAAACACAGGAGAGCAGTCTCTGTTAAGTTTAGGCTTCAGTCCACACTCTTTCATAAAGATAAGTACCAAGAACACCTGAGCATTCATCAGATTGAGACGGAAACTGCCAATTGGAGGCCTCCATCTTGCTGAAACTTGCTGAAAAGACTGCCTTGCAGAAACATATAGTGTTTTTCATACTTCTGAGTCAGAACCCACAGAGTTACTGCTCCTGCCTTGAATCAAAAGGGTTTTTTTTTTTTTCATCTAACATGATTATCGAGAGCATTGTTTTTTATAACAAAGGTTGATGCATTTGAGGTTACATAGGTAAGTAAACCCTGCATACTCAAAAGAGTTTAATATTTTAGTTCAATGTAAGAGTTTAATCTTAAAGAGGTCATGACTACATGCAAACTGGTGCTAGTTTTTGGTTGCGTGCATGTGTGTGTGTGTGAGAGAGAGAGAGAGAGAAGAGAGAGAGAGGATTAGGTGCTAAGTGTGAATTTGTGTGTGTGAGGGGGGTAAAGCGCGGGACAAGGGGGAGGTGTGCTGGATTCCTCCCTCAGACCCAAACCCCCGCTGTGCTCCTCATCACCACGCTCCCTCGGCCACCGCACTTTACTAATCCCTCCATTCGCTGTCACACGCTACTCCACACACCCACTCAGTGTTGCATTCGTAACACGCAAATTCCAAACAAATGTTCTTCCTGGTCTTTCAGCACTGACTAATGATTACTCCAACAAAGAAAGTGAAGCATTACACGGACAGAATAAACGGACAGTCAGGTCCACGCACATGAGTCAAACGCGTTAAAAAGTTGAACAAACACTGATTAATAATTATGTTAGTGTTCGCTGATGATGTGAAGGCGTGTTTGTGTTCAGGCTGGAGTGTTTCTTTAACAGTGTACCTGTGTGTGTGTGTGTGTGTGTGTGTGTGTGTGCATACAGTCCTTTTATAGAGACGAAACGGAAGGAAACAGGGTCAGGATGTTCGCTTTCACGCCCTTTCCCTCACTCTCATCACTGTCCTTTACTTTCCACACTGTCATACCATCTGCTTTTTTCTCTCTCTCTCTTTTACCTTTGTCTTTGTTTTCTTCTCTCCTCACGACAATCTATGACTCTCAAACTTTTCCCATAACGAGAGTGACCGAGTGACTCCGTTAATGTATTGCTCGATTCCCCTCCACAATCCTGTCTGTGTTTCTTTACACCAGTAAAAAGTTTATGACCACACTGATACAGATTTTCCAGCACATGCAACGTATTTAAGAAACATTCTGTTTACAGGGATTCGTTGAGTCATTTCAGTCAACTCAACAATACTTGCTGAAAGGAACCAGGCCTACAGGCATTTGACTGTTTTGTGTGTGTGTCATTATAACACACAGGAACAATGCGAGTGCATAACTCGACACCATTTACAATACGTATCACTGAAAACTGAGTACAGGCTGTGGGAAAACGTAACTTTTTTATACTTAAGTAACTTTAAAAAAAAAAAAGAGAGAGAGAGAGAGAGAGAGAGAGAACTATCAACATCCTCTGTGTTTCAGAAGATGCTGGAATTCAGTTTGGGAATCTATAGGGTTGTTAAAAAAAAAAAAAAAATAGAACAGGTTCGTCTGCACAGGTGTCGCCCTTTTGGGAAGTTTAACAGCGTTCACATGCCGATCTGGAGGCAATGCCAGTGCGCTTGTGTATGTGCGGGAACACTTGAACAACGCTCATAAAGTTAATTGCTTGGTGCTTTTCACGCAGACCCAACACATTTCTGAGTATGAGAGAAAGTCAGGGGACTCCTGAAAGTCAAAGGGAGGACGTCAAAACAGCCATGACATGTTTCTCCACACAAGCTAGCGCCTGCTCATTCATTGGAAAGGCAAAAATAATACTCATAATTACAATAATGAGATGTTATATGATTGTGTTGAGGCTCAAAACATTCATGGGTATAAGGTTTTAACACACTTAGTTGATAGGTTCTGCTTGGCCAAAGAGCACTGTAACTTTGAACACGGTGAGCTAATTCTGCTACAGAAATTTCCTTTAAGAGTCAAGAAAGAAAATCAAGATTGACTAAAAAAGGCAAGACCAAACATAAATTGGACTTATCTGTGTTTACACGTCTCACACCCCTCTCCCCCCCCCCCCCCTTGCCTCCACTCAAACGCACAATTACAGTGAGACCCATTCAAAGTGGGCTGTAGGTCTATTGTGGCCAAGAGTGTAATCCCTGGAAACACGTGTGCTAAAACAAACAGTGCTGGTAGAATCAGTGTTCTCTGCCACTCCACTAAACCCCAGACAAGAACAACACTATTCACATGTATAACAGTCTCAACACTTAGTGAATAGGGCCAGCAGAAGCTCTTATGAGACAAAGCCAGAGAGAGAGAGAGAGAGACTGACAAAGTATTTAACTAGAGGCACACAAAATTATTTAGTAGCCAATTACTAAACTCACATACTCAGGAGTTGGCTGTGTTACATGTGAGATGAAGAAAGGCAGTTATGGAGACAAGTAATAATGGTTTTGGATCAATTCCTTACGTTAATTATCGGCGACTTGGGCGGATTCGCACTGAAAACTGACACTGAAGTGATGCCAAGACCCCCTGTCTTAGAGGACAGCAAAACCGCCTCTGGCTGAAGCACAGAGGGATAGATTTACACATCACTCTCCAGGCTCACGTTGTGTAGCTGTTGTCTTTGGGCCCTTTTGGACCACGCAATTGAAACATGTTGCAGATGCTGTTAGCTCCTTTCTCCCTCTATCTTTTTACAATCCCTCAGCATTAACGATGACGTGTAGGGAAGGAAAAACATTAGAGAAAGAAAAAAAAATGTAGCAACCCCATGACTTCTTATAGTGTTTGCCAGTATTTAAAGATGAAAGTTGAGAAATCTGTTGGTCTAGGACATACGTTGATTATTTCAAATTAAAAAAAAAAAAAGGAACGAAAAAACTACACTTCAACATGTCTTGGCAAGACTTCTATCCAAGGTTAGGTTTACATGCACATTTTTCAAAAGAGCGAGAGAGTGTGAGCAGTCATTTGGACTTAAGTGCTCCTTGAGTTTCACATGACCTTGATATGCAATCTTCATTCAAAAGCGACTTTATCCGCTGATATTACAGAGTGGGTAACCAGTTGGCTGAGGTCCTTCTAGAAAAAGCCAGTGTTTACCTGATGGACTCCAGGAGTGACCTCATCAACCAGTCAGTTATTGGAGTTTAAAAAAAAAAGGGGAGGGGGGGTTTGAACTGGACGGTGAGATGTGGAGTTTTTCTGCTGGTCCCTCAGGGTTATCCCACCAGAGGAAGCCCCCCCCCCCCCCCCCCCGCCCCCCCACCCCTCCAACTCACAAAGCTTCAGGATAGCTCCCTAACCTTGTCCTGTCTCCACCCTTGGGAAACATTTCCTCTCATCCCCCAAATAGGGGTTCCAGGAGCTCAAGAAGATTTATTTCCCCCACCATACAAAATGAATAGGAAGTATGAATTTGGATCATGTAACTGAAGCATAACTCTGGGTATAGCATAGACTGTCCAGAGGTGGGAGTTCCAAATTCTGAGTATTGTCTGTAAGGAGGAGTTAGCTATGTGTTTACAGGCAACAGGTCAGAGGTTACAGGCCTGTACTCCCTCCGTCAGTGATGCATGCAGGGAAATTTGACCGAACTCGTCTGGACAAGATCAAAAAGATACCCTCGGGCACAGGATCAGAGCAAACAATTTTGAGGGACCATTTTCACAATAACTTAATACATTTAACATTTTAATACATTGTAAGTACATTTGTGTGTTATAACAGTAAACCCATTTACATTATTCAAAAACAGTCATATAATGCCAATGTTAAACTGGGAAAAAAAGGATAACAAAGAAAACAATGCATAGTTTGAAATAAGGCAAAATAGCCTTTTTGGCCCCAACACAAGAATTTGAGGAGAATGTGTGTGTAGATGCAGAAAAGTGGCGTGTTCAGTGTTTACTTTCAGGCTGTTCGTTTTCCTGTGTATGATTTTCAGGCAGTTCAGAACGACTACCTGTATCCTCTCCTCTATTGAGCAGACTTCCTCAAGGAAAGGAAAGTTGCCACATAAAAAAAACAAAACAAATACAACTGTTTTATCCACAGTTTTCAGTTCTCACATATTTTTAAATCATGCTAGTGTCAGTATATCTATACAGATAGCAACAGTTATTTTAAACAAAGAATACTGTGCCTACTAATGATACAATTCTATTCAGTCACTGCTGTAACAAAGAAAAATATCAATGTCCAGTAAAAATTTTTGCATGAACCGAAACATGCCACAATGCATGATGAAATTAAAGCATTAAGGTTGGCCTACCTTTTTTGTGAATAAAAGACAAATGAAATGTTGCTACCTCTCTTTACAAAGTAAGATAAATATACAAACAGCAATATTTTTAAAAAAATTGATATTGCCTAATTCCTGTCAAGATTAATACTAGAAGCATTACTAACACTTGACAAAACATCAGTAATATCAATACAGAAATGTATGGACCATGTCTGAAGTAAAATATCTGATATCAACCAGATTTAAAAAGCACTGTTACAATCTGTCAAATCTATTTAAAATATTACTGATTAGTACAAATGTATGGCCAAATATTCGTAAAATAATTCAGATTCCAATATTCCCAAACAAATATCCTATTTATGTCTGCTTTATGTTACATAATATCTAAGATTTGAAACATTGCTCCAATGCAACGCTGGTGCATCTACAGCTGACAAAAGTCTACAACTATACTTAAAAGGTTTTGAACATAAATTGTGTGTAAGATAAAGATAGAAAAGGTATATGACCTATAATGTTACATATACGTCCTCAAAGTGAACTAACGAGGGATTGCTACAGGTGAATTTAGAGGAGCAGGTTTCACCAGCATAACTCTAAATTAATTACAGTGGAGCACTGGTACAGTGCAGTTGCTGGAGAGACTCCAGTTCAACATGCCAGTCGTTTCATACATCCATAATTAAGCGTTCTCCTTTCTGTCGCTGAGTAGCCTATACGTCGTATAGTTGCCTTGATGGAAATACAAGCACTCAAAAACGAATTAATCTGATATGCTTTATGCACTATCAAGCATCGAACAAGTCCGAAACTGCCCCTACCATATAAACAAATTAAATATCCATTCCAGAAACTATCATTTCTATAAAAATGTTATTTTCTTAGTCAAACAGTTCGATCTTGACCTGCTCAGGTAAACGTAATGTAGGGTACTTAAGCCCCTCCTTCGCCCCCGCAATAGCAGTCTAGTAAAATGAAATCATTCAGGCCAAAACTTTTGCCGCTGTGTAGAAATTATTGTAGGTACACAACTGCATCTTAACACACACAGATCCTTCCATGTATTTCATTAAGTATAAACGTGGTCAAATTTCGCCAAACGATGACAATGATCTTGAGATTTACTTTCCCAAGAAAATGCCTCCCAGGTGAAACACCAAAAGAAACAAAAGTCGCTGTTGGAAGCTACCACGCCAGCCGGGACTCCAAGCGGGGATGTTCCCTTTGTCTTTAAAATACCCTTTAGTATGTAAAACTGATTATGAAGCAGCCCCTAGGGTGCTCGAATCTAAATTTTAAATGAAATGCGAGGAAAACAGAACATGCAACTTTTGCCACTTACCGAACGATTCGAACGTCGCTTTTTTGATCCCCGGGTGAACATGTCGGAGGCTCCGTAACAAACAGTTGGATGTCTCCAGATATTTTGTGTTGATAAAGACTAGTTACATGGGTTCCCGCTTCGTTGCTTTTGTTGTCCAGTAAAGCTTTATATGAAACCCACTTTAAACAATACTGAAGATGCCATGTGGACTAAACTGTTGGCGACTCTAAGAGTTTACAAGTTGTCTACAACGAACAACACGCATGAACGGTCTACACCTAGAGGACAGGTCTTTTACTGAACTTAGTTGTACATCATCCAACAACTCTTTCCCCCCGCCCGTACTCGATAGGCTACATTGTGCTTGGAAGTTTCTCATCGAGCGTAGGTTGCCAAATATTACTGACACAAAACACCCGGCTAGTGGGAGGAGTTATATTTTTAAAGGTATAACATTAACGTCTAGGTAAAACTACATGAATGAATTTCGAGTACGGAGCATATGATTGGGTTTGTTTTTTGTTTTGTTTGTCAGTATTTAGTTAGCTTTTTGCTTTAAACACATTGTTTTTGTCGTTTTGCATTGTTTATTAACTTGTTACTTAAACTCCGGGATGCCCTGAGATAGGTTTTTTGGGGAAAATACTACGCAGTGTCTATGCCCTCCTGTAGCGGATTAACTACTTATTTTAATGCACCGAACATACAAAGAAAAGGGGTAAACAAACGAATTGAATTAATTTCATCCAGTAACACAGATCTAGCGTGTTTAAATTTTAGATAATATTTTTCAGTAAGTCTCATTTCAGTAAATATTAATCGGAGAGGACTTTTGGATGAAAAAACACTAGTTCATATTACACACAAGACCCATCCCTTCTCGAAAATTGACAATACTGTATTTTATATTCTGTTAAACGATACAGTGCAGTACTCTGTTATCGAATGTGACACATTCATGAAAAGGTGGAGAGCAATGGAAATAACTGGAAAAATGTCATAAACATAGGCTACTTACATTTTGCTATAAAACTAAAATATATCACATTTTAGCTTCCAACATTGTTTTATAGCTTTGTGGTCCAAATTAATTTGATTTCAAGTACAACGTGCGGAAATTGTCCTCAGTAAACATGTAGATGCTGCCACCTACTGATTTGCAAAAATTAAAATAAATTCACTCTTTTTCGCAGGTCCTTCCCGGCTCACACACCGAGAATGGTGTAGGCTACGTTTCGAATATGATATTTTCAAAGGTAGGGGCTACGTTTTTCCTGTACTGATCACAACTGAACTGACAGTCTTGTTTGTTTTAACAGACACTGAAGTACCAAGTGCGTGTGATTGGTACATTTTCCATGTTAAACATCAGTTTTGTTCGGTTAAGACAGTCAGTGGAATTACACAGTTGTTGTAAAGGCATTCACAAGACATTTTTCTCGACGAAATCGTGGAGTTTAACACAGATTGCATCTCAAGAAAAAAAAAAAAAAGAATCAATGAGAATATATAAGGTTTGTTAATAATTGTGCACTTTAATGTAGACATTGCCCTTCAAATGACAGTCCAGAAGATGGCGCTGCATACAACATGTTAGTTAATGGTTTATCGTTTTTACTTTTGTCCTAATCTGAGAACAGTTTCCCCGTTATGGTCATACGTTCACATGCAAATGCTTAGTATTTATCCAGCCTCTTAGTATTTATCCCCCCCCCCTTAGCCAATTCAGACGAAATGGCTTGTTATTCATCTACTTACCTTACTCTATAACACATCGATATGAAATGAAAATTTGTGAAATCAGAACGAAACTTGATGGAAATCTACCCGTGGTCAGTTAAATAATCTTGTTTTGGGGGTTGAACGAGGAGTCATTGACGACCCTAATAAAATGATATTGTTAAGTCTGAGATGGGACAGCCAAGTATCTCTGTTCTTCACAAGAGCAACTTGTGTGGAGCAGTGCCCATACTGTAGATTCTCCTGAAAAGAGACATACTGTAGTGTGCCAGAAGAACATGGTGAAGAAGAAGAAAAGCATGCGGTGAATTAGTCTAATACAATTCCCATAAACCAGTGGACTGGTAGTGGCAGTATTTGTACTATGAGATTGGCAGTCGTGACTTGAACATTCTAGGAGTAGAGGGAGCAATGAGTGTTGGCAGATGTAGGCAAACATCTGAGGAGATTCTACTTCAGTGTGCAAATGACTTTATAATGGTAAAAAAAATGTGTGTTCCATATGTCAGCAACCTCAAACATACTTAAACAATACTGGGAAGAACTACAGAACAACCGAACAACAGAAAAACTGTTTGAGAGGCACAGTCTAAACCCTGTTTTGAATCCCACTGAGCATCTGTGACCAGACTTGAACAGTGCTACCATCTATGCAACACAAATACATTACACACAAAATACTCATTGAAGAACTAACTAAATTCCTCAAATCCAGATGTACCAATGTGTTACAGCCCTATTGCAGAACCCTCAATGGTGCCTCTACAAGGGATTTACTTTAGGGTGGATATGTGTGTGTGTGTGTGTGTTTGTATATGTCTATGCATACAGGTGGGGGTATCAGGGATCTATCGGTGTTTCTGTGCATTAAATATTCTGCTGGTAACACAACATGGGGAGTTGTTCAAATGGAGTTAATACTGTCTTGTGGCATTCTATGTGTTTTAAAGGGGAGAGCAGATTTTGGCATTGATATACACACAGAAACTGCACACGAACACTGTACTTATTTATTGCGTATTACAAAGGGGAAACCACCCCACAAAAACAAAAAGCAACACGTATTAGAATTTAACAATGTAATACAACACTGCAAAATTACTTTTTTTCCTTACATGGACAAACGCACTGACACAAATGATTCCAATCCTCAAATATGATCTAAACAAAACAGGAAAAAAAAGAGAGAAATGTCCTGAGTGTATAATATTTGAAAAACACTACAGCCTTACATAGCTCAGGTACCAGTTTCAGTAAGAGAGTCTGATGAGAGACTTTTTATGTATCTTCTCTATAAGAGTTCAGTAGAGAATGACAAAAGATAACATTTCTATAAATTATTTCAGCAAAATAGCTAATGAGGGGACAAAGTTGACAGGACCAAGGTCTCATTTCAAGACACAAATAATTCATGGATAAGGTAAACAGGAGAAAAAACAGGATTTTGGGGCAAAATGGTATAGAATGGCATTGAGACCTACAAAGAAATTTGACAATGTTGCAGTACTGATACACTGTAGCTGATCGACTACCTGTTCCCAACTTCATAATTTTAGAAGATTAGAATAAAATAAAATATCCCTTGAAATATATTATTGTTGGGTTTTAATACAAGGTTTCATAGTCGAGTGTCCATGGTGTACTTGCTCCCAAAATGGACTTATCATATATGAAAGCTTAGGGCTTTTCCTGAATGTGTAAATTGTACCATAACTTGTATGTTTCTTCTGTCAGTCAAAAATATGAATGTACTGTGTGGATTTAGGCATCATGATTAAAATTTCAAATAGGTGGTTCTTCAAAATTACTTGTTTATTCTTGCAGATCTTTCATTACCAAAGAAGAGACTCAAGGAAAGAATGCCACATGATTACGGGATTAATTTCAATGATTCAGATATTAAAAAAAAAAATTAGAATCAATTCTGGTTCATTGTTATGGCTAAGCCATCACCATCCTATCTCAATGCAAGACCTAAAACAGCAAAGTTATTGGTTCCACACCAAGCTAAGGTTAGCAGAATGTCTTCTGAGGTAATGGGTTACTATGGTAACAGAGCTTTAACATGTTTTATGGTTTAAATAACTAATTAAGCCATCTCCTCATGGTACTGTAGCTGTAAAGTATAAAGTCAAAAAACTAACCGTCAAACATTAATTCAATTACAACTGCCTATTATGCCTGAGCTTTACCATTGAAACGGACCATGCAACCAAAACAATGTCTAACTATTTTACCAAAAATCTGCTATAGGACCAGCTGAGAATTTTTATCTTTCCCTTACTTTTCAGGACCACACATTTGGACTAACCAAAGGGGTTTGAAATTTCTTTACAGTATCCCTACACATATATAATGAGGTCCATTCTTTCTTTTTTTTCTTTTGTAATTTATTTTTAAAGATAACAATGGTAGCCTTATCCTTCTTATCTTCTACAGCTAAAAGGCAGAGCTAGAGTGGCCCTCTATAAAACTTGTGACAACAATGCAAAAAGCAGATCAAACCACCAAATGACATCTGTCCACAACTGCTAACATTCAATCTGTCTGTCCCTACAACCTCTCAGTAGTGTATTAGCAGGTGTCATGGAATATACAGCATTTTACCAAGAAGGCCTCAGTCTTTGTCTCACTGATCCCTTAATTTACACCAGTCCCTTAAATAATATAACCAACTGATCTTCACTTCATGTCCTAACGGAGTTGTCTCTTTGTGACGTGTTTTTGTTGTGCTTCTCATCATGTTTGTGGAGTGTCACCAGCATCACACTCTGTCATCTGAACCAAAAAAACAAATGAAAGAAAAACAATGGATGAAAATGGTACATTTCTATCTCTGTGACCAATGTTTCCCTGGAAATAGTTCATGTTTATACCATATCTTTAAGTCAGGCATGCATTTAGACAAGTTATAAAAAAAACATTAACAAACGAAGAAGCAGAATATTAAACATTTCTATACACTGGCCCTGTGCGTGTTTGCTTTACCTGTAGGGGCTGCAGTGTGCTGTCTGCTGCTCTTAATGTCCAAGAAGATAGTGTAAGCATCGTATGCAAACAGGATCCCAGCCAGCAAGCCAAACACCTAATCAATAGTAAGAGAGTAATGAATACAGAAATCAAATGCTATCCCAACACTGAAGTGTTATTCTGCCTATGCAAGAAGTTGTCAGTCTACTGTCGAGTCAATGGTTGACATTACTCTTGACGTTATTATGTTGTGAACAAGGTGCTGTATAATTGTGCGATGGTCTCTGTTTGAAGGGTGTGTTTGATTTTAACTCACCCCACCAGCAATGCGAGCACCGTCCCCTGCTCCACCAATAACACAGATCAGAGAAGTGATGAGGTACAGAGCTGCACCAATACCGGCACGGATCAGGTCCTGATGGGGAGGGCCAGTAAATGCGAGCACGTGTGTATGTGTATGTGTATGTGTATGTGTCTACTGTTCTTTTTGTTTGACCCAAAATAGCATGTAAGAGTGTGAGAGTACGTGTGTGTATGTTCCAAGCAAGAGTCAGTTTTACTTACACTCCAAATCCAGTTGACGCCCTGGAATTCCTTGTCGAGCTCGTTCATGAACACAACGAAGAAGATGATGGCAAAGACCATCTCGCAGATAGCCACTGCCAAGTAGCCTCCATACCGTGATGCCCCATAGCAGATGAGAATGACGAAGCTGATAAGCTGATGATTCACAGCGGAGACAGAACAGGGAAGAAGGAAAAAAGAAAGTTACTCCTATTACGCAAGATGTAGCAAACAGACGGTATCACCTCACACAACTCATCACAACACAGGTAAAACTGATTTTTCTAAATCACAAGACATCATCCACTCTGGTCCTCAGCACCAGAGTGCGGCAAGGCTGCTGCCTCAGCCCACGGCTGCACTCTCTGTTCACACATGACTGTACAGCCATACACAGCAGCAACTGGATCGTCGAGTTTGCAGACGACACCACATCGTTATTGGCCTGATGAGCAACGATGACGAAGCAGAGCACAGAGATGAGGTGTCCCAGCTGACATGGTGGTGCAAGGACAACAGCCTTGCACTGAACGTCAGCAGGACTAAGAAGCTCATCATGGACTTCAGGAACCACCAAAGGACCCACTCCCCCACCAGCAAAAATGGGACACCCATGGAAATCGTCAGTTACTTCCATTTCATGGACCCTAAAGATCCCCGACAACCTAGCATGGACTCACAACACAGAGGTCAAGAAGGCACACCAATGCCTCTACCCCTTACAGTGCCTTAGGAAATGTGGCATAAGCACATTATGGCTCGTGAACTTTGACCGTGGCACCATAGAGAGCACATACCACACAGTGACACGGGTGGTTTCATTGTGTGGTATGGCAGTACCACTGCACAGGACAGGAAAGTCATCCAGAGGGTCACGAGGATGGCGGAAAAGATCGCTGGTGTGCACTTCCATCCCCTGAGGAGATTTTTCTGACCAGGTGTTGGAACAAAGCCAGCTCCATCATACAGGATCACTGTCACCCTGGTCATCAACTATTCTCCCCCCTGCGGTCCGGGGGCTGGTACCGCAGCATTAGTACCGGGACAAGCAGGTTCAAGAACAGTTTCTACCCAACTGTTAATCGCTCACTTACTGCACTTATAATTGCTCTGGGAACTCGGCTACATAGCATGTGGGCACTCTCACTGTACTGTACTGCTCTGGTCACTTTATCATTTATCATTATACTGCACTGGTCACTTTATCATCATCATTTATTATTATACCTTTTCATTATATTGTTGCTTCAATATCACATTTCATGCCATTACCACCTTGTTGTTGCTAGTTACTATGCTATTATTATCACTGTACTGCACTTGGTCACTTTACTACATTTTTTTGCACCACCTGCCAGTGTTATAACGCCTACTTAGCTGTCAGTACTCCTGTCAGGACTTTGTCTTTTGGCCGCCCTGCTGGCCATTCTGAGAATTGTGTTGCCGTGTGCCTTTGTTTGTGTCTTGTATTGCCATGTGCTTCTGTTTGTTCCTGTGTTCTCCTGTCCCCGCCCCTCACCTGATGTCTATTATTGCCTTATTGTGTTCCACCAATCGCCTGCCCTTGAAGATAATTGTTCTGTGTATTTAAGTCCTGTGCTGGTGTCTGTTCTTTGTCATATTGTGACTGTTTCCTGTCTGTGAAAGTTGCCCTCTGTGATTTGTGAGTTTGATCGTGTTTACCTGGACCTGTTTTTGCGTTACGTTTTGGATTTGCTTGCCTTGTGGATCTCTGGTTTTGACCAATCTTTTGAATAACGATTCGGATTTGTTTGCTCTCTGGATTCCTGGTTTAGACCTTGGACTGGACACTGTTTCTGAGATTGGCTCCTGATTTTGCTTTTTTTTAATAAATCTTATTCTACCCAGTGGGTCTGCGATTGGGTCTTGGTCTGTCAAAACCTCACACTTAGCCACCTAACTCTTAGTCACTTTCTATTGTACTTTTACTGTATTTTATCGTACTTATTAGGTACTTACTTACGCTTTTATTTTACTTATCTTGTACTTGGTGTTTAGAATTTGTTTAGAAGTGATACTGTGGGGAGTGGGGAGTAAGCATTCCATTGTACTTGTCACGCATGGCAATAAAGGATCTTGATTCTTAATGTTAGTGTAGGTAAACAGGCTTAACTCTCCTTATGGCAGAGAGTGTCTTTAGAGCTACAGAGGTTGATAAGGCTTTGACTATGATACACTGCTGTTCAGCTCCTGTCAGTCACTCTCTATGATCATGGCAGATCTGCATGGACACAGCTGGCTAATTAAACCTTGGAATGAGGATGGGAATCAGGTTGTCAATTCCTTTTATCAATGCAGGCATGTTTTTCTGATGGTACACTTCCAAAACTGCAAATTTTGCTTTGCTCTCATTCAGTTGTATGGGGGCGAAATTCACTCTGATTGGGGGGAAATTGGAGCAAATCTGGCGGTGCAAGCGAAATTGAGATGGCGAATCCCAAACTTTATGCAAATAAAAAACCAATCAGTTCAGCGTGTGATGTGTTTGGTATGTGACATTCTCTAGTGAGGCAGAAGTAACCAAAAAAAAAGTCTGACCAAGATGGCGGAGGTTATGCCATCAGTTTACATTTTAATTTTGATTCTGTTTTCTTGTGATAACGTGTTTATTTTTTTTCTTTGTTTTCTCGATCTCAAATTATTTCTGTCATTAACACGAAATAACAAACCGTTGTTTTCCCATGATAATCACATAATCCATTCGATATCTTGGGAAAACGATACACTGTTTTCCTGTGATGATGAATTAATAGGTCATTGAGGTGGCCTGTCCAGTGTGGGATGCCATTCAGAGTAACAATCTCTGAGGACCAGGAGTACGTTGATCAGCGCATCACATTTGTCTTCAATTAAGGCTTGATGGCTGCTGAAATGGCCTTATGTCTTGCTTGGGAAGATATGTAATTGGTTACACTGAACAATGCAGCAAAGCACAGGCCACTTGACTATTATTTTGTTATTACAGGAAAACAGTTGCTTTCTCGGGATCTCAAATGAATTGTCGTTATCTTGGGAAAACAAAGTTTCATTATTTCATGATGACATAAGTCGAGATCTTGAGAAAACAAACAAAATAACACGATATCCTGAGGAAATGGAATCTAAATTAAATGTAAATTCATGGCATCTTAGGCGTTCTATTGGAGGCTAAAGGCTACATGTAGCATGAAAACATGTCTATGATTAAAAGATGTATGGGCAACCATTTGTGTCTACATCAACATGAGTTGTTGTTTACATAATACATGAACTTAGTCAGAGCCAGACAGGTAGAAAAAACTCTCAATGGCTCTGGTCAGGGCAGATAGACCACTAGCCCATTTAAGGATTCAAACTTTTGAGCTAGGTGACAGGCGAACAACAGGATAGCCAAATCTGCTTGCTGTTTTTGCAACCAGGCCCCCAGAACGAAATGTGTAGGGCGAAATTTCATTTTTGGTGTTCAAGCTTATTCCCTTTTGAAAAGGAGTCTTGTAATTTATTCAAATGTTGTATACATGTCTATTTTTCTAAAGAAGAATTGTTTATTTTATCCGTCAGTTTTATATTTGTTTTCCAAGTTATATCCTTTTAAGAAAAGGAGCACTGTAATTTATTTTAACATGCTGGAAGTCAGTGATCTCTTATCTAAGCCGTCTGAGACAGCTGACTCTGGAATCAGCTGTGGCTGGAGCCAGTTCATAAACTGAGAATGAAAGCAGTAGGTGGGACAAGTAAAATCCTTGGTGAGCTAAGGATTATGTTGGTTGTTTTTCCATTGAACTTCATATCGTATTGTTGTATGTGGTATGTATAGTGTGTAAAAGCAGAAACTGAGGTGCGAACGCAGAATGGCACTGAGTTCAGTGGCAGCACTTTCCCCAAGCATGATTCTGCATGTATCTTGTGCTGCAGGCAAAATCAGTGTCTCGGCTATAGTATGTAGCTTCCAGGTTTTGCAATACGTTGAGAGACGACATACGAAGCCTCGAGAAACTGACTAGACATGGTTGTGTGTTTAGTTAGAGTGGATCATTGATGATCAAGTGTATCACATTTTCTTTTAATGAAGTCAATGGGTTTGTCTTTTATTTTGGGGTGTCCAAGTGTCGCTTTAATCTGCAGGGTTTCATGCTGTCATTAGCAAGTACTTCCGCACTAATTACACACTGTGGACGGGGTTCCAATGTGCCAGTTACCGAAAAACGATCTGCAAATAACCCTCATCATATTTACAGAATTTTGTGGTACGCCCCTTGCATTTTGCGAGTGAGAGGTCTGTGACCACATGCCCTGCTTGAGGTTAAATCAGTCTTTCTGTGTCTATGACCACAATTAATACGCTGTAGAAAGGCCATGTCAATACACTGAGACCACAAAGTAGGCTATGTACGAATTCTGCACAGAGTGGAGAGAGAACTTTCACCGAAGCAGAGTTAATATCATCGACGAAACTGTGACGAAAAATGTTTGTCAGTGACCTTTTTCAAAACCAAAAGAAGATGAAAACTAAATAAAAATGAAAATAATAACTGTCACAAAATATATTACCATTTTAGTTGATGAATAATAATGAGACAATAATGGCAGAGACAGACGAATGGACAAGCAATTTAGCTACCATAGGCCTATATTTTTTCATCCAATGCTGCGCATGCACACAGTTAGCTAGATATGCACAGCCATGTATTGCATGCTTATGATTGGTTGATACATACTGGTAGTGCGTGCTCCACCAATATCCCCCCTCCTCTGAAAATTGAGCGTTAAACATTGTAACTAACATCAACTCGCCATCTCAAATCATGGCTGCTCTCGGAAGAAGAAAAAGGGCAAATTTGTGGACACATTTTAGCTATAATACAACAGAAAATAAAACACATTGCAAACAATGTGGGTGCAAAATCGGTGGGAAAAATACCACAAACCTCATTTGACTAAAACTTGTATAGTTTTTGTTGATTAAAAGTAGACTAAAACTAATACTGATTAAATGACTAAAATATGACAAAAACAAATATGGAGTTTAGTCAAAAGACTACATCTAAGACTAAATCATAATCACCTGCCAAAATTAACACTGCACAGAAGTGAACAAAACCTAAGCTTTTTGATACATTAGGATTACTATTGGCATGGTCTTGTATTTGCTGAAGTTGCAGCTTGTGTCTCCCAAAGGCAGTTGTATGACTTACTATTTCTGCAGCAAGAACAGCTCCTTTTCGAGTCCGCACGTAACTCTCTAAACTCGTCATGCAGTTGGCTGCAGGAGTTGTCTCTGTGATGTCAGCCATTCTGCAGTCTTTTCAATTTCAACGGTGTGCATTTTACCCTCTTTTACTAATATAGCGCACTAAAACTGGTGAATAAATTTAAAATGTCTATTAAGTCTACTAGGTTTGTAAACGAAAAAGTAATGTTTTACAGGGACACAGTCAACAACATCAAACAACAGCGAACTTAACACATTTCAAGATGTCACCGAAGAAAAGTGAAACCGAAAGCGAAAAAACGTAAGCGGTTGTTGTGGCAATGTATGTGTTGTACCTAGACTGTTAAGCTGTGACACTGAGAGTTGTAAGCGTTTGAGCCTTTGGTAAAGTTAAGAGAGAGAAGCACACAACAGAGTTGGAGTCTTTTATGTATTCATTTGCTTATTAAATGTAGAGCACATTTAACAGTTGTCAGTGTCTGTTTTCTTTCTAACCAAGATTCAGTTTGCAGTGAATTGGCCTTACATTTGCCCCTTTTCCACTGCCTTGTTGCCGGGCCTAATCTAGAACCAGGGCCATGCACTTCCACTGAATAATCACTGGTCCCGGTGCCAAAAAGCTGGCACCGACTAGGCTCCCCAAACTTGGTCCAAAAGTTGGAACCACTGACGTCAGTGTCTGTGCAAATTAGAACCACGCGAGAACCGCGAGAATCAGTTCATCATGTGATGTAAAATGTGCTCAGGCAGTGGCCAAAGGGTGGAACCATTAGTTGCTTCATTCCATTCTGCAAAACAACAGGTGTCACATTAAGATGTTGCTTTGTTGTTCTGGACATTTGCACTTAAGAACTTAATTCGTTACTATGTTGCAATCAAATATGACACATGCTCTCAAGAAGTTTTTGGGGAGTGGCAAAGAAGATGCAGCTGCTGTCGCCACGGCAGGGGAACCATCAACACAATCAGTCCCCTCTGAGAGTGAGTAGCCTGTTCATTTTTTGATTAAGATTGTGATGTTCTTTTCTTACAGTTTTGCCTGTCATCTATCATTTTATGGCCGATATGTTTCAATTCAATGTTTTTTCACACGTGATCATATTTATAGGTCAAGACGCATTCATAGCCGACTCAACAGATTTGCCTACTTGTCAGCCAGATTGAAGTGAAGTTGTAGCAGATGTGGGTAAGTTTCATCTGCACCGTCTTCATTATGGGAGAGTATATAGTTAGAATCATTATTTCCCTCATTTCGAGTGTTAAAATGTATGGATGCATTTTTTCCATTTGCCAGTGCTGGTGCACCTGAATTCATAACCTGAATTATTCTGGACTGTCCTGCAAGATCTTATTAATATTAATTGTGCTTTTGCCAACTAAAATGCTATCAGTTCTCAGCAGTGGCGAACTGTAAGGGCCTTCAAGGTATTAAGAGAAGGCCCTGGAATCCTCAGATGAAAAAAATAAAAAAACGCACCTGGATAATTCTATAAATACGACACGACATGACACGACCGGAATACTGATTAGGCCTGTGAGTTTAGTACAGCCACATTTTAATAACATTTTAGTTTAAGTGGGTCTAATATTAGATATATATAAAGATATATAGATATATATTACCTCCTTGAAGAAAAGATCCAGACGTTCTCTCTTTTGGCAATTTTATTGCTCCGGTTCAGCATTTTTCTTTTAATACACGAAACTTCTCTCTAACATTCACTACACTTTTTCTGCACAGGTACGCTTCTCCTCACACAAACTGATAGTGACTTTTTTTTTTAACTGACTGACAGTTACGTTGTTACTCAAATTTTCTCGCTTGCAACATCACATGACATGATCTTAACGTTCCAAAGACTAACGGAGCCAGCAAAACAACCAATGAACTGTCAACAACATAAAAGAGAAAACAAAATGAAAGACTCTTGCATATTTTGAACTATAACAATTATTACAATCCCTATATAAATTCTAGATCGCAACACCAACGTAGCGATATTGTAGAAACATAAAATGCATATTTTTCTCAAATGACCATGTAATAAAAACACTGCAACTCACCATGTCGCTGAATCAGTGGGAGCCCTGAGCTTGTTTCCCGGCAACAAGACGGTCCCTTCTAGGGGTGATGGGAGACAGTGATTCCCGAAGTGTGCTCCTTATGTCCAATCCACTTTGTAATTTTGTTTTTGTTGCCGTCATTGCGGAAAACCCTGCTTCGCAGAGATAGGTTGTTGGAAATGGAAGCAACGTTTTCAGTGCTTTTGTGGCTATCTCAGGATATTCAGCCTTGATTTTTATCCAGAAGGTCGGCAGAGATGTTCTCTCAAACATTATTCTAAGGCCACTGTCATTTGCAGCCTTAAGTAGTTGATCCTCTTCCTGCGCGGACATGGACGATTCACCTGGGATATTCACAAATGGGTCGCGGATCCATTCCTTCGCACTTCGTGGGTCTTTCTGTGAAATTATGTGAAATTAGTGAGTGAAATAATTTTTATCCTCAGCCTCAGGATCTTTTTTGTTGTTCTTTGTATGATGTTGTGGACAGTGGTCCATGGGATGTCAAATGCACGGGAGACGACTCGGTAAGAGGTAGCACCCATGAGCCAAAAGAGGTACACAAGGACCTCTAGCTCAAGTCCCCAGCCAGAGCACGCATGGTCGTTGGCGGTCATCATCCCAATCAAATTTTGCAAGGTTGGCCTGCTGAGTCTGAAGTCTTTGTCCAGATCAGTGACTCCATCCAAAAACGTACGTAGGAGGGGCACTTTCTCATTTAGGGTTCAGTATCTCACTGATGGCTCTGGCTGTAATGGACAATACTGTCACAACCTGCACCTCCGTTTTGGACTTTTAATTTGATATGTCTCTGTGCTCTTGTTCTGTGCCTGTCTCCGCCCCTCACCTGTTCCCGTTTGTCTGATTATTACCTTGTTAATTTCTACCAATCCTGTTTTGCCCTGTTTTGTTCTCCCTCTATTTAAGTCCTAGTGTTTTGCCTTGTCTTTGTCTATCGTTGTTTGTGTATTTTGCACACTGTTACGCTGCACCTTTTTGTTATCGGTTTTTGTTATTAGTTTGCACTGTATTTTGATCTTCAGTTCAAGTAAAGTCTTCCGTTTGTCACCATCAACCATCGTGTCTTGCACTTGGGTCCTGCACCACACCACAAGCGTGACAGAACGATAGACCCAACAAGGACCCAGCAAGACACTCCTGTCTCCCGGGCAGAGACGGTTCCAGCTCCTGACCTGGGTGCGGCGGGGCTCCCTCTCTCGGTAGGTTCTCCAGCCCCTAACCCGGGGGGGGAATTTTTTGGGGGGGGGCTCCCAGCCCTAGACCCAGGCACCACATGGACTGTGGTGCTGGGCCCAACCATCTCTAGGGCTGTGTCCGCTCCTGGGTCTCCTGTCTCTGCCACCCTGAATCCCCTTCAAACAGTGTCTCCGAAGGCTCCATGGAGGGTGTGCTGCCCAGCGCGAGGAATGCGCTGCCCGGCGCACCATGGAGGGTGTGCTGCCCAGCACGAGGAATGCGCTGCCCGGCGCACCACGGAGGGTGCGCTGCCCAGCGCGAGGAATGCGCTGCCCGGCGCACCACGGAGGGTGCGCTGCCCAGCGCGAGGAATGCGCTGCCCGGCGCACCACGGAGGGTGCGCTGCCCAGCGCGAGGAATGCGCTGCCCGGCGCACCACGGAGGGTGCGCTGCCCAGCGCGAGGAATGCGCTGCCCGGCGCACCACGGAGGGTGCGCTGCCCAGCGCGAGGAATGCGCTGCCCGGCGCACCACGGAGGGTGCGCTGCCCAGCGCGAGGAATGCGCTGCCCGGCGCACCACGGAGGGTGCGCTGCCCAGCGCGAGGAATGCGCTGCCCGGCGCACCACGGAGGGTGCGCTGCCCAGCGCGAGGAATGCGCTGCCTGGCGCACCACAGAGGATGCGCTGCCCAGCGCGAGGAATGCGCTGCCCGGCGCACCATGGAGAGTGCGCTGCCCAGCGCGAGGAATGCGCTGCCCGGCGCACCATGGAGGGTGCGCTGCCCGGCGCACCATGGAGGGTGCGCTGCCCAGCGCGAGGAATGCGCTGCCTGGCGCACCACGGAGAGTGCGCTGCCCAGCGCGAGGAATGCGCTGTCCTGCCCTGTTCTCGAGGCCGCTTTCCCGGCCCAGGTCAGCTCCCATGCTGACGCCCTGTGCAGGTCAGCTCCCATGCTGACGCCCTGTGCAGGTCAGCTCCCATGCTGACGCCCTGTCCTGGTCAGCTCCCATGCTGACGCCCTGTCCTGGTCAGCTCCCATGCTGACGCCCTGTCCTGGTCAGCTCCCATGCTGACGCCCTGTCCTGGTCAGCTCCCATGCTGACGCCCTGTCCTGGTCAGCTCCCATGCTGACGCCCTGTCCTGTTCCCGAGGTCCTTTCCCCGACCCAGCTCAGCCCTCTAGCCGACGTCGAGGCTGTTTTGAAGAGTTTGCTCCGTTCCTGTTCCTCTGCCGGTTTGGAAAATCTGTTCCAGCCAACCCCTCACCTGCTCGGCCGCAGAGGGGGCCCGTCGGCTGCAGCACCTTCGGTCATCCCTCTGTGCGCCCCCCCACCCACCCGGTCTGTTCTGGACTTTGTTTTTCTTTTGGGCCGTCTGGGAGCCGCCCCTTAAGGGGGGGGCTCTGTCACAACCTGCACCTCCGTTTTGGACTTTTAATTTGATATGTCTCTGTGCTCTTGTTCTGTGCCTGTCTCCGCCCCTCACCTGTTCCCGTTTGTCTGATTATTACCTTGTTAATTTCTACCAATCCTGTTTTGCCCTGTTTTGTTCTCCCTCTATTTAAGTCCTAGTGTTTTGCCTTGTCTTTGTCTATCGTTGTTTGTGTATTTTGCACACTGTTACGCTGCACCTTTTTGTTATCGGTTTTTGTTATTAGTTTGCACTGTATTTTGATCTTCAGTTCAAGTAAAGTCTTCCGTTTGTCACCATCAACCATCGTGTCTTGCACTTGGGTCCTGCACCACACCACAAGCGTGACAAATACCAAGTATCCCTAATACGATAAATGTGATTTATATTTTGCATTTAAGTTATTGCTGTTTCCTTTTTTGGGCCCTATGATTTATAATTTTTATGTATAATGTTTGACCGAAAAGTGTGTGGACACCTAATGCAGGGCTCTGTGCAAATCAGGTAAGTCTTTACAGACTGATCTCTTTGAATGTTTTATGTGCTGTCTATAAAAACATTCCTGCTGAAATTAAAAAGGGTCTCCTAAATTATGGGAAAACATGGTGTAATATTAACATGGACAACAACAAAGATAAGCATGTTTTGTTTCTGGGTTTTTTTTGTTTGTTTGTTTGTTTGTTTGTTTGTTTTTTGCCCACTGAACTCTAGAGAAGGTGTTGACAGACTTTTGAATGTAGAGTCTAGTATATTTAAGGTGGGCATATCGCTACTACTATTAAATGAAGTCATCTCGCTAACACAACAGGTTAGGTATTAGCTGGTAGGTAATATGATTTTGGAGGGATGTGATTTTGGTGCTGGATGGTCTGAGGGATGAATGCTGCTCTCCATCAAGGGGTACCTCAGTACCATTAGCTGCAGATATTTCAAGAGATTGGTTGGTAAATAGGGATTCAAGTGGCTGGATTTGACATGGGGCAGTGCTTCCTCTACCCATGCCCTGCCCACTATCGTCACTTGGGCCCCTGAGTCTAGCAGCATTTCAAGAGGCACGTCATTGATGAAACAAGAGACCATACATCATTTCCCGATAAGTTGTGCTACATGTTTTCTTGGGTTTGGTTGACAATTTATACTTAGGTACTGGGTAGGCTCTGCGTAACTGTGTACCCTTCACTGTGGCTTGACGTGCACCTCCCCAGAAATGTAACTATGCATCGTGGCGACGCAGACCGCAGCAACTGTGGTTGGACCGCTTGATAGCATCACCCTCGCTCTACCTCAATCGGTTCAATGGTCATACACACCATTGCCTCCAACATAATTTCAGTAAAAGTAACTGCTGTTCAACATTTATTAGCTCCAACTCCAACATGATCCTCTCAGTTTCAGTAGCCACTGAAAAATTTCCGGCAAAATGGCAAACTGAGCGCACGTTATTTTAAGAGCTCCGTTTGTTTGTCCCCCAAAGTTTAGAAACTAGTCCTTCTTTTTAACGCAAAACTTATTTCATGGATATTGCTGTGCAAAGACTGAATTCCAACTTTTTATTTAACATTATTCTCGCCACTGTTTGTAATGCACGAAGAAACTCAACACAGTGGCATAGAAACCTCACCGCAAACTAGCGTTTTGGCGGTGTAATTAGAAAACAACGCAGACACACCAACGCACAAGTATAAATGCTCACAACAGCATAGGCCAGTCGCATAGGCCATGGCATAGGCTCCCCGTAGAGCCTACGCAGAAGCATAAATCAGCCTTAAGAGGTTAGCTGGTTTGACCTTCACGGTGGGATTTTCAGTGTTCAAAGTCACTGGCTGCCCCTTTCCAGCGACCTCTTCCCATTTGTTGACAACTTCCTTTGCAGACGGCCCTGTGCCTCGCCTGGCCACAAATAAAACAATGGGGACAGCTCATGTTAGCCTGTTGTACACAGTCATGGCACCTACCCTTTGTCTCAGTTACTGGTGGCTAAGGACAAACCGTGGGGGTACTATGACCTCCAGATTTCACATTCTCAGTGGGTTTTGCCATCTGGGCCAGATCCTTGGTTACTGAGGACATTTGGGCTGTCAGCTCTTTAATGGCATCACTGTTGGCTTGTAACTCAAAATCAACTTTAGACGGTTTAGTCTGATCAGTCTGTTCATTACCGTCATGTTGAGTGGCATTTACATTCACTGGTCTGGATTTAGTTACTGTGCCCAGGCATTTTAACCTCCCTTCTTCCTCAGTGGTAGACTTGCTTATTTTCTCCAAGAGGAAGTCATCAGTAACCTTCATGTCTGAGAGAAAGGGTTTAATCTCATGTCTAACATGACTTCTCTCATTCAGTCCTTGGTAAAGTGTGTGAGGGATAGTGCCCTGAACAAGCTTTTTGTTGTAGCAAAAATCTGCACCAGGTTGTTGTGACTCGAAAAGTGCTCTCTGCTTTAACCCCATAACTCTGTAGAGAAACTGCTGTGGGCTCTTTTTGTCATGCTGTCTAGCATTATTTAGCTCCTGAAAGAGCTCAGTAACAGTTTAGTCCCTAGCATGAGAGCAGAGAAATCTCTTTAACTCACAGTAAGATCATCATTATTAGTCAACATTTCCCTGAATGTACCAGGTTTAGTTATCTTAAGGAATGCTTGCATGATGTCTGACTCTCTAAACCCCTCTTGCAAACTTGCTTCAATCTGTTTACAAAGGCTGTTGTATGAGATGTCAGATCCTGTATCAGAGATTTGACCACAATGTAGTTTACATTCACTGCGAGGTAGCAGAGCTGTTACATCTGTCAGTCTTACAACCTGATCAGTGATGGTAGAGGATGAATTCGTCCTACCCAGATGAACACCACTGCTGCTGGTGACACTGAACTTCGTTGGTGTCAACATGGTGATGTCCCTGACAGGTGCGTGAGTGTCTCTGTCCATGGTTGATGGGTGTGTGTGAATGTTTTCACCCTTGCTAGTGGAAGAGATGTGTTTGTCGGTGAGTCAGTGCATCTTTCCTGAGTGCTGCATTACCAACTTCAACGGCTCCAGTGTCTTGGACTAGTGTCAGTTCATTGAGTAGGTCCTGGAGAGTGAGGAGTTGAGCCATACCTTCATCTTCCATAGCTTTCAACTTCTCACCTCTGATGTAGTCAACAATCAAGTCATAGAGATCTGATTCACTTAGTTCTTCAACATTGTAAGTTTCTTGGCCGTCCTCAAATGAACTTGCAACAGTCTGTAGCTGACCTGCACTTAAATCTTAAAGTTTCTCTTGGATCTTGAAGATCAGCATCTGCCATGGGGTTACCATAGCCATCTTGACCTGTCCCCGTGACTGTCGCTCTCTGGATGACACTCAACACAGCAGCCTTCCCTGAAGCTTTGGGCACTGGATCTCCGCGTTGCAGTGATTGCCTACCCTGCTCTATGATTCTGGGATCCTGGACAAGCCCCCAGTTGTTACCAGCACCAGATCTAGGGGTATCTGGACTGGCAGCAAATGATACACAGGCTAAATAGCTCTGTGGATACACAAAGAGACAGACAACAGTTAGTGCCTTACTCGCGCCCGTTGTAGTTTAATACTGAGTGGTATCTTATATGGGAATGCTCTAAGGCCAAACCATTCTGGCATGAAGTGCTGGAATTTTTGGAGACATGGGTGGGACAAACCTTAACGGTTTCCCCACGCTTATGCCTTTTGGGAGATAAAACAGAAATACCAAATGTGACAAAAAGTGCATATTCAGTTTTGATGGTTGGGATAGTCTCAGCCGCTAGAATTATACTGAGACATTGGAAATCAACCACGCGTCCGACACTTCAAGAATGGAAAGTGCTAATGAGTGAAACAGCATCATACGAGGTTATGTTGGCTTGGATGGGGGGGAAAGGTTGCCAAGCATTGGAAATTTGGGATTATTTTATGGTTCATTTGACCGCTAACTAGAAGCTTGAATGTATAATTTTCTTTATTTTCCTCCCTCCCTCTTCTGAAATATTTAAATACCAAAATTCCTGAGTGTTTAACATGTACAACTTTATTTTCCTTTAACCAGGAGCACTTGTTTTTTCATTGTTCTGCCATGCCACTGTCTGACTTGTCTTTCTGTATGTTGTGCCACATGAGCGGTTTTGTACAATGTTTAAAATAAAAACTTAAATTACAAAAAAAAAATACTGAGTGGTATCGGGCTCGGAGAAACTGCAGTCTCCCGTGCATTCCACAGAAGTGCTACAGCGCCATCTACCGACATGGTGTACTAACACGCTATAGTGTCATTAGAATAAAATGTGTAATTATATTATAATCATAATTATAATGTCTATCAGAATAAGTCTAATAATTATTTTTTAAAAATAGGAGGGTTTATCTGTTTTATATTAAACGTTTAATAAAGGCCATTTCTTAATCCTTTACATGTACATCATTCAACAACTCTTTCCCTGCGCCCTACTCGATAGGCTACATTGTGCTTGGAATTTTCTCGTCGAGAGTAGGTTGCCAAATATTACTGACACAAAACACCCGGCTAGTGGGAGGAGTTATATTTTTAAAGGTATAACATTAACATCTAGGTGAAATTATATGAATGAATTTCGAGCACAGAGCATACTATAATCTACAATATTTTATATTTTGTAAAACTTCCTGTACTGATCACAGTTGAACTGACATGTCTGCAGGCTTGTCGATTTTAACAGATAGAAGTACCAAGTGCGTTTGATTAGTAACTTACATTTTCCAAGTTAAATATCAGTTTTGTTCGGTTAAGACAGTCAGTGGGCATATACAGTTGTTCTAAAGGCATTCACAAGACATTTTTCTCGACGAAATCCTGGAGTTCAACACAGATTGCACCTTTAAAACCCGCTAATTAATGAGAACATATTAGGTTTGTTAGTAATTGTGGCCATTAATGTAGACATTGCCCTTCAAATGACAGTCCAGAAGATGGCACTGCATACAACATTTTAGTTAATGGTTTATCATTTTTACTTTCGTCCTAATCTGACAATGTTTTTCCCGTTATGGTCATATGTTCACTTGCACATTTTTAGTATTTATCCAGTCTCCTTAGCGTGCCCCACCCCCTGCCAATTCAGACGAAATGACTTGTTATTAATCTACTTGTCTTACTTTATAATGTCGATATGAAATGAAAACTTCAGAACGAAATCAGAACGAAACTTGATGGAAATCCACCCGTGGTCAGTTAAATCGTTTGACACGACTTAGGTGTACGTACGACTATCTCTATAAGGTAAGGTGCCACAATCGACAGTAAATCAGTGCAAATTTATTGCGAAGACCACGGGGCTGTGAGTAGTCTGCGACTGGAGTCGGTTCATTTTAAGGAATCAAACGTTCATATTTCTCATAACACAAAGTCTTTCTTGCCCTTTACCCAAGTCATGCCGTTGTATACAAATACTCTTGTTTTTGTTTTGGAGGTTGAACGAGGAGTCATTGACGACCCTAATAAAACGATATTGTGATGTCTGAGATGGAACGGCCAACTGTCTCTGTTCTTCACAAGAGCAACTTGTGTGGAGCAGTGTCCATACTGTAGATTCTCCTGAAAAGAGACATAATGTAGTTTGCCAGAAAAAGAAGAAGAAGAAGAAGAAGAAAAGCATGCGGTGAATTAGTCTAATACAATTTCCATAAACCAGTGGACTGGTAGTGGCAGTATTTGTACTATGAGATTGGCAGTCGTGACCTGAACATTCTAGGAGTAGAGGGAGCAATGAGTGTTGGCAGATGTAGGCAAACATCTGAGGAGATTCTACTTCAGTGTGCAAATGACTTTATAATGGTAAAAAAAATGTGTTTTCCATATGTCAGCAACCTCAAACATACAGATAAAACAGTACTGGGATGAACTACAGAACAACTGAACAACAGAAAAACTGTCTAAACCCTGTTTTAAATCTCACTGAGCATCTGTGAGCAGACTTGAACATTGCTACTATCTATGCAACACAAATACATTACACACAAAATACTCATTGAAGAACTAACAAAATTCCTCAAATCCAGATGTAGCAATGTGTTACAACCCTATTACAGAACCTTCAAAGGTGCCTCTACAAGGGATTTACTTTAGGGTGGATATGTGTGTGTGTGTTTCTATATGTGTGTGCATACAGGTGGGGGTATCAGGGATCTATTGGTGTTTCAGTGCATTAAATATTCTGCTGGTAACACAACATGGGGAGTTGTTCAAATGGAGTTAATACTGTCTTGTGGCGTTCTATGTGTTTTAAAGGGAAGTGCAGATTTTGCCATTGATATACACACAGAAACTGCACACGAACACTGTACTTATTTATTGCGTATTACAAAGGGGAAACCACCCCACAAAAACAAAAAGCAACACGTATTAGAATTTAACAATGTAATACAACACTGCAAAATTACTTTTTTTCCTTACATGGACAAACGCACTGACACAAATGACTCCAATCCTCAAATATGATCTTAACAAAACAGGAAAATAAAAGAGAGAAATGTCCTGAGTGTATAATATTTGAAAAACATTACAGCCTTACATAGCTCAGGTACCAGTTTCAGTAAGAGAGTCTGATGAGAGACTTTTTATGTATCTTCTCTATAAGAGTTCAGTAGAGAATGACAAAAAATAACATTTCTGTAGATTATTTCAGCAAAATAGCTCATGAGGGGACAAAAGTGACAGGACCGAGGTCTCATTTCAAGACACAAATAATTCATGGATAAGGTAAACAGGAGAAAAAACAGGATTTTGGGGCAAACTGGTATAGAATGGCATTGAGACCTACAAAGAAATTTGACAATGTTGCAGTACTGATACACTGTAGCTGATCGACTACCTGTTCCCAGCTTCATAATTTTAGAAGATTAGAATAAAATAAAATATCCCTTGAAATATATTATTGTTGGGTTTTAATACACAGTTTCATAGTCCTGTGTCCTTGGTGTACTTGCTCCCAAAATGGACTTATCATATATGAAAGCTTGGGGCTTTTCCTGAATGTGTAAATTGTACCATAACTTGTATGTTTCTTCTGTCAGTCAAAAATATGAATGTACTGTGTGGATTTAGGCATCATGATTAAAATTTCAAGTAGGTGGTTCTTCAAAATTACTTGTTTATTCTTGCAGATCTTTCATTACCAAAGAAGAGACTCAAGGAAAGAATGCCACATGATTACGGGATTAATTTCAATGATTCAGATATTAAAAAAAAAAATTAGAATCAATTCTGGTTCATTGTTATGGCTAAGCCATCACCATCCTATCTCAATGCAAGACCTAAAACAGCAAAGTTATTGGTTCCACACCAAGCTAAGGTTAGCAGAATGTCTTCTGAGGTAATGGGTTACTATGGTAACAGAGCTTTAACATGTTTTATGGTTTAAATAACTAATTAAGCCATCTCCTCATGGTACTGTAGCTGTAAAGTATAAAGTCAAAAAACTAACCGTCAAACATTAATTCAATTACAACTGCCTATTATGCCTGAGCTTTACCATTGAAACGGACCATGCAACCAAAACAATGTCTAACTATTTTACCAAAAATCTGCTATAGGACCAGCTGAGAACAACATTTTTATCTTTCCCTTACTTTTCAGGACCACACATTTGGACTAACCAAAGGGGTTTGAAATTTCTTTACAGTATCCCTACACATATATAATGAGGTCCATTCTTTCTTTTTTTTCTTTTGTAATTTATTTTTAAAGATAACAATGGTAGCCTTATCCTTCTTATCTTCTACAGCTAAAAGGCAGAGCTAGAGTGGCCCTCTATAAAACTTGTGACAACAATGCAAATAGCAGATCAAACCACCAAATGACATCTGTCCACAACTGCTAACATTCAATCTGTCTGTCCCTATAACCTCTCAGTAGTGTATTAGCAGGTGTCATGGAATATACCGCATTTTACCAAGAAGGCCTCAGTCTTTGTCTCACTGATCCCTTAATTTACACCAGTCCCTTAAACAATATAACCAACTGATCTTCACTTCATGTCCCAACGGAGTTGTCTCTTTGTGACGTGTTTTTGTTGTGCTTCTCATCATGTTTGTGGAGTGTCACCAGCATCACACTCTGTCATCTGAACCAAAAAAACAAATGAAAGAAAAACAATGGATGAAAATGGTACATTTCTATCTCTGTGACCAATGTTTCCCTGGAAATAGTTCATGTTTATACCATATCTTTAAGTCAGGCTTGCATTTTGACAAGTTATAAAAAAAACATTAACAAACGAAGAAGCAGAATATTAAACATTTCTATACACTGGCCCTGTGTGTGTTTGCTTTACCTGTAGGGGCTGCAGGGTGCTGTCTGCTGCTCTTAATGTCCAAGAAGATAGTGTAAGCATCGTATGCAAACAGGATCCCAGCCAGCAAGCCAAACACCTAATCAATAGTAAGAGAGTAATGAATACAGAAATCAAATGCTATCCCAACACTGAAGTGTTATTCTGCCTATGCAAGAAGTTGTCAGTCTACTGTCGAGTCAATGGTTGACCTTACTCTTGACGTTATTATGTTGTGAACAAGGTGCTGTATAATTGTGCGATGGTCTCTGTTTTAAGGGTGTGTTTGATTTTAACTCACCCCACCAGCAATTTGAGCACCGTCCCCACCGTCCCCTGCACCAATAACACAGATCAGAGAAGTGATGAGGTACAGAGCTGCAGCAGTGATCGCACGGATCAGGTCCTGATGGGAAGGGACAGACCCACACACACACGCACACACACACACACACACACACACACACACACAAATTTAGTCTGTCTTAGTATGTTTCTTTGTTTTCTAGTGTGTTTATTAAAAGGGCACATGGCAGTCTACATGCTGCCACGTTTTAGGATTAGTTGGTGTGTGAGGGTCATTCACATCTACACATGCAGAGTACTCTGTATGGCTTTGTTGCTCAAGTTAAAGTCTCTATATGATGAGTAATGGATCGCTTTTTGTGGGAGCATGTGTGTGTCAGAGATGGGGACTCGAATTTGCGACTTGGACTCGAGTCGCACTTAAGTCGCACGCACAGTGACTTGACTTGAAACTCATCCTCAAAAGACTTTAGACTCAACTCTGACTCGAGATTTGGGACTCTGGAACAATCTTTTTTTTTTTTTTTGGCACATTAACATTAAAGAATTGTCTGACGAGCTGGATGTCATTCCCTCCCTTATTATCATTCGTAACTTTACGCATGTGCACGACCACAGATGATTGTAAGCAGCAGCAACAACACCTTAACCATGGCGAGCACACCTGCAGCTGCTGTGCCATTTGTGATAAGCTTTGGCTATAATGCCTTCACACAAGGCTCAAACAAAAAATGGCTAAATGCAAGGTGTGCAATATCAAAATAAAGGATGCTGGATCGACCACGTCAAATTTTGTTAGGCACCTCAAAGCGCGCCCGCATAAGTCAGTCAGTTACTTGGTAATGTCAAAGACAAGTTAACATTAGCGCCTATAGATGTTTAGCAAACATGTTTGCTCAGCATCATCTATCTAACATTAACTTGTTACTAGCTTTGTAGCTAAGGCAGGTTAACTTGATTAGATTGCTGTTTGATGTATATTTTGAAAAGACGAGTGAATGTTGCACAATACAGTTATCAACTTTCGAAAGGAAAGCTTTCATTGTGTTTTTTTCATATTGCACTGCAATAGCCAGTTTAGAGTGATCATATACAACTAATCAATACTGATAACATATGCTAATAGATAAAGGATAATGCAATACATGCTTTGAATTCCTCAGATATAGCAATGCAGTGTTCCAAGCAGACCAGATGGCATGGAGCAGATGATAGAACGCTCATTACAACCATGAGAGACTTGAGACTTGACTTGGACTTGAGCTCAAAGACTTGAGACTTGACTTGGATGTGTAAAAAATGACTTGTGAGCATCTCTGGTGTGTGTGTGTGTGTGTGTGTGTGTGTGTGTGTGTGTGTGTGTGTGTCTCTACTGTTCTTTTTGTTTGAAACAAAATAAAGTGTAAGGGTGTGAGAGTATGTATGTGTATGTTCTAAGCAAGGGTCAGTTTTACTTACACTCCAAATCCAGCTTATGAACTGGAATTGCTTGTCAAGCTCACCCATGAACACGACGAAGAAGATAATGGCAGAGACCATTTCGCAGATTGCCAATACTATGTAGCCTCCATACAGTGATGTCGCATAGCAGATGAGAACGATGAAGCTGATAAGCTGATAATTTACAGCGGAGACAGAACAGAGAAGAAGGAAAAAAGAAAGTTACTAAAATTAGGCAAGATGTAGCAAACATACGGTATCACTACGCACAACTCATCACAACAGAGGTAACACTGATTTTTCTAAATCACAACACGTCATCCACTCTGGTCCTCAGCACCAGAGTGCGGCAAGGCTGCTGCCTCAGCCCACGGCTGCACTCTCTGTTCACACATGATTGCACAGCCATACACAGCAGCAACCGGATCGTCGAGTTTGCAGACGACACCACAGTTATTGGCCTGATGAGCAACGATGACGAGATAGAGCACAGAGATGAGGTGTCCCAGCTGACGCGGTGGTGCAAGGACAACAGCCTTGCACTGAACGTCAGCAGGACTAAGAAGCTCATCATGGACTTCAGGAACCACCAAAGGACCCACTCCCCCACCAGCAAAAATGGGACACCCATGGAAATCGTCAGTTACTTCCATTTCATGGACCCTAAAGATCCCCGACAACCTAGCATGGACTCACAACACAGAGGTCAAGAAGGCACACCAATGCCTCTACCCCTTACAGTGCCTTAGGAAATGTGGCATAAGCACATGATGGCTTGTGAACTTTGACCATGGCACCATAGAGAGCATTCTGACGGGTGGTGTCATTGTGTGGTATGGCAGTACCACTGCACAGGACAGGAAAGTCATCCAGAGGGTCATGAGGATGGCGAAAAAGATCACTGGTGTGCAGTCCCATCCCCTGAGGAGATTTTTCTGACCAGGTGTTGGAACAAAGCCAGCTCCATCATACAGGATCACTGTCACCCTGGTCATCAACTATTCTCCCCCCTGCGGTCCGGGGGCTGGTACCGCAGCATTAGTACCGGGACAAGCAGGTTCAAGAACAGTTTCTACCCAACTGTTAATCGCTCACTTACTGCACTTATAATTGCTCTGGGAACTCGGCTACATAGCATGTGGGCACTCTCACTGTACTGTACTGCTCTGGTCACTTTATCATTTATCATTATACTGCACTGGTCACTTTATCATCATCATTTATTACTATACCTTTTCATTATATTGTTGCTTCAATATCACATTTCATGCCATTACCACCTTGTTGTTGCTAGTTGCTATGTTATTATTATCGCTGTACTGCACTTGGTCACTGTACTACATTTTTTTGCACCACTTGCTAGTGTTATAACTCCTACTTAGTCACCTAACTCTTCTTAGTCACTTTCTATTGTACTTTTACTGTATTTTATTGTACTTATTAGGTACTTACTTACGCTTTTATTTTACTTATCTTGTACTTACTTAGTGTTTAGAATTTATGTTTAGAAGTGATACTGTGGGGAGTGGGGAGTAAGCATTCCATTGTACTTGTCACGCATGGCAATAAAGGATCTTGAATCTTGATTCTTGAAATGTTATCAGTGTAGGTAAACAGGCTTAACTCTCCTTATGGCAGAGAGTGTCTTTAGAGCTACAGAGGTTGATAAGGCTTTGACTATGATACACTGCTGTTCAGCTCCTGTCAGTCACTCTCTATGATCACGGCAGATCTGCATGGACACAGCTGGCTAATTAAACCTTGGAATCGGGATGGGAATCAGGTTGTCAATTCCTTTTATCAATGCAGGCATGTTTTTCTGATGGTACACTTCCAAAACTGCAAATTTTGCTTTGCTCTCAGTTGTATGGGGGCGAAATTCACTCTGATTGGGGGAAATTGGAGCAAATCTGGCGGTGCAAGCGAAATTGAGATGGCGAATCCCAAACTTTATGCAAATAAAAAACCAATCAGTTCAGCGTGTGATGTGTTTGGTATGTGACATTCTCTAGAGAGGCAGAAGTAACCAAAAAAAAAAGTCTGACCAAGATGGCGGAGGTTATGCCATCAGTTTACATTTTAATTTTGATTCTGTTTTCTTGTGATAACGTGTTATTTTTCTTTGTTTTCTCAAGATCTCGAATTATTTCTGTCATTAACACGAAATAACAAAACGTTATTTTCCCATGATAATCACATAATCCATTCGATATCTTGGGAAAACGATACACTGTTTTCCTGTGATGATGAATTAATAGGTCATTGAGGTGGCCTGTCCAGTGTGGGATGCCATTCAGAGTAAAAATCTCTGAGGACCAGGAGTACGTTGATCAGCGCATCACATTTGTCTTCAATTAAGGCTTGATGGCTGCTGAAATGGCCTTATGTCTTGCTTGGGAAGATATGTAACTGGTTACACTGAACAATGCAGCAAAGCACAGGCCACTTGACTATTATTTTGTTATTACAGGAAAACAGTTGCTTTCTCGGGATCTCAAATGAATTATGTCGTTATCTCGAGCAAAACAAAGTTTCGTTATTTCGTGATAATGATATAAATAAGTTGAGATCTTGAGAAAACAAACAAAAAATAACACGATATCATGAGAAAATGGAATCTAAATTAAATGTAAATTCATGGCATCTTAGGCGTTCCATAGGAGGCTAAAGGCTACATGTAGCATGAAAATATGTCTATGATTAAAAGATGTATGTCTACATCAACATGAGTTTTTGTTTACATGATACATGAACTTAGTCGGAGCCAGACAGGTAGAAAAAACTCTCTCAACGGCTCTGGTCAGGGCAAATAGACCAATAGTCCATTTAAGCATTCAAACTTTTGAGCTAGGTGACAGGCGAACAACAGGATAGCCAAATCTGCTTGCTGTTTTTGCTACCAGGCCCCCAGAGCGAAATGGGTAGGGCGAAATTTCATTTTTGGTGTTCAAGCTTATTCCCTTTTGAAAAGGAGTCTTGTTATATATTCAAATGTTGTATACATGTCTATTTTTCTAAAGAAGAACTGTTTATTTTATCGGTCAGTTTTATATTTATTTTCCAAGATATATCCTTTTAAGAAAAGGAGCACTGTAATTTATTTTAACATGCTGGAAGTCAGTGATCTCTTATCTAAGCCGTCTGAGACAGCTGACTCTGGAATCAGCTGTGGCTGGAGCCAGTTCATAAACTGAGAATGAAAGCAGTAGGTGGGACAAGTAAAATCCTTGGTGAGCTAAGCATCATGTTGGTGGTTTTTCCATTGAACTTCATATCGTATTGTTGTATGTGGTATGTATAGTGTATAAAAGCAGAAACTGAGGTGCGAAAGCAGAATGGCACTGAGTTCAGTGTCAGCACTTTCCCCAAGCATGATTCTGCACGTATCTTGTGCTGCAGGCAAAATCAGTGTCTCGGCTATAGTATGTAGCTTCCAGGTTTTGCGATACGTTGAAGCCTCGAGAAACTGACTAGACATGGCTGTGTGTTTAGTTATAGTGGATCATTGATGATCAAGTGTATCACATTTTCTTTTAAAGAGGTCAATGGGTTTGTCTTTTATTTTGGTGTGTCCAAGTGTCGCTTTAATCTGCAGGGTTTCATGCTGTTATTAGCAAGTACTTCCGCACTAATTACACACTGTGGACGGGGTTCCAATGTGCCAGTTACAGAAAAAACGATCTGCAAATAACCCTCATCATATTTACAGAATTTTGTGGTACGCCCCTTGCATTTTGCGAGTGAGAGGTCTGTGACCACATGCCCCGCTTGAGGTTGAATCAGTCTTTCTGTGTCTATGACCACAATTAATACGCTGTAGAAAGGCCATGTCAATACACTGAGACCACAAAGTAGGCTATGTACGAATTCTGCACAGAGTGGAGATAGAACTTTCACCGAAGCAGAGTTAATATCATCGACGAAAACTGTGACGAAAAATGTTTGTCAACGAACTTTTTCAAAACCAAAAAAAGATGATAACTAAATGAAAATGAAAATAATAACTGTCACAAAATATATTACCATTTTAGTTGATGAATAATAATGAGACAATAATGGCAGAGACAGACGAATGGACAAGCAATGTAGCTACCATAGGCCTATATTTTTTCATCCAATGCTGCGCATGCACTCAATGTGCAAGATATGCACAGCCATGCATTGCATGCTTATGATTGGTTGATACATACTGGTAGTGCGTGCTCCACCAATATCCCCCCTCCTCTGAAAATTGAGCGTTAAAACATTTTAATTAACGTCAACTTGCCATCTCAAATCATGGCTACTCTCGGAAGAAGAAAAAGGGCAGATTTGTGGACACATTTTAGCTATAATACAACAGAAAATAAAACGCATTGCAAACAATGTGGGTGCAAAATCGGTGGGAAAAATACCACAAACCTCATTTGACTGAAACTTGTTTAGTTTTTGTTGATTAAAAGTAGACTAAAACTAATACTGATTAAATGACTAAAATATGACAAAAACAAATATGGAGTTTAGTCAAAAGACTACATCTAAGACTAAATCAAAATCACCTGCCAAAATTAACACTGCACAGAAGTGAACAAAACCTAAGCTTTTTGATACATTAGGATTACTATTGGCACGGTCTTGAATTTGCTGAAGTTGCAGCTTGTGTCTCCCAAAGGCAGTTGTATGACTTACTATTTCTGCAGCAAGAACAGCTCCTTTTCGAGTCCGCACGTAACTCTCTAAACTCGTCATGCAGTTGGCTGCAGGAGTTGTCTCTGTGATGTCTGCCATTCTGCAGTCTTTTCAATTTCAACGGTGTGTATTTTGCCCTCTTTCACTAATATAGTGTTTTGATGTGTGTGTGAAGGACTGTATCTGGTTCACAGGAAGTGTGTGGCCACTATGGCGCATCCAATTAGAATGCAAGACAAGATGTTTCTTTAGTGGTAAATAGAAAATGGAAGGTACAGAGAATGTGTGAATGTGTGGGTATGTACACAATCACTGTGTATACAGAGCTGTTGTTTGGGGGTGTATATATTGGTGTGTTTGTAATTGTGTGTTCTTTGTGTGTTGCTTTGTGTGGTGCTTTGTGTGTTCTTTGTATGGTGCTTTGTGTGTTCTTTGTGTGATCTTTGTATGGTGCTTTGTGTGGTTCTGTAACAACAGATAACAGCACCAAATTAGATACACAACCAAGTACATACATACACACAGCTAGAGTCAAGACAGAGAATGCAGTATTACACTCGGAATGAATATACACATGCCTATGGCAAAACTAGCGTCTGCAGCGAGTAAACCGAACATACATTACTGCGGATACTGACAGACATAATACCCGCATCATAAAGCATGTATTACTCACAATACACTGCATTTGCCGACATAACACATGGTAAAAGGTAATACTACATACTGAAACGACTGAAAACACAGCAAACATACAGACAAACCGATACATGCCGCCATTACGAGAACAAAGGATCTTACAAACTTAACTACATAATGGCGGGCATGATCGATCGGTGCACCGAATGATCGGACACAAAGTAAACTCAAAGCGCGCATATTTTACCAATGCAGAGTTTACTGGTATCCGAACGCACACAAAGATTTGATGAATGCAGAATACAACAGTACTGTTGTATGCAGAATACAACAGTGAATACCACAGCAGTTTCTCCAAAAGTGTACGCACAATCACAGTCTCCCCACAAGTCTTCTCCTTTTGAATTTCGCGCCGACAAAGACGGCGGCTTTTGCTACAGTATTTATGGAGACTCGTGCGGCTGTGATTGGCGCATCTAATGGAGAAGGACAACCAATAGCGAGTGACTGCTTGCACTATTGGTTGCTGCTGGAAACCGGGGTGGTTACTCAAAGTCCTTTGTTACAGCCGCCCCCAAATTTGTCCCACCAAATTTGTCGCTCTATGAAGGACTGTCAGTGTCTGTGTCAGGGATGGAAGGCAGCATAACGAGGCGTGCGACAGGTCTGGTGTAAGTCTTGTCCTTGACCTGGACGACCGCAGTTCTTATTCTCCCATCCGCCCCAGGGAGAACACTGGTGACGCGGCCTACTGGCCACAGGGCTCTCGGCACCTGGGGGTCAACCACCATAACAATGGTCCCAGATTGCAGCTGCGCAGGGTCTTTGTGCCACTTGGAGCATATCTGCAGAGCAGGCAGGAAGCGTCTGATGAAGTGCGTCCAGAAGTGGTCAGCTAGCACCTGTGTGTGTCTCCAGCGCCGGCGACTCAGGAGCTCAGATTCGGGATACACCGCCTGGGGAAGTGAAGGGTCGAGCCGCCCCATCAGGTGCAGGTTGGGGGTCACTGGATCAGTGTCAGCCACGTCTGTTGACATGTAACCCAGTGGCTTGGAGTTTAGGAACCCTTCCACTTCAATCAGCACAGTCTGCAGGACTTCCTCTGGAACTGTCTGCGTCTGGATGGTGGCGTACAAGGCAGCTTTGACGGACCTCACTTCCCTCTCCCAGACACCCCCAAAGTGTGGTGCGTTGGGGGGGTTGAACTTGAACTGTATCTGGTGTTTAGCCAGATGCGTTCTGAGCGTTCGGTGTAAGGAATTCAGTGCTTCCTGAAGCTCCCTCTCACCACCTCTGAAATTGGTACCCTGGTCAGACAGAAGCTCTGCAGGTTTACCTCTTCGTGCGACAAAACGGCGAAGGGCCATCAGAAAAGCATCAGTGTCCAAGCTGGTTAAGACATCTGTGTGCACAGCCCGTGTCGTCAAGCATTTGAAGAGTATGCCCCACCTCTTCTCTGTGCGACGACCAACCTTGACCGTGAAGGGCCTGAAGCAGTCCATGCCTGTGGAGAAGAAGGGCGGTTTCAGTAGTCGCAGTCTGGCAGATGGTATTTCTGCCATCCTGGGCACCGCTGGAGTGACTCTCCACCTTTGGCAGTCTGGACAGGAGCGCTGGTGACGCTTGACAGCTTCTCGGCCGTGTAGGATCCAGTACTTGCGGCGTAGCTCTGCAAAGAGACGCTCTGCTCCTGGGTGATGGAGCTTCTTGTCGGCATCCTTGATGATCAGCTGACTCACTTTATGCCGGGGGTCCATGACCACTGGGTGGATGGCATCTGGCTCCAGCTGGTCACTGCGGCAAAGCCTCCCTCCAACCTGGATCAGCTTCACTGTGTCATCGTACTCTGGAGCTAAGCAGAGTAGTCTACTGGTTGCAGGCAGGGGCTTACCAGCACACAGGTGTCTGAAGTCCTCGGCAAAGCTGTCCTGCTGTGCTCGTCTCAGGACCTCTCTTTCTGCTTCTTGGTAGTCTTCAGCAGTAAGACTGACTTGGTCAGCTGCCGCCCCGTGACTTGACAGTGCGACCTCCTCAATCAGCTCTTGGAAGGAGGAGAACTGGTCAGGGTCAGGCAGCGGGAGGGTTGTGGTAGTTGTAGTGAAGCAGCAGACAGATTTCCGTAGCTCTGCAGCATCATCTGTCTCTCCAATGGCTGGTTTAGTGGGCCAGCACTCAGTTGACTGTCTCAAGAAGGCAGGGCCTTGGCTCCACCTGTGCTTTCTGGACAGTTCCAGCAATGTCTTCCCCCGTCTGATGTCATCAGCTGGGTTACTGGCCGAGTCCACTGCGTGGAGCTGCGGCATGTTCTTTACTCTGAGGAGGGGGGTGGCGTCGCGCTGGACACCATCCATATCCACTTGCTCCGTCTCCGTCGCCAGCAGGTGCATTGCTTCTTGGTCCTGCCGGGAGCGAGTGACAAGTTTCTCACTCCTGTAGGGAAGCCCATCCATCTGCCACAGTCTCTCAACATTCTGCAGCAACTCAAGCAAGGGTGAGAGAGTGGAGATGTGCAGGCACTGCTGGCTTCTAAGCTGCTGCTTGATGCGGTTGTTCGGCCCCTGAAGTGTCCAGCCCAACCTTGTCTTCACTGCCACGGGTCCCCCTGGGGGTCCCAGATGCACTGGCTCAACTGGTGTGATGAGATGGGGGTAGTCAGATCCAATCAGCAGCAGCGGGCGCACTCTGTTAAGCACCTGGAGGGGAAGGCCATTTAGGTTGTATTTCTTCTGCAGCACCGTCACTGGGTGCGTGTGCTCCGCCAGGCCAAGCTGATCTGCGGTGAAGGCCCTCTGTATCCGAAACAACTTCTGTGGGTTGTCAGCAGAAGAGATGGAGAAGGATACTGAGGTCCCGCGCAGAACTCTGAGGTCCTGATGAACAGTCCTTAGTGCTAGATTTTCTGGCTCCCCCTTGAGCTTGAGTCTCTGGGCTGCTGCAGGAAGGAGGATGGTACGCTCGGAGCCGTCATCAAGATAAGTCTCTAGAGTGTGCTCACCATTCCGTAGCAGCACTTTGCTCACTTTAAGAAGGACCTGAGTGCACCCGGACCGTCTGTCTAGGTACAAAACTTCATTTGTTGTGCTGACCAGGCATGAAGTGTTCTCAGGTGTAGGCTTGGCATTCAGGTCGTGCAAGGCTTGAAGATGTCTTCCTTTGCACTTCTGGCATGCAACCTTCAGGCGGCACTGTGCAGCCTGGTGTGAGCGACCGCATCGCCAGCACCTCTTCTTGCTCCTGACCCATGCCGTTCTCTGCTCCACTATGAGCTGTGCAAAGTTGTCACACTTGTCTAGGTGGTGCTGTGTGTTGGAGCAGTAGGGGCAGTGCACTGTTCTCTCTGGCTGCTTGGCACTGGGTGGTGAGGTCTCTGTTGCAGGTGTGCTCCCAGCCTGGTCAGTGCTGTGCAGAATGCTGGTGGTCCTGCCTGTCTTGCCGTCTCTGCGCCACTCTCTCATGGGTCTCATGCTGCTCCTCTCTTCCCCTCGCAGAGATTCAAACCCCGTCTCCTGAATCTTCAGCTCATACTCAAGCCAATCGGCAAAGTCTAGGAGACTAGGGATCTCAACACTCCTGGGGTACAAAAACCTCTTGAACTCTGCTCACATATCTTGTGGCAGCTTGAATAGCAGCCGTGTGATGTGGGACCCACAGCAGAGCTCAGTCCGTCCACTGTCACCCAGCTGGTCCAACATGCCCACCAGTGCCCTCATGCGCAGGGCAAACCTGCTGAACCCACTGGCGTCGTTGCGAGCAATGTTCAGGGCCTCCATCAGGTTTGTTACATATAGCACACTAAAACTGGTGAATAAATTTAAAATGTCTATTAAGTCTACTAGGTTTGTAAACGAAAAAGTAATGATTTACAGGGACACAGTCAACAACATCAAACTACAGCGAACTTAACAAGTTTCAAGGTGTCACCGAAGAAAAGCGAAACCGAAAGCGAAAAAACGGAAGCGGTTGTTGTGGCAATGTATGTGTTGTACCTAGACCGTTAAGTTGTGACATTGAGAGTTGTAATTGTTTGAGCCTTAGGTAAAGTTAAGAGAAAGAAGCACACAACAGATTTATTCATTTGCTTATGTAGCACCCCTGTGGGAGGCATAGTTTTATTATTTTTGTATACTGTTGTGTACAATGGCAAGATGTGGTAGAAGTGTGATTGCAAAGTTTGAGTCATTTGCAACTGTTTTCATTTCATGTGCGTTCACCATAATGTCTTTAATAATGTTAGAATCTGTAAATGTTTTCATTTCATAAGTGCTGTTAAAATTTCTTACTCTTTTCATTTTAAAAGTGGGTAAAAAACGTGATAATGTTGTTAAAATCTGCAAGGGTTTTCATTTCATATGAGCTCATTACGACGTCCCTTTTACAGTTAAACTAGTTCATTGGAGGACAAAATAAGAAAACAAGACATGATTGGTTAAAACTGGCCTATCGTTTGACTGCTATAATTTACATGGGCGTGTCTGGTTAATGAGAGAGAGAGTTCGAGAAGTAATTGGGAGAGAGTGCGACGAGAGAAAATGAACGTAGAGAATATGTTGAATTGTGTCGAGTTAAACCCAAAAGTTTTCCAAATTTAATCAGAAGTTTCGAAAGGCAAAGTACGTGTGTCGTTTTGTTGTTTTTTCCAGTGTATATTTGTTATCCGAGACAGTTTTGGAGGTGTTTTTTTTTGCTTGGTGCTGATGAAATTAGAAGAGTTCGAGTGCTCGACATTTTGTGGATTACTACAGTGGACACTGAGTTTTCCCGGACTTTGTCAAGGACGACTGCCGTTGAGATTTCAGCGTGGACGGAGCAAGAAAGACAGCGGAGTCGTCTTCACTCTTCAGCCGTGGAGGTCTTGCCGTACTTCCTTTGTGAACAGTCAGAGGGTTCAGTGAGTACAAAATACGTGCCTTGGACCACCATTTCGACATGCGCGCCAACTAAGGGGTACCCCAGACTGTCTTTGTATTTCAAAACCCGGGAATTTTATTGTATTTTTATGTCACCTAGTTGATTGTTTATTGTGTGAGTATATGTGTGCGTGTGTGTAACTTCTGTTGACAACTGATAGCTTGAGCGGCCAAATAAATGTCATTGTTGTTGATAAAGTTAACTGATTTCTATGTGCATTGTGGTAAGGGGGTAAATGAACTGTAGGCTGTCGTTGTGCAAGTATCTCTAGTGGGTTTATAACTAAAGTGTAACTTCTTTCAGTTGTAGGACACAGTATTTATCATTTGTATCTTTGAGGGTTAAACTCAAAGTGGGGGCTCGTACTTTTAATAGCAGATAAGCAAGGGAGGTTATCCATCCAGCATTAATTATAGCCATTTCCACAGGCTAACCCAGGCCTCTTAGACACCCTTGGCAAGACCAACCCCTAGACATATATCCTACCAGTGGATTCCATCTAAGCTCCTCCCTTGCGTGTGTATAGAGTGGTAGCAGGCCACAACACATATGTAACAGCATATTTAAGACAATCAAAAATCAGCTTAGTGGGAGGGCTACACTTATTAAATGTAGAGCACATTTAACAGTTGTCAGTGTCTGTTTTCTTTCATGCTCTCAAGAAGTTTTTGGGGAGTGGCAAAGAAGATGCAGCTGCTGTCGCCATGGCAGGTGAACCATCAACACAATCAGTCCCCTCTGAGAGTGAGTAGCCTGTTCATTTTTGATTAAGATTGTGATGTTCTTTTCTTACAGTTGTGCCTGTCACCTATCATTTTATGGCCGATATGTTTCAATTCAATGTTTTTTCACATGTGATCATATTTATAGGTCAAGACACATTCATAGCCGACTCAACAGATTTGCCTACTTGTCAGCCAGACTGAGGTGAAGTTGTAGCAGATGTAGGTAAGTTTCATCTGCTCCGTCTTTATTATGGGAGAGTATATAGTTAGAATCATTATTTCCCTCAGTTCGAGTGTTAAAATGTATAGATCCATTTTTTCCATTTGCCAGTGCTGGTGCACCTGAATTCATAACCTGAATTATTCTGGACTGTCCTGCAAGATATTATTAGTATTAATTGTGCTTTTGCCAACTAAAATGCTATCAGTTCTCAGCAGTGGCAAACCGTCAGGGCCTTCAAGGTATTCAGAGAAAGCCCTGGAGTCCTCAGATGAAAAAAAAAAAAAAAACGCACCTGGTTAATTCTATAAATACGACATGACACGACCGGAATACTGATTAGGCCTGTGAGTTTAGTACAGCCACATTTTAATAATGTTTTAGTTTAAGTGGGTCCAATATTAGATATATATATAGATATATATTGCCTCCTTGAAGAAAAGATCCAGACGTTCTCTCTTTTGGCAATTTTATTGCTCCGGTTCGGCATTTTTCTTTTAATACACGAAACTTCTTTCTAACATTCACTACACTTTTTCTGCACAGGTACGCTTCTCCTCACACAGACTGATAGTGACTTTTTTTTTTTTTAACTGACTGACAGTTACGTTGTTACTCAAATTTTCTCGCTTGCAACATCACATGACATGATCCATTCCGAAGACTAACGGAGCCAGCAAAACAACCAATGAACTGTCAACAACATAAAAGAGAAAACAAAATGAAAGACTCTTGCATATTTTGAACTATAACAATTATTACAATCCCTATATAAATTCTAGATCGCAACACCAACGTAGCGATATTGTAGAAACATAAAATGCAGATTTTTCTCAAATGACCATGTAATAAAAACACTGCAACTCACCATGTCGCTGAATCAGTGGGAGCCCTGAGTTTGTTTCCCGGCAACAAGACGGTCCCTTCTAGGGGTGATGGGAGACAGTGATTCCCGAAGTGTGCTCCTTATGTCCAATCCACTTCGTAATTTTGTTTTTGTTGCCGTCATTGCAGAAAACCCCGCTTCGCAGAGATAGGTTGTTGGAAATGGAAGCAACGTTTTCAGTGCTTTTGTGGCTATCTCAGGATATTCAGCCTTGATTTTTATCCAGAAGGTCGGCAGAGATGTTCTCTCAAACATTACTTCTAAGGCCACTGTCATTTGCAGCCTTAAGTAGTTGATCCTCTTCCTGCGCGGACATGGACGATTCACCTGGGACATTCACAAATGGGTCGCGGATCCATTCCTTCGCACTTCGTGGGTCTTTCTGTGAAATTATGTGAAATTAGTGAGTGAAATAATTTTTATCCTCAGCCTCAGGATCTTTTTTGATGTTCTTTGTATGATGTCGTGGACAGCGGTCCATGGGATGTCAAATGCACGGGAGACGACTCGGTAAGAGGTAGCACCCACGAGCCAAAAGAGGTACACAAGGACCTCTAGCTCAAGTCCCCAGCCAGAGCATGCATGGTCGTTGGCGGTCATCATCCCAATCAAATTTTGCAAGGTTGGCCTGCTGAGTCTGAAGTCTTTGTCCAGATCAGTGACTCCATCCAAAAACATAAGCAGGAGGGGCACTTTCTCATTTAGGGTGCAGTATCTCACTGAAGGCTCTGGCTGTAATGGACAATACCAAGTATCCCTAATACGATAAATGTGATTTATATTTTGCATTTAAGTTATTGCTGTTTCCTTTTTTGGGCCCTATGATTTAGAATTTTTACGTATAATGTTTGACCGAAAAGTGTGTGGACACCTAATGCAGGGCTCTGTGCAAATCAGGTAAGTCTTTACAGACCGATCTCTTTGAATGTTTTATGTGCTGTCTATAAAAACATTCCTGCTGAAATTAAAAAGGGTCTCCTAAATTATGGGAAAACATGGTGTAATATTAACATGGACAACAACAAAGATAAGCATGTTTTGTTTCTGGGTTTTTTTGTTTGTTTGTTTGTTTGTTTGTTTGTTTTTTGCCCACTGAACTCTAGAGAAGGTGTTGACAGACTTTTGAATGTAGAGTCTAGTATATTTAAGGTGGGCATATCGCTACTACTATTAAATGAAGTCATCTCGCTAACACAACAGGTTAGGTATTAGCTGGTAGGTAATATGATTTTGGAGGGATGTGATTTTGGTGCTGGATGGTCTGAGGGATGAATGCTGCTCTCCATCAAGGGGTACCTCAGTACCATTAGCTGCAGATATTTCAAGAGATTGGTTGGTAAATAGGGATTCAAGTGGCTGGATTTGACATGGGGCAGTGCCTCCTCTACCCATGCCCTGCCCACTATCGTCACTTGGGCCCCTGAGTCTAGCAGCATTTCAAGAGGCACGTCATTGATGAAACAAGAGACCATACATCATTTCCCGATAAGTTGTGCTACATGTTTTCTTGGGTTTGGTTGACAATTTATACTTAGGTACTGGGTAGGCTCTGCGTAACTGTGTACCCTTCACTGTGGCTTGACGTGCACCTCCCCAGAAATGTAACTATGCATCGTGGCGACGCAGACCGCAGCAACTGTGGTTGGACCGCTTGATAGCATCACCCTCGCTCTACCTCAATCGGTTCAATGGTCATACACACCATTGCCTCCAACATAATTTCAGTAAAAGTAACTGCTGTTCAACATTTATTAGCTCCAACTCCAACATGATCCTCTCAGTTTCAGTAGCCACTGAAAAATTTCCGGCAAAATGGCAAACTGAGCGCACGTTATTTTAAGAGCTCCGTTTGTTTGTCCCCCAAAGTTTAGAAACTAGTCCTTCTTTTTAACGCAAAACTTATTTCATGGATATTGCTGTGCAAAGACTGAATTCCAACTTTTTATTTAACATTATTCTCGCCACTGTTTGTAATGCACGAAGAAACTCAACACAGTGGCATAGAAACCTCACCGCAAACTAGCGTTTTGGCGGTGTAATTAGAAAACAACGCAGACACACCAACGCACAAGTATAAATGCTCACAACAGCATAGGCCAGTCGCATAGGCCATGGCATAGGCTCCCCGTAGAGCCTACGCAGAAGCATAAATCAGCCTTAAGAGGTTAGCTGGTTTGACCTTCACGGTGGGATTTTCAGTGTTCAAAGTCACTGGCTGCCCCTTTCCAGCGACCTCTTCCCATTTGTTGACAACTTCCTTTGCAGACGGCCCTGTGCCTCGCCTGGCCACAAATAAAACAATGGGGACAGCTCATGTTAGCCTGTTGTACACAGTCATGGCACCTACCCTTTGTCTCAGTTACTGGTGGCTAAGGACAAACCGTGGGGGTACTATGACCTCCAGATTTCACATTCTCAGTGGGTTTTGCCATCTGGGCCAGATCCTTGGTTACTGAGGACATTTGGGCTGTCAGCTCTTTAATGGCATCACTGTTGGCTTGTAACTCAAAATCAACTTTAGACGGTTTAGTCTGATCAGTCTGTTCATTACCGTCATGTTGAGTGGCATTTACATTCACTGGTCTGGATTTAGTTACTGTGCCCAGGCATTTTAACCTCCCTTCTTCCTCAGTGGTAGACTTGCTTATTTTCTCCAAGAGGAAGTCATCAGTAACCTTCATGTCTGAGAGAAAGGGTTTAATCTCATGTCTAACATGACTTCTCTCATTCAGTCCTTGGTAAAGTGTGTGAGGGATAGTGCCCTGAACAAGCTTTTTGTTGTAGCAAAAATCTGCACCAGGTTGTTGTGACTCGAAAGTATCAGGTCCTGGAGAGTGAGGAGTTGAGCCATACCTTCATCTTCCATAGCTTTCAACTTCTCACCTCTGATGAAGTCAACAATCAAGTCATAGAGTTCTGATTCACTTAGTTCTTCAACATTGTAAGTCTCTTGGCCGTCCTCAAATGAACTTGCAACAGTCTGTAGCTGACCTGCACTTAAATCTTAAAGTTTCTCTTGGATCTTGAAGATCAGCATCTGCCATGGGGTTACCATAGCCATCTTGACCTGTCCCCGTGACTGTCGCTCTCTGGATGACACTCAACACAGCAGCCTTCCCTGAAGCTTTGGGCACTGGATCTCCGCGTTGCAGTGATTGCCTACCCTGCTCTATGATTATGGGTTCCTGGACAAGCCCCCAGTTGTTACCAGCATCAGATCTAGGGGTATCTGGACTGGCAGCAAATGATACACAGGCTAAATAGCTCTGTGGATACACAAAGAGACAGACAACAGTTAGTGTCTTACTCGTGCCCGTTGTAGTTTAATACTGAGTGGTATCGGGCTCGGAGAAACTGCAGTCTCCCGTGCATTCCACAGAAGTGCTACAGCGCCATCTACCGACATGGTGCACTAACACGCTGTAGTGTCATTAGAATAAAATGTGTAATTATATTATAACCATAATTATAATGTCTATCAGAATAAGTCTAATAATTATTTAAAAAAATAGAAGGAGTTATCTGTTTTATATTAAATGTTTAATAAAGGCCATTTCTTAATCCTTTACATGTACATCATTCAACAACTCTTTCCCCGCGCCCTACTTGATAGCTGCATTGTGCTCTCATCGAGAGTAGGTTGCCAAATATTACTGACACAAAACACCTGGCTAGTGGGAGGAGTTATATTTTTAAAGGTATAACATTAACATCTAGGTGAAATTATATGAATGAATTTCGAGCACAGAGCATACTATAATCTACAATATTTTATATTTTGTAAAACTTCCTGTACTGATCACAGTTGAACTGACATGTCTGCAGGCTTGTCGATTTTAACAGATAGAAGTACCAAGTGCGTTTGATTAGTAGCCTACATTTTCCAAGTTAAACATCAGTTTTGTTCGGTTAAGACAGTCAATGCGCATATACAGTTGTTCTAAAGGCATTCACAAGACATTTTTCTCGACGAAATCCTGGAGTTCAACACAGATTGCACCTTTAAAACCCGCTAATTAATGAGAACATATTAAGTTTGTTAGTAATTGTGGCCGTTAATGTAGACATTGCCCTTCAAATGACAGTCCAGAAGATGGTGCTGCATACAACATTTTAGTTAATGGTTTATCATTTTTACTTGCGTCCTAATCTGACAATGTTTTTCCCGTTATGGTCATATGTTCACTTGCACATTTTTAGTATTTATCCAGTCTCTTTAGCGTGCCCCCCCCCCCCCCCCCTCCAATTCAGACGAAATGGCTTGTTATTAATCTTCTTGCCTTACTTTATAATGTCGATATGAAATGAAAACTTCAGAACGAAACTTGATGGAAATCCACCCGTGGTCAGTTAAATCGTTTGACACGACTTAAGTGTACGTACGACTATCTCTATAAGGTAAGGTGCTGCAATCGACAGTAAATCAGTGCAAACTTATTGCGAAGACCACGGGGCTGTGAGTAGTCTGTGACGGGAGTCGGTTCATTTTAAGGAATCAAACCTTCATATTTCTCATAACACAAAGTCTTTCTTGCCCTTTACCCAAGTCGTGCCATTGTATACAAATACTCTTGTTTTTGTTTTGGAGGTTGAACGAGGAGTCATTGACGACCTTAATAAAATGATATTGTTATGTCTGAGATGGGACAGCCAAGTATCTCTGTTCTTCACAAGAGCGACTTGTGTGGAGCAGTGCCCATACTGTAGATTCTCCTGAAAAGAGACATACTGTAGTTTGCCAGAAAAAGAAGAAGAAGAAAAGCATGCGGTGAATTAGTCTAATACAATTCCCATAAACCAGTGGACTGGTAGTGGCAGTATTTGTACTATGAGATTGGCAGTCGTGACTTGAACATTCTAGGAGTAGAGGGAGCAATGAGTGTTGGCAGATGTAGGCAAACATCTGAGGAGATTCTACTTCAGTGTGCAAATGACTTTATAATGGTAAAAAAAAAAGTGTTTTCCATCATGTCTGCAACTCCGAACATACAAATAAAACAACACTGGGATGAACTACAGAACAACTGAACAACAGAAAAAACTGTCTAAACCCTGTTTTAAATCTCACTGAGCGTCTGTGACCAGACTTGAACATTGCTACTATCTATGCAACACAAATACATTACACACAAAATACTCATTGAAGAACTAACAAAATTCCTCAAATCCAGATGTAGCAATGTGTTACAACCCTATTACAGAACCTTCAAAGGTGCCTCTACAAGGGATTTACTTTAGGGTGGATATGTGTGTGTGTGTTTCTATATGTGTGTGCATACAGGTGGGGGTATCAGGGATCTATTGGTGTTTCAGTGCATTAAATATTCTGCTGGTAACACAACATGGGGAGTTGTTCAAATGGAGTTAATACTGTCTTGTGGCGTTCTATGTGTTTTAAAGGGGAGAGCAGATTTTGGCATTGATATACACACAGAAACTGCACACGAACACTGTACTTATTTATTGCGTATTACAAAGGGGAAACCACCCCACAAAAACAAAAAGCAACACGTATTAGAATTTAACAATGTAATACAACACTGCAAAATTACTTTTTTTCCTTACATGGACAAACGCACTGACACAAATGACTCCAATCCTCAAATATGATCTAAATAAAAAAGAAAAAAAAAGAAATGTCCTGAGTGTATAATATTTGAAAAACATTACAGCCTTACATAGCTCAGGTACCAGTTTCAGTAAGAGAGTCTGATGAGAGACTTTTTATGTATCTTCTCTATAAGAATTCAGTAGAGAATGACAAAAAATAACATTTCTATAGATTATTTCAGCAAAATAGCTAATGAGGGGACAAAAGTGACAGGACCGAGGTCTCATTTCAAGACACAAATAATTCATGGATAAGGTAAACAGGAGAAAAAACAGGATTTTGGGGCAAAATGGTATAGAATGGCATTGAGACCTACAAAGAAATTTGACAATGTTGCAGTACTGATACACTGTAGCTGATCGACTACCTGTTCCCAACTTCATAATTTTAGAAGATTAGAATAAAATAAAATATTCCTTGAAATATATTATTGTTGGGTTTTAATACAAGGTTTCATAGTCGAGTGTCCATGGTGTACTTGCTCCCAAAATGGACTTATCATATATGAAAGCTTGGGGCTTTTCCTGAATGTGTAAATTGTACCATAACTTGTATGTTTCTTCTGTCAGTCAAAAATATGAATGTACTGTGTGGATTTAGGCATCATGATTAAAATTTCAAGTAGGTGGTTCTTCAAAATTACTTGTTTATTCTTGCAGATCTTTCATTATCAAAGAAGAGACTCAAGGAAAGAATGCCACATGATTACGGGATTAATTTCAATGATTCAGATATTAAAAAAAAAAATTAGAATAAATTCTGGTTCATTGTTATGGCTAAGCCATCACCATCCTATCTCAATGCAAGACCTAAAACAGCAAAGTTATTGGTTCCACACCAAGCTTAGGTTAGCAGAATGTCTTCTGAGGTAATGGGTTACTATGGTAACAGAGCTTTAACATATTTTATGGTTTAAATAACTAATTAAGCCATCTCCTCATGGTACTGTAGCTGTAAAGTATAAAGTCAAAAAACTAACCGTCAAACATTAATTCAGTTAAAACTGCCTATTATGCCTGAGTTTTACCATTGAAACGGACCATGCAACCAAAACAATGTCTAACTATTTTACCAAAAATCTGCTATAGCACCAGCTTAGAATAACATTTTTATCTTTCCCTTACTTTTCAGGACCACACATTTGGACTTACCAAAGGGGTTTGAAATTTCTTTACAGTATCCCTACACACATTTAATGAGGTTCATTCTTTCTTTCCCTTTTTTTTTGGTATTTTATTTTTACAGATAAAAATGGGAGCCTTATCCTTTTTCAAGACTTTCTTATCTTCTACTACTAAAAGGCAGTGCTAGAGTGTCCCTCTATAACAGTGATTCTCAACCCCAGTCCTGGGGGCCAACTGTCCTGCACGTTTTTGTTTTAACTCAGGACTGACACACCCAGATTCCACTGATCAATTAATCATCAAGCCCTTGATTAGCTCAATTAACTGTGATAATGAATAGTTAGAACAAAGATGTGCAGTGGGTTCCCAGGACTGGAGTTGAGGATCACTGCTCTATACAACAGAAATGTCACAACAATGCAAAAAAAAAAGCAGGTCAAACCACCAAATGACATCTGTCCACAACTTGCCAACATTCAATCTGTCTGTCCCTATAACTTCTCAGTAGTGTATTAGCAGGTGTCATGGAATATACCGCATTTTACCAAGAAGGCCTCAGTCTTTGTCTCACTGATCCCTTAATTTACACCAGTCCCTTAAACAATATAACCAACTGATCTTCACTTCATGTCCCAACGGAGTTGTCTCTTTGTGACGTGTTTTTGTTGTGCTTCTCATCATGGAGTGTTGATGGAGTCTGTGGAGTGTCACCAGCATCACACTCTGTCATCTGAACAAAAACAAATGAAAGAAAAAACAATGGATGAAAATCATACATTTCTATTTCTGTGACCAGTGTTTCCCTGGAAATATTTTCATGTTTATACCATATCTTTAAGTCAGGCATGCATTTTGACAAGTTATAAAAAAAACATTAACAAACGAAGAAGCAGAATATTAAACATTTCTGTACACTGGCCCTGTGCGTGTTTGCTTTACCTGTAGGGGCTGCAGTGTGCTGTCTACTGCTCTTAATGTCCAAGTAGATAGTGTAAGTATCGTATGCAAACAGGATCCCAGCCAGCAAGCCAAACACCTAATCAATAGTAAGAGAGTAATGAATACAGAAATCAAATGCTATCCCAACACTGAAGTGTTATTCTGCCTATGCAAGAAGTTGTCAGTCTACTGTTGAGTCAATGGTTGACCTTACTCTTGACATTATTATGTTGTGAACAAGGTGCTGTATAATTGTGCGATGGTCTCTGTTTGAAGGGTGTGTTTGATTTTAACTCACCCCACCAGCAATGCGAGCACCGTCCCCTGCTCCACCAATAACACAGATCAGAGAAGTGATGAGGTACAGAACTGCACCAATACCGGCACGGATCAGGTCCTGATGGGGAGCGACAGTAAATGCGAGCACGTGTGTGTGTGTGTCTACTGTTCTTTTTGTTTGACCCAAAATAGCGTGTAAAAGTGTGAGAGTATGTGTGTGTATGTTCCAAGCAAGAGTCAGTTTTACTTACACTCCAAATCCAGTTGACGACCTGGAATTGCTTGTCGAGCTCGTTCATGAACACGACGAAGAAGATAATGGCGAAGACCATCTCGCAGATAGCCACTGCCGAGTAGCCTCCATACAGTGATGCCGCATAGCAGATGAGAATGATGAGGCTGATGAGCTGATAATTCACGGCAGAGACAGAACAGAGAAGAAGGAAAAAAGAAAGTTGCTAAAATTAGGCAAGATGTAGCAAACAGACAGTATCACCTCACACAACTCATCACAACACAGGTAACACTGATTTTTCTAAATCACTCCAGTTCCCCAAACCAGCCCCCCACCCCCCTCCTCCAGCAGTAGTGCATTAACTGGTACACTTTAGCTAAACATTCATTTGTGGAGAGATCTACAAAGCTACAACAGCTTGACCCTAGACTGCTGTCAGATAGCCCATCTGTTCTAAAGAGGTGTCAGTTAACAACTGGCTGCTAAATTCCTCATTTCCCTTGGAGGAGTCTGTTAGGCCATTTCAACTTTTCTTTTTTTTTTTTTTTTAAATTAGCCAAGCATATGCTGTTGCCACAAGAGCACACACATGGTGCTGTTTTAATCATGCCGCATTCCACACAGTTGCACTGTGTAGCTGTCTCGTGTGGGGGGAGGTGGTTGGAGGCCCATTTATGGTTTTTTGACACGGTGGTCTTGATTTCGTTTGGATGGTCACTATGAGCAGGATACCAACGTTTGACTCAGCTCAGATTGTAACTGTATAAACTTATTGTGTGTATGTTTTGTACTTTAATTAAATGCATTTAAAATGAAGTGGGAGATCAAAAGCACAGTTGAATGCTGAAATATAGTGTAAACATGCAAGGCTTCGCTTCAACCTCCCATCTGAATTAAAGCACAACACCAAGAGTATAATACAGAGTGTCTGTCTATTTATTTGTACAAGATACAACTCAGCATGAAATTACTTCATAACAGGGAGCAACAGGTGAACACACCTCTCACATTTGAACACTATTTACCTTGGACACTTTATCAGCGTAGTTAAATAGACTTAACTCTCCTTATTGCACAAAGTGTCTTTAGAGTTACAGGGGTTGGTAAGGCTTTGACTATGACACATTGCTATTCAGCTCCTGTGAGTCACTCTCTATGATCATGGGCTCTCTATGCCTATTAAACCTTGCAATAGTGCACCTTGTCAGGTGTTGAGTCATATCAGCGACACAGCCAGTTACTTTTCAGAACACTGTATTGCGTGTATCTGCTCATTATCTTATGTCATAAAGAAATAAACAAAGATGTACTATCCATTTGTAAAACATTCTTCTGACGACTTCCTCAAATAATGTCTTGAGTTAAAAAAAAAACAAAAAAAAAAAAAACAAGTCACTGGCGTGACAGTATATGTCTACAGTCTAAACATGTTGTATAAGGATTTGTATACATGTTAGACTCTAAACACATGAGGCCTGTGCTTGCAAGCACAGCACAGGGCTCTTGTGCTTTCATCAGCAGTGTAATGTTCGAAGGGCAGCTGGTTAAGGGTGAAGAAAGGAACATTTGTGTCATGGTAGTGTTTACGGAGAGGGAATGACTAAAACTAATATGTTTATTTTGGCACTTTGCTGTCCCATGGTCATTGGACTCCAAGGGCCAACAAGGACAACGGACCCCTTGGGCTTTACTATTAACCTCAATATCACACCGGTGTGTCTTCCAAAAAAACACAGACACACTATACATACCACACATGACAGTACTACATAAGTCAGTCAGGACTGAGGTTCAGTGGAAAAACAATCAACATAATCCTTAGCTCACCAGGGATTTTACTTGTCCCACACACTGCTTTCATTCTCAGTTTATGAACTGGCTCCAGCCACGGCTGATTCAAAAAGGCATTCTTTCCACAAGGGTTGTCAGCAGGAAAAATGAAAGTTGAAAAAAAGTAAGAAGTCTTATCAACTCTTTCCATTTGAGGTAACTCCAGCATGTGGTTCGGTTATAAATGACAGGAGCATGTTAAATTTAGTCTTGTTGACTCAACAACTCAACCCCCACCATATGGCTAACGCATTTGACAGGCACTACCAACCACAGTAAATGAAAAATCCTCCCATTTTCTCGCACACCGTGGCATGCAAAGTTATGAGCAGGTTTCTACGCTATAAAGACACTTTTTGTGCTCTCACAAAATCAGCGTTACTCTAAAGACACAGGAAAAGAGGGGGGGGGGGGGGCAGTATATCAGATGAACAGGTCATAAACTCCCTTTACTTGATGATTTCCTGTTCTGCTAACCCACTGAAAAAGTCAGTGGGTTTTGGCTACTCTTGATGCCCCCACCATCACCCTGTAGGTGGGGCAGAAGGAACGAATGATGCAACTGGTCACACCTCCCCAGCAAACACATGTATCAAGTCTTTATGCGGCCAAGTGACTGGCACAAACTGACTCTGTGAGGAAGAAGGCTGGCTCACTCAAGGACCCACACAATGAGCCACTATTCAATCTAAAGCCCAGCCTCTCAGTGGACACCCACTACTGAAGAATCAACGTGTTCTCCTGACTGGAGAAACAAACAAGCACACACACGCATGCAAGCACGCAAACACACACACACACACACACACACACACACGTGTACACACCAAAGGAGACAAAACTAGTTCTCACAACCACAGATTTCAAATGGATAGAAACAAAAGTCCATCAAGATCAGCCCACACAAATATTTTTGACACATGTATGGCATGCATATGTGAACAGTCAAAGGACGACCAAACAATAAAGTATACACAGCAGTTCTAAAACCGTTTCACACTCAAACATGCACACGACAATTGCACAAGCTATGATATCCAACAAAAAGCATGTCTACACACACCCCCACACACACAAACTCACACCCTCAAATTAACAAACAGCTGAGTAGTACTACAATAATTGAACACATATTCTGATGTTAGCTGGAGAAAAACTATGAAAAGTTAAGTTGATTTAGAGCTGACCATATATGTATGCTCCTTTAAAAAAAAAAAAAAAAAAAAAAACAAGAAAAAAAAAATCCCTGCCTTGCATTTTTAGACTTCGGGTGTGTCACACAGCTAAGCTGCACCCATCTTGGTGTGTGTGTGTGTGTGCTCTTTAAGTCCCAGAAGTTTTACCAGACAGTGTCTTCGTGGCTTTTCTGATACATACAGGATATAACGACTAAAAGCATGTGTCTAAAAGAAGGAAAAAAATGAGAGGCGTTTACAACAAAAACAGAACATGCATTTCCTCAATCATCTCAAGACGGCTTAGATAAGAGGTCACTGGTGGTGACATTCTTTCGCCGTCTTTTCCTTTCAGACTTGTTTAGTAGAGGTATTCATGCATTAAAAGCAACCAGACGAATGTACAAACACCCAGTGAGATCTGCATCTCCGAGGTTTTTTTAACATTTCACAGTCGATGGTCTAAGGGTTATAAGAAAGCAGCAGAGCTAGTGAATGGTAACATCCTTAATATGGTTCCAATCACAAAAGCTTACTCTGAATGCTAAAATAAGATGTATAAGCGCATAAGCACATTCATAATGCTCTACAGCAAAGGTGTATAAGGCAAAAAATGAATAAAAGCCTAATAAATGTGCACTGCATACTTCATCTTTCATTTAAAAAGGCAATTTATTGAACACTGCTTATATTCAGAAATACAGACCTTCACAGGAAGAGTGAATCATTTTTGTTGGCACACTTGGGTTTAGTGCTGTCTTCTTTTTAAAATGGCACTCAAACTGCCTGACCCTAAGTCTGACCCCTGTCTCCTAATGCGCCAGGCAGACCACATGGTAAACATTCCTTGCCCACATCCTCGCAGAACCATACACTGGTAGTGTGGTGTTCTTAACTGCTACTTCATTTAAAAAATATAAGTTTAAAATGAAAATACTCAAATGATTACGTTTTCCATCAGTTTAACGCTTTCAGATAAACAGTGTTGTAATTGTGTGGAGGACTTTGTATTCTACTGTAAACAAGAAGAAGAAATAATACATAGGTTTAGTTAACCACCATGCAAGTTACATCACCAAACAAAACACTGGCACAGACTACCTCCACATAGCACAGTAAATCATTTCATCTTTCATTCCCATTTCGATCTCATTCATTATTGGAATGTGACTCTCCAGTTTCTGAAAAAACCAAGCTAGCTTTAATGAATATTGTTTGGGCTGATCTGATTTCTCAACTGGTTTTTCCTTATTAAGGAGAAGCATTTGGCAGTGCCCTTTACGCTAGAGTCTCTAAGTAGACAAGGAAAGACCTGTCATTCTTATTCTCTTTGCTTTCGTTACTTTTACAGGCCTCACTGATAGTGTTTTGAGGCAGCCTCGCTGTATCTACGACTACAATTAATACGCTATAGAAAGGCCAAGCCAACATACCGAGACCATAAAATAAGTACAAATTCTGCATAGAGCGGAGATAATACTTTCACCGGAGTGAAAAAAAAAACTTAAGGTTTTTGAAACATTAGGATTGTTATTGGCATAGTCTTGTATTTGCTGAAGTTGCACCTTGTGTCCCCGAGAGGCAGTTGAGTGACTTACTATTTCTGCAGCGAGAATAGTCCCTTTTCGAGTCCGCACGTAACTCTTCAACCTCGCCATGCAGTTGGCTGCAGGAGTTGTCTCTGTGTCTGCCATTCTGCAGTCTTTCCACTTTCAACGGCGTGTATTTTGCCCTCTTTTACAAATGTAGCGCACTAAAACTGGTTGATAACTTTAAAATATTTATTAAAATATTTATTAAAGGTTTTTTTTACAGGGACGCAGTTTACAACGTCGAACAAAAGTCTGAGAAGTGAGAGCAGCGATCTTAATAAGTTTCAAGATATCACCGTAGAAGCTCCAACCGAAAGCGAAAAAACAGAAGCGGTTGTCAGTGTCTGACTTCTCTCTAACCAAGATTAAATTTGCGGCGAACTGGCCTCACATTGAAAGGAAATACTGGGAGAGCGGGGCGTTGGCTTCCAGACTTCTCTTGAGAGTGAATGAGTGCAGAAGGGGAGGGGTTGTGGTCAGTTATTCTCAACCTGTTACTGGAACCTCCAAAATTGACTAGTCACATCTGGAGTATTCTGCGCTACTGCGCGAGAAAAAAAAAACAGTGTCTGTGATGTGAGGTTAGTGTATCAAACTTCGAATCAAAGGGAAATACAGTGCCAGTTTCCTTAGAATTAGGTTTGCTATGGCAACAAATCATCATAATAACAGTGAGCACACAGGAAGTGAAATTTGTCCGGTCGTCCCGAAGTCAACATAAAGTAAACACAGAAATAATATGAGAACAAAAAGATGTTATTTTTATTTGATTGTCAACGTTGTGCCTGCACATTTATACAGAAGTTTTGTTCCTTATTTTTTTCTAATTGCCCTCTTACATAAATCTTTTAATACTTAGTATCATTATTTAATACTAAAGTTTGGAGAAAATTGATGTAAACGTTTTAAGTAAGAGATAATGTCCAAAATGTCCAGTGAAACGCCCTCTGCGGTTTCACTGAAAAAATGCAGGACCGGCCTGGGGTGGTAAGGCGCTTTGCATAGCCAGCGCATAATATTATGTCAACATGGTATGTGCGTTGTCCACCGGTGTGCTTTCGCAAACGACTCCGCGTAATATCCTACGCAATATGGAAAAGACGCAAGTACATCAGTAATGGTTAATGTCGATAACCTCAAGGAATTAAACCACAAACAGAAAATTCTCAAGTTTATTCGTTTTTTTTTTACAAGGATTCCAGAGTGAGAATACAATTAAGTTCTTGAAAATACTGGTCACTCTCCCCACTGCATGGTAAATACTTCCAGGCGTAATACTAATAAGAATACATTTCACACAGAACACACTTTACTACTCGGAAGCGTCGAGTGCATCAACAAAAAGCCATTCATCACTAATACATTTTAGCTCTCAATTTTGAGGACAGAGAAAGAAAACAGGACAGTATAGCAGAATGAATAGGGCGAGATGAAGAGAAAGAGAGAGAGAGAGAGAGAGAGAGAGAGAGGTGTATCACCTGTGATTGCCTGATAATTGCCTAAAAATATGCACAAGTGTAATTTTTATAACAGCCATGAGTTTGAAAGCGGATATATATTCAAAATATCAACATCTTTTGTGTATTGGATAAACATAATGACTTAAATAGAGTACTGCATCTTTTCAAATGAGTGCAGTCAGTGTTATCAGTCTCTATTTTTATGTTCATTCCCATACGCATGCATAACTGAGAGTGTCAAAACACTTTTAACAAAATGACCAGCAACTGGTCAGCAACTGAGCATTAGAGAGTTTTTGGCCACAAATGATGTATTGTTCTAGCGGCAATATGTATCCAGGAAAAGTGTTTGTATGCTTCTCTATACCACTGCTGTTTGATAGGATCATGGAGTACAACATTAAGCAACAAACAGTTTATAGCTATAAGGCATAAACTGTTAATCCACTTTATATTCTGGAAAAAGAGACATCAAGAGACAGTGCCCCCCCCCCCCCCAGAAAAAACAAGAACAAAAATCTGATAGAAGATAAATAAAAATCTTTGCAAATAAGAGCATCAGTAGTGCATAGCAGTAGTCTGGGATTAGCAGATGCTAAATGCTACTACTATAATATCAATAATCATTTCTTTTAAAAAATCTTTTGTTTATTTTACATTGCAGCTGTTTGTAAGTTTGAGGGCACAGTCTATAGTAGTATAGTTCATAGCGATGCAGAGCAGTAGCATTGTATGAATAGCAATTACTGTGAGTAATTGACTAAAGATACCCATTAAGAGAAGTTAACTCATTATATGCCCAACCCTCTTGTCCTCTATGCATATATACTCATCATCTCTCATCCCGTTACATTCTTTCCTCTCTCTTTTTTTTTTTATTTAGCTCCAAAGATCTTTTTTCTCCCACGGTTGAGATCTTTATCTGTCTAGTCTTTGTGAACTATAAAACATCTCAAAGTAATGTCAAACAAATAAAAAAAAAATACTGACAGTAAAATCAGAAAAGAGTCGAAAAATCTATCGTAATGGACAATCAAATGGATGACTCAAATTGTATATAAATCAGAGATTAAACTGTAAGCCTAAACTGAACTGGATTATAAGGGCAAATTTATAGAATACAACATAATACTCAAACCTATTCAACAGTGTTTTAGTATATAGATATTTAAATATATATTTATAATTTATGTACACAGCACAAACAAATACATTCTCAAGTTTAACACTTCTATATTTCAATTATTAAAAGATATCATATTGATCATATTGTTAGCATATTAAATATTTGCTTCATAATGTATTCACAATCTTGTGTTGTCATCTGCAGCTGTTTCTTTATAAGAATAAACTGCTCGTTAGGGCCTCATTTCCTCCTGTGCCCTGCATAACTCCCCCAGGGTTTGGTGACATTAAGAAACACTAACACCCCTCCCCATCTCCCTAACACCCCCCCCCCCCCCTCCCTTCTTCCCTCATCAACTCACTGCGCAAACAGATAAACTGAGGACTAGAATGGTGGGTGTTATTAAGACTCTACACTTCCCCGATCCCGACACACCCTCTGCTGGTCTGTTGACAAAAGCAGAAAAGGAAAAACGTACAAGTGTACGTGCACACACACACACACAGACACACGTACACACACACACACACACAACACAGAGATAGAGATAGAGAGGAAGAGAGAGACAGAGAGAGGGGAAAGAAAACTCAGAGCTTCACATGAACCATCATTTATTGACTATGTGTCTAATTGACTAATTCATGAACGCACACCTATGAATATTTCATGAGCTATATTTACTCGCTCATGCTCCAGTCTCAATTGAAAATCTGGAAAAGT